>NC_084561.2:43291323-43623823 GCF_033978685.3 Nerophis lumbriciformis | reverse complement strand
TTTTTCGGCTTTTGACTCGCTCGACTGCTCATAAAAGCAATGGGACTCTGTCGGTGAATGTACCTTGTAGTTACAACTCCGGTGCAGTAGGTGGCGGTAGCCTACTATGCATTGTAACTGGGTCCGGGGCAGACGGACGTAATAACAATCACCTGTTTTCATACCGACGAGCTAACGTGTCCAGGTTATAACCCTGTTGTCAATAAACACACGTGGAGACGGTGCTTCAGATACTACATTAATACTCAAGCTAAAATGTCCACTGTCCACTGCAGCATGTGAATGCAATGAAAAGAATCAAATCCGAGCCAACCAGCTGTTAAAATGTTGTCCAGGTTAATGTTTTGGCCATTAAAGGCCCTTCATTTCAAGATTTCAACTGTGATCGGGCTTTAAACAGGTGGCTGACCTGTTCAGATGGGTGTAACTGCTACTGGTCAAATAATGTGAAATAGCATTTAATTTGACATGTATGCAATGCCATTTAAATGTAATTATAGATAATAATAATAATAAATACTGTGTAGTGTTGTAAATAGTCAACGGGAAGGATTTTTAGTAAGATATAAGCCATGAGCACTACACAGCCAGAAAAAAACCTAGGCAGAACAAGTAAAAATATTGGGGCAAGTAGAAAAATTAGGGCGGAGGGAACAGGTGAGACTCAGCAAACACTGAAAAATAAAGCAGGGTCAGATCAGAAATGCACTTTTCTCATGAAAAGGGTCCTAATTTATATTCTTATGTGCCTTATAGAGAGGACCACGACAAAACATACACCTCTGCCTCTGTTTCACTTCATGTTGCTGGTAAATAATATGGTTGTAGTAGTAGGCTAAAGTTAAATTATTTAGTATGCACTAATTAAAGGGGCAGAGCTTTAAGAGACATTTTAGCTTTTATATTTTATAAGATATATTTTTTGTAAGAACCACAATTAATAAATATATTTCAGTGAATAACTAATTGTTCAAATCTGTATATAAATATGTACATAAAGTGTTGTAATTATATTCCAACTCCGCGTTCTTCTTGGTCATCTCCGCTGCCGCTGCCGCCGCCACCCCCCCGACCACACCACCACAAATAGATGCCTGCCCTGTGGGAAACACTGTGTTCTATATGTTATAGTTATTTGAATGACTTTTACCATAATATTAATAATAATACCTGGGATTTATATAGCGCTTTTCTAAGTACCCAAAGTCGCTTTACATGTAGAACCCATCATTCATTCACACCTGGTGGTGGTAAGCTACTTTCATAGCCACAGCTGCCCTGGGGTAGACTGACGGAAGCGTGGCTGCAATTTGCGCCAACGGCCCCTCCGACCACCACCTATCATTCATCATTCAATTCACCGGTGTGAGTGGCACCGGGGGCAAAGTGTGAAGTGTCCCGCCCAAGGACACAACGGCAGCGATTTTTGGATGGTAAGAGGCGGGGAGCGAACCTGCAACCCTCAGGTTTCTGGCACGGTTGCTCTACCCACTACGCCATGCCGCCATAATATGTTACGTTAACATACCAGGCACCTTCTCAGTTGGTTATTTATGCCTCATATAACGTACACTTATTCAGCCTGTTGTTCACTATTCTTTATTTATTTTAAATTGCCTTTCAAATGTCTATTCTTGGTGTTGGCTTTTATCAAATAAATTTCCCCAAAAAATGCGACTTATACTCCGGTGCGACTTATATATGTTTTTTTCCTTCTTTATTATGCATTTTCGGCCGGTGCGACTTATACTCCGGAGCGACTTATACTCCGAAAAATACGGTATGTGTAACTTATCACACAACTCTTATGCTTAAAGGCCGTTGCTATAGTTATTATCAATTGTGCTAAAATTGTACTTTTCTATCTGTGCAAAGCGAGTCGTCTCGTATCAGTGTCCAGAATCGGCCAGCTGACTGCCAAGGGCGAACATCGAGTACCGTGACGCAGACAGAGCAGAGACAGGGCGATATCACGAGTGTCAGCACATTTGCATTTCATTAATAGTCATATATTGTGTCTAAATGGGGCTGCTGAGATTACCCCCCTTCCTTCAGCAGCAGCCTCAGTGATGTAACCAGGGACCTCCCAAATAAATAGAGGCGCACGTGAGCTGGATTTTAGAGCGTAGGTTGTTTCTGTAACTAGAGTACAGCCCAAACATCTCTCCTCATTGAGCAAAATTGAACTCTGTCTCTGCATGATTCCTTGCTTCTTGTCTGTTTAATAGATGTCATCAGTGTTTGAACCTGACAGTGACTTATTTAAAATTGTTGAAAGATAGTATATTAGAAGACCTTTTTGACGCCTGTTCTTATTGTTAAAGTTGCATACTTTTTTTAATTCTATTTCTGATCAATGTTGTTATTGCCGTGCAGGTACATGAGCTCTTTTCTAAAAGTGGAGACGTGAAGCGCATCATCATCGGTCTGGATAAAGTAAAGAAGACGGCCTGCGGCTTCTGCTTTGTCGAGTATCCTTTTGGGTTTCGAAATGGATTTTATTGGAACAAATACACATCCCAGACTTAATTGATCTGTTATCGCAATAACTATAATTGTTGTGTAACGCCATAAGAGTCTGCCACACACCTTAACCCCGGCTTGTGTAAGATACTACACAAGGGCAGATGCCGAACATGCTATGCGCTTCATCAATGGCACACGACTCGATGACCGTATGATCAGGACAGACTGGGACATCGGCTTTAAGGAAGGACGACAGTATGGTCGTGGCAAGTCTGGAGGACAGGTAAGTCTATTGTTATAGTTATTTTCATAGAAGCCTTGACCTCAACCTGATTGAACTACTGTAGACATCACACATTGGATGATTTACTAAGTAAGAATTGTTTTAGTTATATTGTAAAACGTAGAAATGTTGCATGGAGTGATGAATGGAGAATTCATACGAGTAGAAATGCTATAGACGACTAAAAGACGGAACTTATGGTTCAAAGCATCAAACTGAAGGACCAGGACTATTCAACTACATCAGGGGTCACCAACGCGGTGCCCGCGGGCACCAGGTAGCCCGTAAGGACCAGATGAGTAGCCCGCTGGCCTGTTCTAAAAATAGCCCAAATAGCAGCACTTACCAGTGAGCTGCCTCTATTTTTTAAATTGTATTTATTTACTAGCAAGCTGGTCTCGCTTTGCTCGACATTTTTAATTCTAAGAGAGACAAAACTCAAATAGAATTTGCAAATCCAAGAAAATATTTGAAAGACTTGGTCTTCACTAACTGACAAAGAAACAGATAACAGATTTGGTGTCCAGTTCAAAGTGTGACATGTAGGGATGTCCCGATCCAGGTTTTTGCACTTCCGATCCGATACCGATATTGTTTTTGCATTTCCGATCCGATACCGATACTGACCGATACCGATACTGACCGATACTGGCCTATCCGAGCATGTATTAAATTTTAAAGTTATTTAGCCTACTTAGTTGTCAGAATCATGTTGAAAAATGTTTTAGTACTCTTGATAACAACTAGCCAGCTGAATTAGGGGAGTTTGAATAATACACAATGGTTGGTAACAAGAAACTGACCTGTTTATTCAAGGATAAACACAAAATAGACAAAATTATACGTGACAAACAGAAATGGCATCATTGAACTAGGGCTGGGCGATATGGCCTTTTTTTAATATTGCGATATTTTAAGGTTATATTGCGATACACGATATATATCTCGATATTTTGCCTTAGCCTTGAATGAACACTTGATGCATATAATCACAGCAGTATGATGATTCTGTGTTTTGATTGATTGATTGAGACTTTTATTAGTAGGTTGCACAGTGAAGTACATATTCCGTACAATTGACCACTAAATGGTAACACCCCAATAAGTTTTTCAACTTGTTTAAGACGGGGTCCACTTAAATTGATTCATGATACAGATATATACTATCAGATATATACTATCATCATAATACAGTCATCACACAAGATAATCACATTGAATTATTTACTTTATTTATAATCCAGGTTGTGGAGGGGGGCGCCTGATGTAAGTGTCAAAAAGACAGCCAAAAGAGTTTGATATGAGAATAAATCTAAAGTTAAAATATAGGGTACAAATGCAAAATGTTCTTTCAAGGCTTGCATGTCTACATTAAAACATTCTTCTTCATACTGCATTAATATATGCTCCTTTTAAACTTTCATGCAGAGAAGGAAATCACAACTAAAAAAATCACTAATTTTTTCATACGGTGTTGATGTGGAAATGTTTGCCATTTTGATGGTGTGGAGTCTGGACGTGTGGCACCGAATGGAGATAAGCGTCTCGACAGACGTGACAATATTTGAACAATGATGACGAAAACTGTTGTCTCTGTCGTGTCCGTGTGTCGAAAATTGTTATGCGGTTATTTTTTTATTTGACTTTGTGCGTGGCATAGATTTGCCGTGCGCAGAGGACGCTTGAGCAGGCGCGCACCTTAGCGGCTGCGCTAGCATCACAGCTAACGTTAGCCATGCTGCTACCTCTCTGCTGGGAGAGGACGTATACGTATATGACGTGACAGTATGTGACGTGTGTAAGAAGGTGCGCTTGCTGTCTGTGAGAGGGAGACACAGGAAAGAGTGAGAAGAGCCTGTCGTGTAATGCCAGCAGCTAAAGGCAACTGCGTGAGAATTGTGGATGTGTTGAAGGTGTGCTGGAAAATGCGGAACGGAAATTACGGAGCAGCAGAAAAGTGGAATGTATTATTTAAATAGGTGCGTTGGAAAACACGGACCGGAGTTTTTTTTAAAACTGGATCTGGATCGGCATTTTCCCATGCCTTGCCGATACGCAGTTTTTGGCAAATATCGGCAGCCGATCCGATCCAAATATCGGATCGGGACATCCCTAGTGACATGATTTATTTAAAAATTTGAGAGTTGACTTTTGTTTTTTACATGAGTTATTATTTGTACAAACATGGTGCAAAGTAATTCATGATTTGTTAAAAAATGTTAGTGGCTAGCTAGTTAAAATGGGATATTGTGATTTCACAAGACTGTCTTAGAAGTGATCATTTGAAAAATGTGCACTTAGAGAAAATATAAAAATAAAGTGTTGCACATTTGATATTTATCTGTTTCTATAAATGTTTATTGTGAGAAATCATTAAGATGATCAGTGTTTCCACAAAGATAAATATAATTAATTATTAATAATAACATAGAGTTAAAGGTAAATTGAGCAAATTGGCTATTTCTGGCAATTTATTTAAGTGTGTATCAAACTGGTAGCCCCTGCGATGAGGTGGCGACTTGTCCAGGGTGTACCCCGCCTTCCGCCCGATTGTAGCTGAGATAGGCTCCAGCGCCCCTGCGACCCCAAAGGGAATAAGCGGAAGAAAATGGATGGATGGAAACTGGTAGCCCTTCGCATTAATCAGTACCCAAGAAGTAGCTCTTGGTTTCAAAAAGGTTGGTGACCCCTGAACTACATAATGAAGGGGGCCGCAGTTTTAAGAGCTCAAGGGCTCTGGGGCCAGACATGGAAATGTGGCTGTTTCATCAGAAAGTGCCTCCGCAGGCTATACTTGTTTGAGACTGTGTTGACTTAATTGCAAAGTAAACACATCGGTTTTCGCACTGTCAATAAATTAAGTATTCTGCCCTCGCTACTCATTTCCAGCGTGTACTAGGGATGTCCCGATCCGATATTTGGATCGGATCGGCTGCCGATATTTGCCAAAAATTGCGTATCGGCAAGGCATGGGAAAATGCCGATCCAGATCCAGTTTAAAAAAAAAACTCCGGTCCGTGTTTTCCAACGCACCGATTTAAATAATACATTCCACTTTTCTGCTGCTCCCTAATTTCCGTTCCGCGTTTTCCAGCACACCTTCAACACATCCACAGGTCTGTGAATTCTCACGCAGTTGCTTTTAGCTGCTGGCATTACACGACAGGCTCTTCTCACTCTTTCCTGTGTCTCCCTCTCACAGACAGCAAGCGCACCTTCTTACACACG
Organism: Nerophis lumbriciformis; assembly: GCF_033978685.3. Classification (NCBI taxonomy): domain Eukaryota; kingdom Metazoa; phylum Chordata; class Actinopteri; order Syngnathiformes; family Syngnathidae; genus Nerophis; species Nerophis lumbriciformis. The sequence continues at coordinate 43,617,846 of NC_084561.2, read as the reverse complement.
TCACATACTGTCATGTCATACGTCACACACGTATACGCCCTCTCCCAGCAGAGAGGTAGCAGCATGGCTAACGTTAGCTGTGATGCTAGCGCAGACGTGCGAGCAACGCTCCCTCTAAGTTGCTCGCCTGTGCAATTGCGCACTGTTTAAGCGTCCTCTGCGCATAGCAATTATATGCCACGCACAAAATCAAATAAAAAAATAAGCGCATAACAGTTTTCGACACACGGACACGACAGAGAAAACAGTTTTCGTCATCATTGTTCAAATATTGTAACGTCTGTCGAGACGCTTATCTCCATTCGGTGCCACACGTCCACACCATCAAAATGCCGAGGCAAACATTTCCACATCAACACCGTATGAAAAAATTAGTGATTTTTTAGTTGTGATTTCCTTCTCTGCATGAAAGTTTAAAAGTAGCATATATTAATGCAGTATGAAGAAGAATGTTTTAATGTAGACATGCAAGCCTTGAAAGAACATTTTGAAAATCAAGACTACATTTCCTGCAAATGGGTGCATTTCTACCCTATATTTTAACTTTAGATTTATTCTCATATCAAACTCTTTTGGCTGTCTTTTTGACACTTACATCCGGCGCCCCCCTCCACACCCTGGATTATAAATAATGTAAATAATTCAATGAGATTATCTTGTGTGATGACTGTATTATGATGATAGTATATATCTGATAGTATATATCTGTATCATGAATCAATTTAAGTGGACCCCGACTTAAACAAGTTGAAAAACTTATTGGGGTGTTACCATTTAGTGGTCAATTGTACGGAATATGTACTTCACTGTGCAACCTACTAATAAAAGTCTCAATCAATCAATCAAAACACATAGAATCATCATACTGCTGTGATTATATGCATCAAGTGTTCATTCAAGGCTAAGGCAAAAATATCGAGATATATATCGTGTACCGCAATATGGCCTTAAAATATCGCAATATTAAAAAAAGGCCATATCGCCCAGCCCTAGTTCAATGATGCCATTTCTGTTTGTCATGTATAATTTTGTCTATTTTGTGTTTATCCTTGAATAAACAGGTCAGTTTCTTGTTACCAACCATTGTGTATTATTCAAACTCCCCTAATTCAGCTGGCTAGTTGTTATCAAGAGTACTAAAACCCTTTTCAACATGATTCTGACAACTAAGTAGGCTAAATAACTTTAATCTTTAATACATGCTCGGATAGGCCAGTATCGGTCAGTATCGGTATCGGATCGGAAATGCAAAAACAATATCGGTATCGGATCGGAAGTGCAAAAACCTGGATCGGGACATCCCTAGCGTGTACAGCTAGTTAAAAGCATGAAGGAACAGAAGCTCTAGACGTTTTGTTCAGCGTTTATGTTCCTTCATTTTAATTCTTTTCCTTCCTCAGTTTTATTTCTTTACCCTTCTTCCTTCATTTAGATTCGTAAGACTCAAAATATAAACATAAAATAAACATGACAAAAGTATAACGTCCTTATTGTATTTTACATAAATAATGTTCATGTATTTTACGTAAATAAAATAGAAGGTGCGGTGTTAATCTATTCACACAACAAACTACAAATGTTTTACAGATATAGTTATTACACACACTGTATTTGATTTATCATAATTAAATCTAAGGTGTAGCGTTGTCGCTCCCTACTGGTTAAAATTTGCATTACATATATTAAACAAGATACTCTCAGACAAGTAACGAACCCACGAATACAAAAGACATCTCAAAGTCAGCAATTTCAATACAAAACAAAGTAAATATCATTATGCACAATATCTACTTACAAATGTTTGACCGAGTTTTGTGATGAAACTTACGCTCTGGGATTCCTACCATTGTTGCTGCTTGTCTGGATCAATGTGTCCGTTGCTTAAAAGGTCCGACAGAATACAAGGACTTGAGCACTTGCTCTGGGCAGAACATTCGTACTTTGTTGTTAAAAGTCAGAGTTTTGCAATTTATTTTGATTTTGTTTTCAGGGTTGAGCAAACCTGTCCAAATGATGGCACCGTAGCACAAACAATAACACGCTTTTCCAGTGTCTCTGCTTGTGTTTGATGACAACTATTTGTTGAACACAAAACATTATGACCGTTAGCGAAGTAAAAGCCATAAACTAGCTGTAGGAAAAAAGTAGTGGCTTATAGCATAGGCGACAATGCCGAATACCCACGTGGGATTGATGGTAAATTCTTTCTCACCACCAAGCAAAAAGTGTGCATGCTCAGGCCCCTTCTACACTAAACTGGCTAAGGTTATCCAGGGTAAATCCCACCTAACCTTATCCTTGTCCGCACACACACAATGGTCGTTTAAGACCCCCTCAACCCCTCCCTCCGTCAGCCGGCGCAACGCGATCTAATACGCATGCGCGGAAAATGCACACGTCATAGTCACCTCCAGTTTTGCTTTGTGTGCAAGTTCTTAAAGGGGAACATTATCACAATTTCAGAAGGGTTAAAACCATTAAAAATCAGTTCCCAGTGGCTTATTTTATTTTTCGAAGTTTTTTTTAAATTTTTACCCATCCCTAAAAAAAAGCTTCAAAGTGCCTGATTTTAACCATCGTTATATACACCCGTCCATTTTCCTGTGACGTCACATAGTGATGCCAACACAAACAAACATGGCGGAAAGAACAGCAAGCTATAGCGACATTAGCTCGGATTCAGACTCGGATTTCAGCGGCTTAAGCGATTCAACAGATTACGCATGTATTGAAACGGATGGTTGTAGTGTGGAGGCAGGTAGCGAAAACCAAATTGAAGAAGAAACTGAAGCTATTGAGCCATATCGGTTTGAACCGTATGCAAGCGAAACCGACAAAAACGACACGACAGCCAGCGACACGGGAGAAAGCGAGGACGAATTCGGCGATCGCCTTCTAACCAACGATTGGTATGTGTTTGTTTGGCATTAAAGGAAACTAACAACTATGAACTAGGTTTACAGCATATGAAATACATTTGGCAACAACATGCACTTTGAGAGTGCAGACAGCCCAATTTTCATCAATTAATATATTCTGTAGACATACCCTCATCCGGTCTCTTTTCCTGGGGGTCTGGCGGCAGATTTCTTTGACTTTATGGTTGGAAATGCATCTGCTTTGAGTGTCGCAGGATATCCACACATTCTTGCCATCTCTGTCGTAGCATAGCTTTCGTCGGTAAAGTGTGCGGAACAAACGTCCAATTTCTTGCTACTTTGGCATCTTTGGGCCACTGGTGCAACTTGAATCCGTCCCTGTTCGTGTTGTTACACCCTCCGACAACACACCGATGAGGCATGATGTCTCCAAGGTACGGAAAACATTCGAAAAAACGGAAAATAACAGAGCTGATTTGACTCAGTGTTTGTAATGTGTTTGAGAGCGAATAATAGAAAGGCGTTTAATTCGCCAAAATTCACCCATTTAGAGTTCGGAAATCGGTTAAAAAATATATGGTCTTTTTTCTGCAACATCAAGGTATATATTGACGCTTACATAGGTCTGGTGATAATGTTCCCCTTTAAATGTAACTTATCTGAACAATATCCAGTGTTGTGGTATTTCAATGAACTGGAATCCAGTGTGCTGTGGGGCCCTATTGTAGTGAATCACACCTGAGATATCATAAATTAATAAAATCTTTATTAGACATGTGAAAGTAAACAATGTAACAAAGAACATTTTACAACAATCAATCTAGGGATCTAGATATCTGGTCAGGACACTCCTCACTCTTTTGCCTTCACCTTTATTGTCCATTCCTTTTTGGTGACTTTATATACTCTGGACCTAGACGTTGAGTCCGTGACATACCGTATTTTCCGCACCTAAGCCGCCCTGGGTTATATGCCGCGCCTTCAATGAACGGCATATTTCAAAACTTTGTCCACCTATAAGCCGCCCCGTGTTATAAGCCGCATCTAACTGCGCTAAAGGAATGTCAAAAAAACAGTCAGATAGGTCAGTCAAACTTTAATAATATATTAAAAACCAGCGTGATGTGGGCGCGCATGGAGTCGTATATCAACATGGACGGAGCTGCGTGAAAAAAGCCACCCGGCCTCTTCGCGTAAACTTACCTTAACCACTCGCTCATCTTGTCTTCCTTTTGAATATCACCATGGGTGGAAGTTTCTGGCCATTAGCATGGCAAGCTAGAACCACAGTGAAGGATGACTTCTCATTCCCTGTGGTGCGAATATTCACCGTACGTGCTCCCGTTGTATCCACAGTGCGGTTCACAGGAATATCAAAAGTCAGTGGAACCTCGTCCATGTTGATAATGTTCTCTGGCCGGATCTTTTTTTCAGCTATCTTGTTTTTACAATATGCACGGAAAGTAGCCAGCTTTTCTTGAAAGTCTTTAGGCAGTTGCTGTGAAATTGTAGTCCGTGTGCGGATGGAGAGATTGCGTCTTTTCATGAACCGGAAACCTGTCGCTTAGTAGGAGCCATTTTGTGGTCTTTACAGATGTAAACACACAAAGTTAAAAAAAGTTAAAGTTAAAGTACCAATGATTGTCACACACACACTAGGTGTGGCGAAATTATTCTCTGCATTTAACCCATCACCCTTGATCACCCCCTGGGAGGTGAGGGGAGCAGTGGGCAGCAGCGGTGGCCGCGCCCAGGAATCATTTTTGGTGATTTAACCCCCAATTCCAACCCTTGATACTGAGTGCCAAGCAGGGAGGTAATGGGTCCCATTTTTTTTTATAGTCTTTGGTATGACTCGGCCGGGGTTTGAACCCACAACCTACCGATCTCAGGGCGGACACTCTAACCACTAGGCCACTGAGTAGGCAAAGGAAATGAAACGTAATATCCGCGCGCTTCTTCTTCTTCTACGCGGGCGGGTGGTTGCTTACAGTAGAAGAAGAAGCACTTCCTCTTCTACGGGGAAAAAAGATGGCGGCTGTTTACCGTAGTTGCGAGACCGAAACTTTATGAAAATGAATCTTAATATTAATCCATATATAAAGCGCACCGGGTTATAAGCCGCACTGTCAGCTTTTGAGTAAATTTGTGGTTTTTAGGTGCGGCTAATAGTGCGGAAAATACGGTACATGGCGGACAATAACTGATACAGTCTGCTTTGCCAGTCCAAAAGCATTCGCCATTTTCCGTAGTCTTCCCTCGACGGCCAGGTAATACAAAGCACACGCTACCTTTTTTTTATCACATCCACGGGAGCCCGCATTCTCGTTGACTCTCCTTCGACAAATGGACAAAGTTTTTCGGTAAGTAGAATCACAGCTGACCTGGACATTGGAAAGTTGTCTTGCCGTCTGAGAAGTGTTGTATCCCAAATAGCTGCAATGGCTTTCTCTTAAGGTATTCATGTGTGATTTCCACAAGCGTCTGTACATGTAGAAGAAGGAGAAACACGGCCATGTCTGGATGACTCGCCTCCATATTTCTAGTGGTTGCCTCCGAGTTACGAAACCACTTTATTATGAAGCTGGCTGTGGCGCGTTCTTTCTGACGTCACTATCCTGTGTGGGCCACGGTCTTTCTGGCGTCACTTCCTCTCCGAACTCAGTTGGTAAACGATCAATGAGTCCATACAAAGCTAAACGATGGTTTAGTGTGGCTGAAACGGGGCTTAGGCTAAATAATTATAAGTTTAAGGGGTTATCCGGCTTAGTGTAGACATAGCCTCAGAACAGTAGCGTCAGATTTACCGCCTGCCCGAGCACCCACTGGCAGAAATGTAGATCAGCGCCTATGGCTTATAGTCCGGAATTTACGGTACCTTCAACCCAATTTACTGGAAATTAAAACACCAAGTCCACAGGGACTGTTGTTCGCAGGAAACATAAAGAGATCAAGTTTGAATAATTCATTGTTTATGTTTCTCTGCAGGTGAGAGATGAATACAGGCAGGACTACGACCCAGCCAGAGGTGGCTATGGGAAGTTGGCTCAGCAGCACCGAGTCTAATCCATAATAGCTTGTAAATAAGAAGTCTGTTTTCGTGATGACACAATTCTTCGGCCATGGACAAGTTAATTTTTGTGCGTGCCCCCCTCCAAAAAAACACTGCCATGTAAGTCACCACACATTGGATACTATTTTGAAAGAAACAATAGCAAGTAAGACTTGACCCTCGACAAGGAGAATTTTTGCTTTGATGGACGGACTCCCCTTTAAACATACACTGTCCTTGTGACAGGTTATCAATTATTTGTTCATTATTATAACGTGAAGCTGTGGCTTAAGTGAGACAAGGTGTCTTGTCTAACATGAGCTTTGAATGATTGTTTGCAGAGGGAACCTAAAGGAAATCTGCTTCTTTTTTTTTAACCCAATATACATGACTCAAACATGCCTGAAATTGTGTCCACATTTTAAATAAAGTTATGTCTTTCTACCTCTGCTGGTGAAGATGTCAATAATTTGCAGAGGTGGGTAGTAACGCGCTACATTTACTCCGTTACATCTACTTGAGTAACTTTTGGGATAAATTGTACTTCTAAGAGTAGTTTTAATGCAACATACTTTTACTTTTACTTGAGTATATTTATAGAGAAGAAACGCTACTTTTACTGCGCTACTTTTATCTACATTCAGCTTGCTACTCGTTACTAATTTTTATCGATCTGTTAATGCACGCTTTGTTTGTTTTGGTCTGTCAGACAGACCTTCATAGTGCCTGCGTTTCAACAAATACAGTCACTGGTGACGTTCACTCTGTTCCACCAATCAGATGCAGTCACTGGTGACGTTGGACCAATCAAACAGAGCCAGGGGTCACATGACCTGACTTAAACAAGTTGAAAAACTTATTGGGGTGTTACCATTTAGTGGTCAATTGTACGGAATATGTACTGTACTGTGCAATCTACTAATACAAGTTCCTATCAATCAATCAAAAGTGTGAAGGAAAAAAGACCATTTTTTATTTCAACCGTACACCCCGTCAAAAGCCTGAAGACTGACTGCACAGTTCCTGTCTTCACAATAAAAGTGCCGCTCCATCGCGCATGCGCTTTCAAAATAAGAGTCTCCGAAAGCCTGCGCAAACAAGCTAGCAAGCTACGGAGTTTGCCGCCAATGTATTTCTTGTAAAGTGTATAAAAACGAATATGGAAGCTGGACATATAAGATGCCAAAAACCAACCACTTTCATGTGGTATTAGACAGAAAGGAGGAACTTTTTTTCTCCTCCATTTGAAAACGTGGACGTTTGTCATCACTACTGTCTGATTACAATCAATGCAAGTCATCAGAATCAGGTAATACACCAACTTATATTCTTGTCTTCATGAAAGAAAGGAATCTATATGTGTTAAACATGCATGTATATTCATTAAAACACTTTTAACATGTAAACAAAAACGGCAAAAAAATAAATATAAATTATATACTGTATATATCAATGTATGTATATATATATATATATATATATATATATATATATATATATATATATATATATATATATATGATATGTGTGTGTATGTTACTCATCAGTTACTCAGTACTTGAGTAGTTTTTTTTACAACATACTTTTTACTTTTACTCAAGTAAATATTTGGGTGACTACTCCTTACTTTTACTTGAGTAATAAATCTCTAAAGTAACAGTACTCTTACTTGAGTACAATTTCTGGCTACTCTACCCACCTCTGATAATTTGCGTGTCTCTATGTGAAACACGGAGAGAAGTACCGGCCGAGGAAGGAAGAATGTCTTGAAAAAAATACATTAATATCATTTTCAGTTTATGCTGGTGGGACAAAATGATTTAATACAGCTCTTTATATTGTCCACTTGTTGATATAAACGGTGACAATATAAACCATAGTTAGTACAATTGACATTCAACAAATGTATCAACATTCAAGTAGTTAATGAAGTGTGTGTCCAGTAAGTGCATGTTCCACAATGACCACAAGATGGCACTAGATGATTATTAAAAACTGGTCACTTTAAAAGCATGATGTTTTGCTCATTTAAAACACTTCCTTGTGGTCTACATAACATGTAATTGTGGTTCTTTGGCATAATTATATTTTACAGACCATCTTCAAGTCGCTTTCTGACAAGTGTCTTCAGAATGCACCATCTTGTTGGTGCTTTTATCTATGTGCCTCATAGATAAAAGCACCAAGAAATCCTCCGCTGTTGCCAGTTTTGATACAAAGTAGCATATAGACAGAGGTGGGTAGAGTAGCCAGAAATTGTACTCAAGTAAGAGTACTGTTACTTTAGAGATTTATTACTCAAGTAAAAGTAAGGAGTAGTCACCCAAATATTTACTTGAGTAAAAGTAAAAAGTATGTTGTGAAAAAACTACTCAAGTACTGAGTAACTGATGAGTAACATACACACACATATCATCTATATATATATATATATATATATATATATATATATATATATATATATATATATACATACACACATATATATATATACACACACATATATATATATATATATATATATACACACACACATTTATATATATATATATATATATACACATTTATATATATATATGTATATATATACAGTATATAATTTATATTTATTTTGCCGTTTTTGTTTACATGTTAAAGGTGTTTTAATGAATATACATGCATGTTTAACATATAGATTCCTTTCTTTCATGAAGACAAGAATACAAGTTGGTGTATTACCTGATTCTGATGACTTGCATTGATGGTAATCAGACAGTAGTGATGATAGCGTCCACGTTTTCAAATGGAGGAGAAAAAAAGTTCCTCCTTTCTGTCTAATACCACATGAAAGTGGTTGGTTTTTGGCTTCTTATTTGTCCAGCTTCCATATTCGTTTTTATACACTTTACAAGAAATACATTGGCGGCAAATTCCGTAGCTTGCTAGCTTGTTTGCGCTGGCTTTTGGAGACTCTTGTTTTGAAAGCGCAGGCGCGATGGAGCGGCACTTTTATTGTGAAGACAGGAACTGTGCAGTCAGTCTTTAGGCTTGTGACGGGATGTACGGTTGAAATAAAAAAGGGTCTTTTTTCCTTCACACTTTTGATTGATTGATTGAAACTTTTATTAGTAGATTGCACAGTACAGTACATATTCCGTACAATTGACCACTAAATGGTAACACCCCAATACGTTTTTCAACTTGTTTAAGTCAGGTCATGTGACCGCCTGGCTCTGTTTGATTGGTCCAACGTCACCAGTGACTGCATCTGATTGGTGGAACGTAGTGAACGTCACCAGTGACTGTATTTGTTGAAACGCAGGCACTATGAAGGTCTGTCTGACAGACCAAAACAAACAAAGCGTGCATTAACAGATCGATAAAAATTAGTAGCGAGTAGCGAGCTGAATGTAGATAAAAGTAGCGGAGTAAAAGTAGCGGAGTAAAAGTAGCGTTTCTTCTCTATAAATATACTCAAGTAAAAGTAAAAGTATGTTGCATTAAAACTACTCTTAGAAGTACAATTTATCCCAAAAGTTACTCAAGTAGATGTAACGGAGTAAATGTAGCGCGTTACTACCCACCTCTGCATATAGATCTAATTTATATCTGTCAGTAGACTCGATAAGCCCTAAAAACGACAACATGGCTGACGAGAAGACGAGTCTTGGGCGCAGTTGGGTGTTCCAACAGGACAATGACCCCCAAACACACATCAAAAGTGGTAAAGGAATGGCTAAATCAGGCTAGAATGAAGGTTTTAGAATGGCCTTCCCAAAGTCCTGACTTAAACGTGTGGACAATGCTGAAGAAACAAGTCCATGTCAGAAAAGCAACAAATTTAGCTGAAGTGCACTAATTTTGTCAAGAGGAGTGGTCAAGTGGTCAAGCAGAAGCTTGTGGATGGCTACCAAAAGCGCCTTATTGCAGGTAAACTTGCCAAGGGACATGTAAGCAAATATTAACATTGCTGTATGTATACTTTTGACCCTCACATTTTCAGTAGAGCCATAATAAATTCATAAAAGAAGCAAACTTCATGAATGTTTTTTGTGACCAACATGTGCGTGCTCCAATCACTACATCACAAAAAAACAAGAGTTGCAGAAATGATTGTAAAGTCAAGACAGCCATGCCATGATGTTCTTTACAAGTGTATGTACACTTTTGACCAAGACTGTACAATGAAAACTTTAACCTTACCCCTAACCTAAGTAATAAATATAGATCATTTGAGGTGCTTACTATGAGGTCCGTCACACCGCTACCTCTCTACCTGGCTGTTATCTACCGCCACCCTGGGCCCTATTCGGACTTTATTAGTGAATTTTCAAAATTTGTCGCTTATCTAGTGACACATGCAGATAATATAATTATAATGGGGGATTTTAATATCCATATGAATACTCCGTCAGACCCTCAGTGTGTGGCACTCCAGATTTTAATTGATAGCTGTGGTCTTACAGAAATAAAAAATACGAGTTGTAGAAATGATTGGAAACTCAAGACAGCCATGACATTATGTTCTTTACAAGTGTATGTGTCAGGTTATTTTGGTTCAGTTCCCTGCTTGTCTCCCTGAGCGCTGTTTCCCCTCAGCTGCGGCTGATTGGCACCTGGTCACACCTGCTGTCAATCAGCCGGCTGCTATTTAGACCTGCCTTGCCCTCCAGTCAGTGCTGGAGTATTGTCATTGTCGCTGTAAGCTACTACCTGTAAGCTGTGGACTGTTTGCTGTATCCTGTAGCTGTTTGCAGCTTGCTGTCTTCCTGTTCCTCGTTTCCTGTTTGCTGGTTCCTGTTCCCTGTTTCTAGTGATGGGTTGATGAGGCGTCATGAAGCGTTTCGACACATTGCAAAACTGTATTGATACTGTGTCGATACTGTGTCACTAAATACTGACATCTGCTGGACATTAAAAATCCCTACAGGCAACCTATGGACCGACTCAACTGACACTGATTTGATGCCCTAGTACAGGGGTCACCAACCTTTTTGAAACCAAAAACTACTTCTTGGGTACTGATTAATGCGAAGGGCTACCAGTTTGATACACACTTAAATAAATAAATATATTGTCATTTGTAAGTTACACGTAAGTGTGATTTAAACAAGAATAGCTAAATAAATACATTTATATATATAAAAAAATGGGTATTTCTGTCTGTCATTCCGTCGTACATTTTTTTTTCCTTTTACGGAAGGTTTTTTGTAGAGAATAAATGATGAAAAAAACACTTAATTGAACGGTTTAAAAGAGGAGAAAACACGACAAAATTTGAAATAAAATTTTTAAACATAGTTTATCTTCAATTTCGACTCTTTAAAATTCAAAATTCAACCGACAAAAAGAAGAGAAAAACTAGCTTATTTGAATCTTTTTGAAAAAATTAAAAAAATAATTTATGGAACATCATTAGTAATTTTTCCTGATTAAGATCAATTTTAGAATTTTGATGACATGTTTTAAATTGGTTAAAATCCAATCTGCAATTTGTTAGAATATTTAACAAATTGGACCAAGCTATATTTCTAACAAAGACAAATCAGTATTTCTTCTAGATTTTCCACAACAAAAATTTTAAAAGAAATTCAAAATACTTTGAAATAAGATTTAAATTTGATTCTACAGATTTTCTAGATTTGCCAGAATATTTTTTTTGAATTTTAATCATAGTAAGTTTGAAGAAATATTTCACAAATATTCTTCGTCGAAAAAACAGAAGCTAAAATATTTATTATTCTATACAATAAAAAAAAAAAATTACTTGAACATTGATTTAAATTGTCAGGAAAGAAGAGGAAGAAGTTTAAAAGATAAAAAGGGATATTTGTTTAAAAATCCTAAAATCATTTTTAAGGTTGTATTTTTTCTCTAAAATTGTATTTCTAAAAGTAATAAGAAGCAAAGTAAAAAATAAATGAATTTATTTAAACAAGTGAAGACCCATCCATCCATTTTCTACCGCTTATTCCAAGTGAAGACCAAGTCTTTAAAGTATTTTCTTGGATTTTCAAATTCTATTTGAGTTTTGTCTCTTTTAGAATTAAAAATGTCGAGCAAAGCGAGACCAGCTTGCTAGTAAATAAATACAATTTAAAAAATAGAGGCAGCTCACTGGTAAGTGCTGCTCTTTGAGCTATTTTTAGAACAGGCCAGCGGGCGACTGATCTGGTCCTTACGGGCTACCTGGTGACCGCGGGCACCGCGTTGGTGACCGCTGCCCTAGTATATACAATAATATAAACCAAGTCATTTAGGATTATTTCATATCTTCATTTAAATAAAAATATATTTGTATCTTTTTTAGATACAGTCAATAAATAATATGAACATGTATCATAACATGGAAATCTAAGAGAACGTGTTGTGGATGATTGTGGACTGGGAATTTTTTTAATTTTATTTTTTTACACATTTTTATTAAAAAAACAAAACAGTTTTTCCGACGTATTACATTTTAGACGATTTCTCTTCTTAGTTATTATTTCTCCGGCTGTAGAAAAGAGCCGCTCACAGGGCACAGAGGAGGCGTCAGTGCGACACAGTTCGCGTATCGGTCACGTGACCGAAACAGCTCATGATCGGTCACGTGACTTTCTAAAAGCGGTACGCGCACCGACACAGGGTTTTGCTCTATGAGCTCGACCAGGCCCGGCCCTAACCAATCTGGCGCCCTAGGCAAGATTTTAGGTGGCGCCCCCCCACATCGGCAGTGAAGTGTATATACTCACAAGAAACCGAATAGCTTTGTCTTTGACCTTTTTTTTTACTTAAAGAAAGCAAATTAACAATCAGAATAGTTAACAAGATAAAAAAAATATGAATAAATAAATGAATGCAAAAAATAAAAAATGAATATATGAAATACAATATTTTTTACATACATATTGCTTAATTTACATTAATGATGTGCACTTTAACAACTAGGCTTACAACTATACCTAATATATAAAGGGGTGGAAAAGTGACTATTACCTGCAGGGCAAACATTCGCTAACCAGAAGGCAATAACAATGTAAACAAAAAACACCTGCTTAAAAGATCTAATACAAATGTCCCTGAGGAATGTAAGGTGGGAGTACTGTAATTACCTAACGTTACATTATTATTTTCCATAACAATTTAGCCCCCTCCACAATATTAACCCGACGTTAAAACAGAACTAGCTATTTATTGATTAGCAATTGCCGAATCATGTAACATTAGCTTAATGCTAAAAAGCCAGGTTACTATCACATTCTGTAACAGACAAATAATTTCATGTAGGCTAACGTTACCTACCTGCTACCTCTTGTCTTTTTCTCGTTTCTCCTCCTCTTCTTTTCTCTTTTTTCTTCCCTGGGCACCTGACAGTTTTGGCCGTTTTGACATCTTGTGTTGATTTTTTGATGTGGTGACGTCCAAAAAGAGTCATGATACGGGAAGGGAGGGGGCGGGGGGGGGGGGGGGGGGGCGTAATGTTGTAACAAATAATATTTCTATTATATAGGCTTTACTTTGCATTTTAATTAACGTGGGATTATTTTTTGTATTTAGAAATAATAGTACCAACTTTTTTTTTTTTTCTCCAACATTTGTGGCACTGGCGTGGCGCCCCCTGATGGACGGCGCCCTTAGCATTTGCCTATACGGCCTATGCCACGGGCCGGCCCTGAGCTCGACGCATGCGCCGATGCATCGGTGTTGCCGGACCCATCACTACCTGTTTCCAGTTTGCCTGTTCCTGGTTCCTGGTTTGTGTGTTTCTTGAATTTTGGACATTAAATGATGTTTTCCTGCACCAAACCTGCCATGTCTGCATCTTGGGTTTCGCCACCAATACTTGACAGTATGTCAACTTTTGACCACGACTGTAAAAAACATCCCTCTTCCATTGTGCACCTGCCTTTATGCCCAGCTGTGCATCATTGAAGTAAAGACACTTTAACATCTTTCCGATCATTTATGGACACATTAATTCTACAGTATATTTTCTTTCCTCAAAGGGTTACGAGAGGCCTACAAGGCAAGTTAGCTGCTGCACAATGACATACTATAATACTAACGTTATGACACTACCAACCTTTTATGCTACCAGGATGGTAGAGCTCAGGTCCCTCCTTTTGACAACCCGAATGATTCAATTCCCGCCTCACCCTACGTCCAATTCCCCACGGCTATCTGACTGATTCACCTCCCACTCAGCGCTCAACTTGCAGTGTGATCTGTTCCATAAGTTTCTCCTGGTACTTGCTCACTGAAGATCAATGTCAGCTGAGTAAAACATATTTTACAGGGTTGTGGTTTTATTTGCCTCAAGTTTTCTAATGATTGATGCAGCTTTGACTCCAACCTGTTCCCTCTACCTGTACCATGTACAGGTAAAAGCCAGTAAATTAGAATATTTTGAAAAACTTGATTTATTTCAGTAATTGCATTCAAAAGGTGTAACTTGTACATTATATTTATTCATTGCACACAGACTGATGCATTCAAATGTTTATTTCATTTCATTTTGATGATTTGAAGTGGCAACAAATGAAAATCCAAAATTCCGTGTGTCACAAAATTAGAATATTACTTAAGGCTAATACAAAAAAGGGATTTTTAGAAATGTTGGCCAACTGAAAAGTATGAAAATGAAAAATATGAGCATGTACAATACTCAATACTTGGTTGGAGCTCCTTTTGCCTCAATTACTGCGTTAATGCGGCGTGGCATGGAGTCAATGAGTTTCTGGCACTGCTCAGGTGTTATGAGAGCCCAGGTTGCTCTGATAGTGGCCTTCAACTCTTCTGCGTTTTTGGGTCTGGCATTCTGCATCTTCCTTTTCACAATACCCCACAGATTTTCTATGGGGCTAAGGTCAGGGGAGTTGGCGGGCCAATTTAGAACAGAAATACCATGGTCCGTAAACCAGGCACGGGTAGATTTTGCGCTGTGTGCAGGCGCCAAGTCCTGTTGGAACTTGAAATCTCCATCTCCATAGAGCAGGTCAGCAGCAGGAAGCATGAAGTGCTCTAAAACTTGCTGGTAGACGGCTGCGTTGACCCTGGATCTCAGGAAACAGAGTGGACCGACACCAGCAGATGACATGGCACCCCAAACCATCACCCAACCATGCAAATTTTGCATTTCCTTTGGAAATCGAGGTCCCAGAGTCTGGAGGAAGACAGGAGAGGCACAGGATCCACGTTGCCTGAAGTCTAGTGTAAAGTTTCCACCATCAGTGATGGTTTGGGGTGCCATGTCATCTGCTGGTGTCGGTCCACTCTGTTTCCTGAGATCCAGGGTCAACGCAGCCGTCTACCAGCAAGTTTTAGAGCACTTCATGCTTCCTGCTGCTGACCTGCTCTATGGAGATGGAGATTTCAAGTTCCAACAGGACTTGGCGCCTGCACACAGCGCAAAATCTACCCGTGCCTGGTTTACGGACCATGGTATTTCTGTTCTAAATTGGCCCGCCAACTCCCCTGACCTTAGCCCCATAGAAAATCTGTGGGGTATTGTGAAAAGGAAGATGCAGAATGCCAGACCCAAAAACGCAGAAGAGTTGAAGGCCACTATCAGAGCAACCTGGGCTCTCATAACACCTGAGCAGTGCCAGAAACTCATCGACTCCATGCCACGCCGCATTAACGCAGTAATTGAGGCAAAAGGAGCTCCAACCAAGTATTGAGTATTGTACATGCTCATATTTTTCATTTTCATACTTTTCAGTTGGCCAACATTTCTAAAAATCCCTTTTTTGTATTAGCCTTAAGTAATATTCTAATTTTGTGACACACGGAATTTTGGATTTTCATTTGTTGCCACTTCAAATCATCAAAATTAAATGAAATAAACATTTGAATGCATCAGTCTGTGTGCAATGAATAAATATAATGTACAAGTTACACCTTTTGAATGCAATTACTGAAATAAATCAAGTTTTTCAAAATATTCTAATTTACTGGCTTTTACCTGTGTGTGTGTGTGTATATATGTATATATATATATATATATATATATATATATATATATATATATATATATATATATATATATATATATATATATATTTTAATCATTTAAATTTCTGACACACACTTGTTATTTCATATGTTGACCAGAGGGGGAGCACTTTTAAAACCGACACACAGTCAATTTGAAAAATCCCTCCTTTATGGCACCACCCTCAATTTTGATAGATTTCACCACCAGGGGGTGCAAATGAGATCTCTATATTTAGTTTTTTGTAATGCGCTTAAGGCCGATGACAAAGGAGTCAGGGACCACAGATGGCCCCTGTGCCGCACTTTGGGCAACCCAGCTGTAGAAGCTAACTGTTAATGTCCACTATAGTCTTAGTATCGTAGTGTATTTGTTCATCCTACGGTCACATACGGGATGCGGGTTGTCTTACGTCAGGACCGGAAGTCGTAAAATCAACTGTTCACCTGGCGGGTTTTTTCGGGGATGAATAGGGAAGTCCTTCTTTAGTCTTGTTTTATCATATATTGCTGCCTTTGCACCTGTCAGTGTTTACTTTTGTATGCACATTAAATCAACAAAAAATCCTGATTTTGGAGCAATGTTCACGGACTCTAGTATTTGGCTCTCTATTAGATGCAATGGTTTCCCTTATTGGGACCATGATTTATGTCCTAACTTGTTCACCGGTCCTCATATGGAAGGTATTTTTCTTTGTTGATGTCTCAAGAAGGGTACACACACACACACACACACGGCAGAGGATGCATGGCTCTAATGAGGTTTTTTAGAGTTGTCTTATATTAGGGTCAATACTGTAAGTCTGTAATTGCCTTCAAGTTTATCTTATCCCTATAAAACATGGAGACTATATTTAGTACATCCACACCCACAAGAGAGGTCCTCCAAGGTAATTTACAGTCAATTGAAAAAATATATTAGTTTTTTCACGTGACTGTTGGGGGACATTTGCATGGAGGTGTAAAAGTGTAGATGTATCTACTGTGTGGGTTCCGTGATTGACTGATAGGTGTACCCCAACAGATGGGATAGACTTCCACTTTCCTTTTCCTGAACATGATAAGCCCTGAAAAAAGTTGCCGATACTTATACTGCACTATAATATTCAATTAAAAGCGCCATCAGTCTTTCTAGAAATATAGATTACTATTTGAGTCACACTTGACTAACTACACTAGGACAAGCTTGGACACAGGCAACTGCAGTGCCTGTTAGCCTGGGTGAGGAGTCAGTTAAGCTAGAACTAACTCGCGCCAGCCTGGAAAATTCCTGCCCACATAGCATTTCACGTAGAATAATACACAACTCACATAATGTTTTTTCTGTCGTGACTGTGCTAGGGGTGGACATGCATTCTACTGAGGTGGCATATTATGATGCGTTACATGTATCACAGCACCAAGCAAATAATTGCATGATCCCCATCATATCAATTCCTAGATGTGATCGAAATGATTTAAGGCGCACTCCGCAAAATAGACGTAACATTATTAATATCAGTACTATGGATACAAATAACAAAAATGCCTCAAAACCGCCCACTAGCTATAATATGGGCTTTTCAAACGTCAGATCATTGTCTCCCAAAACGTTATTAGTGAATGAGGTCATTAGAGACAACAATCTTGACGTCACTGGTCTCGGCGAAACCTGGCTAAAACCAGATACATTTTTTCCGCTTAGTGAGGCATCTACTCCTAACTATACGAGTGCACATATTGCCCGTCCCCTTAAAAGGGGTGGAGGGGTCACACTAATATCCAATGATGGCTACCAAAAGCGCCTTATTGCAGGTAAACTTGCCAAAGGACATGTAACCAAATATTAACATTGCTGTATGTATACTTTTGACCCAGGAGATTTGGTCACATTTTCTGTAGACCCATAATAAATTCATAAGAGAACCAAACTTCATGAATGTTTTTTGTGACCAACAAGTATGTGCTCCAATCACTACATCACAAACAAATAAGAGTTGTAGAAATGATTGGAAACTCAAGACAGCGTTCTTTACAAGTGTATGTACACTTTTGATCGCGACTGTATATACTCACAACATGTATATAAAACGTTGATGGAGGTTTTTTTAAAAAGTTTTTTAAAGCGCTTTATAGGCGGAATAGAGAGACTACCATTAGCTCCATTGTTACCTGACTTTTGCTCGTGTTTGTTTACTAGTTAGAATGCACACAAATAAGATAAACATATGTGTTCTTGTCAGGTTCAAACACTGATGACGTCTATTAAACAGACAGGAAGCAAGGAATTAAACAGAGACAGAATTCAATATAGCTCATTGAGGAGAAACGTCTGGGCTGTACTCTTGTACAGTCTTCCACCACGCTCTGACGAAAGATTGTACGCCTCCTCTTTCATTTGGACTTTCCCTGATTACATGGCAACAGCTGTTTCTAAAGGAAGGGGGGTCGTAAACAGCCGACGTCTTAAAATCCTGCACAAGGTGAAATCAACGGTTCCTAAAACATTTTTTTACACTTGCCAATATCTACCTTCAAAACCTGCAAACTCAGACTTTTAATTGTCCATTGATACACTGTAAAGTAGGCTTGCAGCCAAAAGAACAGACACAATTAAAGCTGCAAGCAGCGTTGGTCGGGCCCGCGTATTTGGCAGGTGCTAGTCCTAAGTGTCCCAATACTTTTGTCCAGTTATAGTCCTAAGTGTCCCAAAACTTTTGTCCAGTATTAGTCCTAAGTGTCCCAATACTTTTGTCAAGTTGTAGTCCTAAGTGTCCCAATACTTTTGTCCAGTGTAAGTGTCTCAATACTTTTGTCCAGTTTTCGTCCTAAGTGTCCCAATACTTTCGTCCAGTGGTATTCCTAAGTGTCCCAATACTTTTGTCCAGTGTAAGTGTCCCAATACTTTTGTCCAGTTTTCGTCCTAAGTGTCCCAATACTTTTGTCCAGTGGTATTCCTAAGTGTCCCAATACTTTTGTCCAGTGGTATTCCTAAGTGTCCCAATACTTTTGTGCAGTGTAAGTGTCCCAATACTTTTGTCAAGTTGTAGTCCCAAGTGTCCCAATACTTTTGTCCAGTTTTCGTGCTATGTGTCCCAATACTTTTGTCCAGTGGTAGTCATAAGTGTCCCAATACTTTTGTCTACTTTTAGTCCGAATTGTCCCAATACTTTTGTGTAGTGTACCTACCTTGTCTGCATTGTGTGGGCACGCTGGTGCTGCCTGCTTTTAAGCAGCCATCTTGAAAAAACGGCAGCATCAGCGCAGAGGTTCTTTGAAGGGTCATAAAATCAAAACCAGAGCAGGTATCAAAACTCTTTCGCCAACTTTTAATCAGAAGGGTTCAATCTCTCTCCTGTGTTAGTTTGAAGTCGAAACAACAAACGCGCTCAGAGGAGATAATGTTTGAAGAAAGGTGACCGGTTTTTACAAAAATGTTGTTTTGAAGGGGGAATAGCAAACTTCCTGTTGATTTTTGCTGGGGGTTGTCAATTTATGAAATGTAGGTCTAAGTTAGACCTACATAGAGGTTTTTGTTTCATGTCTCTCCGACCTTCCCAGTGGGAGTTACAGGCAGTTTTGTCATTTTTTTCTTCCGAGGAGCAGTTTTTTCTGCGTTTTATTCAAAAATTGCGTTAGAGCGCAATTTTGAGATTTGGGGTTAGGTTTTTTTATTAGATCGCAATTTTTGACAGTCCTGATGTGTGCGTTCAGTTTGGTGAGTTTTGAAGCGTGTTAAGGGGGTCAAATTTCAGCTCAAAGAGGCAAAAGTTACTGTTTTTAGTACTTTTTTGTCTTGAAGGGGGAATTGCCAACTTCCTGTTGATTTTAGCCCGACAATGTACTATTATGAAATGTAGGTCTAAGTCAGACCTACATAGAGGTTTTTGTTTCATGTCTGTCCGACCTTCCTAGTGGGAGTTACAGGCAGTCTAGTTGTTTATTTTCCTAGGGGGCGCTAGAGCGCAATTTTGAGTTTTGTGGTTCGTTTTTTTAAAAAAAGGCAATTTTCGCATGTGTGGGTCAAATATGGTGAGTTTTGAAGCATGTTAAGTGGGTCAAATTACAGTTTAATGTGGCGGCGGAAGAATAAAGAATAAAACCTTACAAATTCAATAGGTCCTTATGTCCCATTGCATAAGGACTCCCTTTGGGAGACCTTATGCAATGGGCCATGCGGGCCCTAATAATAACAACAACAACAGTCTCTCAATATAATGTTGCTCCAGAATAACAATCCAGTCCGGATCGTAAAACTTGTGTTAATTTGAGCTGTCTCGCCATTTGTGGTGTTTGACCTTTTTAGGTTTTTCCCGCCCACGGTCTACACGCTCCTGGGACTCTTTACCTTGCTGCTTCTCAGACATTCTGGGTTTGGACTCTTAGGGAGGGGTTGTTTACAAGATATGTATATGTGGATGGAGTGACAGAAGTTTTTTTCAAAATTTTACCCATCACGCAATATCCCTAAATAAAAGCTTCAAAGTGCCTGATTTTAACCACCCGTCCATTTTCCTGTGACATCACATAGTGAAGCCAACACAAACAAACATGGCGGAAAGATATCTGATATATGGTCAGGACACTCCTCACTCTTTTGCCTTCACCTTCATTGTCCATTCCTTTTTGGTGACTTTATATACTCTGGACCGAGATGTTGAGTCCGTGACATACATGACGGACAATAACTGATACAGTCTGCTTTGCCAGTCCAAAAACATTCTCCGTTTTCCGTAGTCTTCCCTCGACGGCCAGGTAATACAAAGCACACGCTTACCTTTTTTTATCACATCCGCGGGAGCCCGCATTCTCGTTGTCTCTCCTTCGACAAATGGACAAAGTTTTTCGGTAAGTAGAATCACAGCTGACCTGGACATTGGAAAGTTGTCTTGCCGTCTGAGAAGTGTTGTATCCCAAATAGCTGCAATGGCTTTCTCTTAAGGTATTCATGTGTGATTTCCACAAGCGTCTGTACATGTAGAAGAAGGAGAAACACGGCCATGTCTTGGATGACTCGCCTCCATATTTCCGGTGGTTACCTCCGAGTTACGAAACCGCTTTATTATGAAGCTGGCTGTGGCGCGTTCTTTCTGACGTCACTATCCTGTGTGGGCCGCGGTCTTTCTGGCGTCACTTCCTCTCCGAACTCAGTTTGTAAACGATCAATGAGTCCATACAAAGCTAAGAGCCGAAGATTCAAGAAATACACGGCGCACTTACACGTGTAAAAAATTATCCAAAGAGGGGGACCTTAAACGATGGTTTAATGTGGCTGAAACGGGGCTTAGGCTAAATAATTACTTGTTTAAGGGGCTATCCGGCTTAGTGTAGACATGGACTTAGTCACAGCAGTCAAATATAGCTACAGTAAAAAATAAACATAAATGCACTTGATGGTTTTAAATATCTAGGTCTATTCAGGTGTACTGGAGAGGAGGCTACGCCGGATAGTCGAACCTCGGATTCAGGAGGAACAGTTTGGTTTTCGTCCTGGTCGTGGAACTGTGGACCAGCTCTATACTCTCGGCAGGGTCCTTGAGGGTGCATGGGAGTTTGCCCAACCAGTCTACATGTGTTTTGTGGACTTGGAGAAGGCATTCGACCGTGTCCCTCGGGAAGTCCTGTGGGGAGTGCTCAGGGAGTATGGGGTATCGGACTGTCTGATTATGGCAGTCCGCTCCCTGTATTATCAGTGCCAGAGCTTGGTCCGCATTGCCGGTAGTAAGTCGGACACGTTTCCAGTGAGGGTTAGACTCCGCCAAGGCTGCCCTTTGTCACCGATTCTGTTCATAACTTTTATGGACAGAATTTCTAGGCGCAGTCAAGGCGTTGAGGGGATCTGGTTTGGTGGCTGCAGGATTAGGTCTCTGCTTTTTGCAGATGATGTGGTCCTGATGGCTTCATCTCGCCAGGATCTTCAGCTCTCACTGGATCGGTTCGCAGCCGAGTGTGAAGCGACTGGGATGGGAATCAGCACCTCCAAATCCGAGTCCATGGTTCTCGCCCGGAAAAGGGTGGAGTGCCATCTCCGGGGTGGCGGAAGTGATCTTGCCCCAAGTGGAGGAGTTCAAGTACCTCGGAGTATTGTTCACGAGTGAGGGAAGAGTGGATGGTGAGATTGACAGGCGGATCGGTGCGGCGTCTTCAGTAATGCGGACGCTGTATCGATCCGTTGTGGTGAAGAAGGAGCTGAGCCGGAAGGCAAAGCTCTCAATTTACCGGTCGATCTACGTTCCCATCCTCACCTATGGTCATGAGCTTTGGGTTATGACCGAAAGGACAAGATCACGGGTACAAGCGACCCAAATGAGTTTCCTCCGCCGGGTGGCGGGTCTCTCCCTTAGAGATAGGGTGAGAAGCTCTGTCATCCGGGAGGAGCTCAAAGTAAAGCCGCCGCTCCTCCACATGGAGAGGAGCCAGATGAGGTGGTTCGGGCATCTGGTCAGGATGCCACCTGAACGCCTCCCTAGGGAGGTGTTTAGGGCACGTCCGACCGGTAGGAGGCAACGGGGAAGACCCAGGACACGTTGGGAAGACTATGTCTCCCGGCTGGCCTGGGAACGCCTCGGGATCCCCCGGGAGGAGCTGGACCAAGTGGCTGGGGAGAGGGAAGTCTGGGCTTCTCTGCTTAGGCTGCTGCCCCCGGGACCCGACCTCGAATAAGCGGAAGAAGATGGATGGATGGATTTAAATCAAATTGAAAAACATTGAAAATGCAGGGGCCAATGTAACCTTCCAGTGTTTGCTACGACTGCTTACCCTTGGACGCGTGTTACTTTGGCATTCTGTGACGGCGACAGATGTCCGTGGGAGTGTTGCTGCTCCCTTGTAGCCAGCCTCTGATGACCCTGAACATGAGTAAATAGTTTAAGAAAAACTCCCCAAAAAAAAGAAAGAAAGATTAATGCAAGTGGGCATGTTGAGGTCTTCCAGGAGCTGTCTGCGTTGGAGGGACTGCATATTTACCTTCGCCAAATGACCCGCCTCAAGCACCGGGAATCCTGCAGCAGATGTGTTGATATAAAGTTGGAGGAAGAGAGCATTGATCACTTGGCTGACGGCATTTGGTTTGCAAAAGAAATGGGCAGAGTATACAGCTTACAGGATTTACATATTCTTTTGGAAGCAAATGAAAACCATGTTTACTGTAGAGCAGACCTGGGCAAATGAAGGCCCGGGGACCACATGGTTAGTGTTTTAATCTGGCCCGCCGGACATTCCCAAACAATTGTTTTTAGATCTTTAAGATGAAAACTGTAGCTGCCATTATGATGTGCAGTGAATGACCGTAAGTCTTCAACTAGTATGAATCTGCACTTTTGCATGACATACTCGTTACTATGGTAATCTAATTAGTTACTATGGTAATCTAATTAGTTACTAGGGGACGGCGTGGCGCGGTTGGGAGAGTGGCCGTGCTAGCAACCTGAGGGTTCCTGGTTCGATCCTCACCTTCTACCAACCTAGTCACGTCCGTTGTGTCCTTGAGCAAGACACTTCACCCTTGCTCCTGATGGGTGGTGGTTAGGGCCTTGCATGGCAGCTCCCGCCATCAGTGTGTGTGAATGGGTGAATGTGGAAATAGTGTCAAAGCGCTTTGATTACCTTGAAGGTAGAAAAGCATTATGCAAGTATAACCCATTTACTAGTTACTATGGTCATCTAAGTCACAGCAGCTCAGACGAGGCACCAAGCAGTGTGGGCGGGGAGCGTTTCCACAGAGTTTTTCCAGAGCGGCCAGCCTGTTTTTGTTTTTTTAACCCTTCGTGTTCATGTTTTGCTGTTTGTTGCGTTTCGCTTGATTGTAAAATATGTGGATCGAGAGGGGCTTCGGCGACGTTCATATGTTGTCAATATTCAGTGTTTTATCGGTCATAGTTAATATTGTAAATCCCACATTCTATATTTTCATGTACATTCTGGGTGTCTCATTCAGCAAAAAAAAATTCCATTCCGTTTTTTTAAGGCGGTGTGTCATAACGTTTTAGCATTTAGACATTAATAATAATAATAATAGATTTTATTTGTAAAAAAAAAAAAAAAAAAGCACTTTACATTGAGTAAACAACCTCAAAGTGCTACAGTGTATTAAAAAAATAAAAATAAAAAATAAAAAGATTTAAAAAAAAATAAAATATTGTGAGGTTTTGTATTAGTGTTCCTAAAAATCAGATATACCGGCCCCCAGACACATTTTTTTCTCTAAATTTGGCCCCTCTAGTCAAAATAATTGTAGAGGCTACCATGGCCAGGCAGTTTTATTGCCTGCTCAGTGGCCTAGTGGTTAGAGTGTCTGCCCTGAGATCGGTAGGTTGTGAGTTCAAACCCCGGCCGAGTCATACCAAAGATAAAAATGGGAGCCATTACCTCCCTGCTTGGCACTCAGCATCAAGGGTTGGAATTGGGGGTTGAATCACCAAAAATTATTCCCGGGCGCAGCCACTGCTGCTGCCCACTACTCCCCTCACCTCCCAGGGGGTGAACAAGGTCAAATGCAGAGGACAAATTTCACCACACAGAGTGTGCGTGTGTGTGACTTTAACTTTAACTTTAACGTCTTTCTGTGGAAGCGTCGGAGAAAAGTTGTGCACGTAAACAAACTACGGTGCGTTCAAGGACTTCGGAAATTAGCGGGACAAAATGGCGCGCGACGAATCCTCTCATCAGTGAGGCATGTTTAACGTGAACAGTGGGATTTATATTATTCACATGTGAATAATGCTGTATAATAGACTGTATTTATATTATTCACATGTGAATAATGCTGTATAATAGACTGTATTTATATTATTCACATGTGAATAATGCTGTATAATAGACTGTATTTATATTATTCACATGTGAATAATGCTGTATAATAGACCGTATTTATATTATTCACATGCGAATAATGCTGTATAATAGACTGTATTTGTATTATTCACATGTGAATAATGCTGTATAATAGACTGTATTTATATTATTCACATGTGAATAATGCTGTATAATAGACTGTATTTATATTATTCACATGTGAATAATGCTGTATAATAGACTGTATTTATATTATTCACATGTGAATAATGCTGTATAATAGACTATTTATATTATTCACATGTGAATAATGCTGTATAATAGACTGTATTTATATTATTCATATGTGAATAATGCTGTATAATAGACTGCATGTTTAACGTGAACAGTGGGATTTCTAACAATTAGGAAGGTTTGTGTCATGTTTGTCCTCCCACAGAAACCATATTAAAACAAAAAATAATGTATTTTTCCTCATCTTTTCCCATTTTCATACATTTTTGAAAAAACTCCAGTGAGCCACTAGGGCGGCGCTAAAGACAAAATGTCCTTTAATTTATTTTTTGCAATCCCTCTTTTTTTTTTTTAGCATATTTCCTCCCTGCTTGGCACTCAGCATCAAGGCTTGGAATTGGGGGTTAAATCACCAAAAATGATTCCCGGGCGCGGCGCCGCTGCTGCCCACTGCTCCCCTCACCTCCCAGGGGGTGATCAAGGGGATGGGTCAAATGCAGAAGACAAATTTCACCACACCTAGTGTGTGTGTGACAATCATTGCTACTTTAACTTAACTTTAACTTTACACATACAAACTGTAGCACACAAAAAAGCACATTTAATAAAAAAACTTTATTATGGTCTTACCTTTACTTATAAATGCGCCGCTGTTGTGCTGGATTAATGACGGGAGTGTTATATCAACTAAAGCCCTCACTTCAACTTTCCACGTGCAAGATTGAATCTATTTAAAAAAGTGTAACCGAGGGTTTATAAATGTCGCCTATACTGTATGAAACTACAAAATAACAAACACGGAGGCTCCAGTTTACACGAGGACCACTTTATTTACCTTTTTTCAAAAACTTCCGTTCCACTCCAACGTGTCATCACTTCTGCTCTTAGCGCCTTCAAAATAAGAGCTCAAGGCATATACTGTATAACAACGCATAACAGGAACTTAACATCACAAAGAGGAAAGCCCATAAAAATAGGTTACAAAAGTTATTTAATAAGAAGCCAAAAAGTGCAAAAACAATAATGTTCGTGTTGGAGGAGTTGTGAATTAGATACACCTGCAGTCTGCAGGTGTATCTAATGTTGTGGCCCTGCAGTCATTCACAACTCCTCCAACACGAACATTATTGTTTTTGCACTTTTTGGCTTCTTATGAAATAACTTTTTTAAATAGATTCAATCTTGCACGTGGAAAGTTTAAGTGTGGGCTTTAGTTGATATAACAATGCCGTCAGGGGTTGCCGTGCATTCTACGGCGGGGGTGCAGGAGGCGAGCCTCAGCCAGTGCGTCTTTTGCAGCCGTTTTATGATCGCTCAGCACAAGAAATACTTTACACACATACAGTTGTTGACAAAATACACTGTACATTATATACCTCAGCTAACTAAACTATGGAAATGTATAATATAATTCATATAGCAATACAGTCTCACTGCACAGCAGGCCAGCAGTTAGCCGAGTCCGTCCATGTTGAGGCACTGAGTGACGTGCCTCGACTGGCTGCTGTTCACCGCACCGTCTCTTCTCAGTATTTGAACGGCAAATGTGAAAATTCAGCGATTTTGAATAAAAATAATCTAAAACTGGTGAAGTTAAATGGAAAATAACTTTATAGTATAATCACTGGATACATTTAACAATTTAATATATATATATTTTTTTTTACATTTTTTTTCTTTCCATGATGGCAGGTGAGGCCCCGCCTGGAAATTGTGATGTATCATGTTGTATGCATGCATGTGTGATGTATCATGTTGTATGCATGCATGTGTGATGTATCATGTTGTATGCATGCGTGTGTGATGTATCATGTTGTATGCATGCATGTGTGATGTATCATGTTGTATGCATGCATGTGTGATGTATCATGTTGTATGCATGCATGTGTGATGTATCATGTTGTATGCATGCATGTGTGATGTATCATGTTGTATGCATGCATGCGTGATGTATCATGTTGTATGCATGCATGTGTGATGTATCATGTTGTATGCATGCATGTTTGAAATAAACTCAAACTCAAACTGTATGCCCCTAACACGTTTAGTTATAATGATAGACCCCCCCAACACCCCTTATGAGATGAAGAAATGTAATTATTTCATATCAGCCAAAAAGAACGGTAAAGGACACTGAAGTGGAATACAGGCCATTCCCTATCAATATGCTTAAAGCCATTTAAATCAGCTGAATACATATAACTTTGCAGTTAACTTCATATAAAATTAATTCTGAAATTGTTTAATTGGTCTCTCGGTATTCCATAAAAGTAGATTTAGTGGCGCTACATTACTGCACAATCTAATGACATCCAATTCATTTGGTTGGTTAGGACTGGGCTGCTTCTTTGGTGACGTGTTTATGAGTCTGGTGTTATGATCATTCATTCCTGCACAAACACTTGATTTACAGCCTCACTGAAATATCGCTGAGTCTTCTTCCGTGTCGCATCATTGATGTGTCTGTCCTTATTTGACTGTTTTAACATGTCCAAATGGTTACTGTGGGAAAGCTCCAGCTGTCCACGTACCGGTCGTCTATAGCAGTGTTTTTCAACCACTGTGCCGTGAGATATTGTCTGGTGCGCCGTGGGCAATTATGCAACTTCACCTAATTGGTCCGAAAACTATTTTATAGTACATGGACTTCACATACGAATACAAGTAAATAAATGTGACTAAGAAGTATTTGTATGATTCACACGTGAATAATGCTGTATAATAGACTGCATTTATATTATTCACACGTGAATAATGCTGTATAATAGACTGTATTTATATTATTCACATGTGAATAATGCTGTATAATAGACTGTATTTATATTATTCACATGTGAATGATGCTGTATAATAGACTGTATTTATATTATTCACATGTGAATAATGCTGTATGATAGACTGTATTTATATTATTCACACGTGAATAATGCTGTATAATAGACTGCATTTATATTATTCACATGTGAATAATGCTGTATAATAGACTGTATTTATATTATTCACATGTGAATAATGCTGTAGAATAGACTGTATTTATATTATTCACATGTGAATAATGCTGTATAATAGACTGTATTTATATTATTCACTTGTGAATAATGCTGTATAATAGACTGTATTTATATTATTCACATGTGAATAATGCTGTATAATAGACTGCATTTATATTATTCACATGTGAATAATGCTGTATAATAGACTGTATTCATATTATTCACACGTAAATAATGATGTATAATAGACTGCATTTATATTATTCACATGTGAATAATGCTGTATAATAGACTGTATTTATATTATTCACATGTGAATAATGCTGTATAATAGACTGTATTTATATTACTGACATGTGAATAATGCTGTATAATAGACTGTATTTATATTATTCACATGTGAATAATGCTGTGTAATAGACTATGTATATTATTCACATGTGAATAATGCTGTATAATAGACTGTATTTATATTACTCACAATAATGCTGTATAATAGACGGTATTTATATTATTCACATATGAATAATGCTGTGTAATAGACTGTATTTATATTATTCACGTATGAATAATGCTGTGTAATAGACTGTATTTATATTATTCACATGTGAATTATGCTGTATAATAGACTGCATTTATATTATTCACATGTGAATGATGCTGTATATTAGACTGTATTTATATTATTCACATGTGAATAATGCTGTATAATAGACTGTATTTATATTATTCACACGTGAATAATGCTGTATAATAGACTGTATTTATATTATTCACATGTGAATAATGCTGTATAATAGACTGTATTCATATTATTCACACGTGAATAATGCTGTATAATAGACTGCATTTATATTATTCACATGTGAATAATGCTGTATAATAGACTGTATTCATATTATTCACATGTGAATAATGCTGTATAATAGACTGTATTTATATTATTCACATGTGAATAATGCTGTAAAATAGACTGTATTTATATTATTCACATGTGAATAATGCTGTATAATAGACTGTATTTATATTATTCACATGTGAATAATGCTGTATAATAGACTGTATTTATATTATTCACATGTGAATAATGCTGTATAATAGACTGTATTTATATTATTCACATGTGAATAATGCTGTGTAATAGACTGTATTTATATTACTCACAATAATGCTGTATAATAGACGGTATTTATATTATTCACATATGAATAATGCTGTGTAATAGACTGTATTTATATTATTCACATATTAATAAGTTGATTGGCAACACTAAATTGGCCCTAGTGTGTGGATGTGAGTGTGAACGTTGTCTGTCTATCTGTGTTGGCCCTGCGATGAGGTGGCGACTTGTCCAGGGTGTACCCCGCCTTCCGCCCGATTGTAGCTGAGATAGGCTCCAGCGCTCCCCGCGTCCCCAAAGGGAATAAGCGGTAGAAAATGGATGGATGGACATATTAATAATGCTGTGTAATAGGCTGTATTTATATTATTCACATGTGAATTATGCTGTATAATAGACTGTATTTATATTATTCACATGTGAATAATACTGTAGAATAGACTGTATTTATATTATTCACATGTGAATAATGCTGTATAATAGACTGTATTTATATTATTCACATGTGAATAATGCTGTATAATAGACTGTATTTATATTATTCACATGTGAATAATGCTGTATAATAGACTGTATTTATATTATTCACATGTGAATAATGCTGTATAATAGACTGTATTTATATTATTCACATGTGAATAATGCTGTATAATAGACTGTATTTATATTATTCACATGTGAATAATGCTGTATAATAGACTGTATTTATATTATTCACATGTGAATAATGCTGTGTAATAGACTGTATTTATATTACTCACAATAATGCTGTATAATAGACGGTATTTATATTATTCACATATGAATAATGCTGTGTAATAGACTGTATTTATATTATTCACATATTAATAAGTTGATTGGCAACACTAAATTGGCCCTAGTGTGTGGATGTGAGTGTGAACGTTGTCTGTCTATCTGTGTTGGCCCTGCGATGAGGTGGCGACTTGTCCAGGGTGTACCCCGCCTTCCGCCCGATTGTAGCTGAGATAGGCTCCAGCGCTCCCCGCGTCCCCAAAGGGAATAAGCGGTAGAAAATGGATGGATGGACATATTAATAATGCTGTGTAATAGGCTGTATTTATATTATTCACATGTGAATTATGCTGTATAATAGACTGTATTTATATTATTCACATGTGAATAATACTGTAGAATAGACTGTATTTATATTATTCACATGTGAATAATGCTGTATAATAGACTGTATTTATATTATTCACATGTGAATAATGCTGTATAATAGACTGTATTTATATTATTCACATGTGAATAATGCTGTATAATAGACTGTATTTATATTATTCACATGTGAATAATGCTGTATAATAGACTGTATTTATATTATTCACATGTGAATAATGCTGTATAATAGACTGTATTTATATTATTCACATGTGAATAATACTGTATAATAGACTGTATTCATATTATTCACACGTGAATAATGCTGTATAATAGACTGTATTTATATTATTCACACGTGAATAATGCTGTATAATAGACTGTATTTATATTATTCACACGTGAATAATGCTGAACAATAGACTGTATTTATATTATTCACACGTGAATAATGCTGTATAATAGACTGTATTTATATTATTCACACGTGAATAATGCTGTATAATAGACTGTATTTATATTATTCACACGTGAATAATGCTGTATAATAGACTGTATTTATATTATTCATCTGTGAATAATGCTGTATAATACACTCTATTTATATTATTCACACGTGAATAATGCTGTATAATAGACTGCATTTATATTATTCACATGTGAATAATGCTGTATAATAGACTGTATTTATATTATTCACATGTAATTAATTCTGTATAATAGACTGTATTTATATTATTCACATGTGAATAATGTTGTATAATAGACTGTATTTGTGTTATTCACATGGGAATAAGGCTGTATAATAGACTGTATTTATATTATTCACATGTGAATAATATTGTATAATAGACTGTATTCATATTATTCACATGTGAATAATGCTGTATAATAGACTGTATTTATATTATTCACACGTGAATAATGCTGTATAATAGACTGTATTTATATTATTCACATGTGAATAATGCTGTATAATAAACTGTATTTATATTATTCACATGTGAATAATGCTGTATAATAAACTGTATTTATATTATTCACATGTGAATAATGCTGTATAATAGACTGTATTTATATTATTCACATGTGAATAATGCTGTATAATAGACTGTATTTATATTATTCACATGTGAATAATGCTGTATAATAGACTGTATTCATATTATTTACACGTGAATAATGCTGTGTAATAGACTGCATTTATATTATTCACATGTGAATAATGCTGTATAATAGACTGTATTTATATTATTCACACATGAATAATGCTGTATAATAGACTGTATTTATATTATTCACACGTGAATAATGCTGTATAATTGACGGTATTTATATTATTCACATGTGAATAATGCTGTATAATAGACTGTATTTATATTATTCACACGTGAATAATGCTGTATAATAGACTGTATTGATATTATTCACATGTGAATAACGCTGTATAATAGACTATATTTATATTATTCACATGTGAATAATGCTGTAAAATAGACTGTATTTATATTATTCACACGTGAATAATGCTGTATAATAGACTGTATTGATATTATTCACATGTGAATAACGCTGTATAATAGACTATATTTATATTATTCACATGTGAATAATGCTGTAAAATAGACTGTATTTATATTATTCACATGTGAATAATGCTGTATAATAGACGGTATTTATATTATTCACATGTGAATAATGCTGTATAATAGACTGTATTTATATTATTTACATGTGAATAATGCTGTATAATAGACTGCATTTATATTATTCACATGTGAATAATGCTGTATAATAGACTGTATTTATATTATTCACATGTGAATAATGCTGTATAATAGAATGTATTTATATTATTCACATGTGAATAATGCTGTATAATAGACTGCATTTATATTATTCACATGTAAAAAATACCTAAGTGTTTATTGTGAGTGAACTGTGGTGCTGAATTTCCCCCAGGGGTCAATAAAGTACTTTCTATTCTATTCTATCCATTCTATTTCATAAAATTTTTGTAACAGTGAATTATTGTCTTCTTTTTTTAACGTTTTAACGAGCTGCCAGTGTTAACATCGATGAGAGCAAATTAAATAAAATGTTAAAATAGCTCCAAAGTGCTTCACATTTGAAACTTCACACAAACACTCGCATCTTTAGCGTACTTTGGGGAGAAAACCCGCGTATGCGCCAGGGGGAAATTCAAATTGATCTCCCGACTGCGAGGCCAGCATGCTAAACACTAAGCCACCGCACGAGCCGGAAAAAGATACATTGAAACAATGAAAATAATTGCGGCTTAAGACTTTAACACGGGATGTGTATTTCTACCTGACTGAGGGTGTCCATCAAATGGAGCATGAATTATTTTTAATGGCACCATTTTCGACACAACGCTGCAACTGGGCTTCTTTAAATTGCTCAAGTCTAGAACATATTGTTGCATGATGCCAATGAAATACAGAAGATTATAAAACCTTATGCACGTTTTTGCATATCACTGACTCTGGATTGCAAAAATTCAAATCCGCCTAAATACGCCTGCGCCCATCCTCCTTAAAGCCCCCCACTAATCTCCTCCTCTTCATAATATTTGGGAAGTATGAGTACAGGGAAATGTACCCTAGAGACATTAAAAGAGCTACTTCTCTGTCTGGTCCAAGAGAAAATAATATCTCTTTTCATCTTGAAGGGTTATTAAAGATGAAGAAAGGTTGGGGAGAATAAACTCCATCATCATCATAATGATTTCATCTAAAAATCAAAGAGCTGCTTGCTTTAAGACATCATTCACTTCCACCCGCTCAAGTAAAAGTCTGCTATTTTTTCACAGAGGAAAAAAAAAAGTTATATTGAATATTCCAGCAATATTAATGATCACATTTTCCTCCACAATTTCCAGGAGCTGTGTTTAGTCCAGGTCATAGGCGCCCACGTGGGATTGCTGGCAACTTTCACTCTTTAAAGGGGAACATTATCACCAGACCTATGTAAGCGTCAATATATACCTTGATGTTGCAGAAAAAAGACCTTTTTTTTTTTTAACCGATTTCCGAACTCTAAATGGGTGAATTTTGGCGAATTAAACGCCTTTCTATTATTCGCTCTCGGATCGGATCGCTCACGGATCGATACAGCGTCCGCTAGAGATGCGCGGATAGGCAATTATTTCATCCGCAACCGCATCAGAAAGTCGTCAACCATCCGCCATCCACCCGATCTAACATTTTTTCAAAACCGCACCCGCCCGCACCCGCCCGTTGTTATATATCTAATATAGACGATGCAAGGCATTAGTGAGGTTATAAAGCTTTTGCCTGTTAAAGAAAGGAGACTGATCCAATGCAGCACAGACATTCGCGTGCCACGCTGTCACGGCCCAGACGCACACCAGTGCGCAATCATATGGGAGCCGCGCTGAGCGCACCTCCAAGCGCGTGGAGGTGCGATGTCCCTCGCACCCGCAGCGGCTCCACCCGGGCTCGCGCCCGAGGCTTCAGCGCGCACCGCGGCGGCCATACCCTACTCGTCGCGGCCTAGCCCTCGCGGCTCTCGCTGCCGGCGACGGCCGGGTATGGGCCCGACGCTCCAGCGCCATCCATTTTCAGGGCTAGTTGATTCGGCAGGTGGGTTGTTACACACTCCTTAGCGGGTTCCGACTTCCATGGCCACCGTCCTGCTGTCTATATCAACCAGGGTGAGCCCCACACCTTTCGTGAGCGCACTGCGCGCGGAGTGACCCCTGTTACGCGCCCCCGGCAACAGGGGTGGCGGGCAGGTAAGCTGCGCGGGTGGAGCGCGCGGAGTGACCCCTGTTACGAGCCCCCGGCCACGGGGGTGGCGGGCAGGTAAGCTGCGCGGGCGGAGCGCGCGGAGTGACCCCTGTTACGAGCCTCGTCCGCCTTCGCCGCGGCCGGCGTCATGCGCAGCAGGTAAGCAGCTTACCTGCTGCGCGTGACGCCAGCCGCGGACGAGGCGGGGTGTCGGTGCGGTGGGCGCGGCGGTGACCCTGGACGTGCGTCGGGCCCTTCTCGCGGATCACCTCAGCTACTCAGCTACGGCTCCCGGTGGGGCCCTCTCGGGGGAAGGGGCCTCGGTCCCGGACCCCGGCGAGGCGTCCCTTCTCCGCTCCGTAAAAGTGTCCATCTCTTTTTTTTTTCTTCTTCTGTTGTGGCATATGCTGCAGGTGCCTGCTCGTTTTTCGTATGTGGGTAACAACATTTAACTATGTATATATATTTACGAATTGGTTTAACTGCCACCCGCCTGAATCTATTTAAAATCCAATTTTTTTTTATTTCAACCGCCCGACCCGACCCGCGGATAAAATCTAATTTTTTTTATATTTCAACCGCCCGATCCGCGGATAATCCGCGGATTGGGCGGTTGTGTCCACAAACCGCGCATCTCTAGCGTCCGCATTACTGAAGACGCCGCACCGATCCGTTGTGGTGAAGAAGGAGCTGAGCCGGAAGGCAAAGCTCTCAATTTACCGGTCGATCTACGTTCCCATCCTCACCTATGGTCATGAGCTTTGGGTTATGACCGAAAGGACAAGATCACGGGTACAAGCAGTTGAAATGAGTTTCCTCCGCCGGGTAGCGGGTCTCTCCCTTAGAGATAGGGTGAGAAGCTCTGTCATCCGGGGGGAGCTCAAAGAAAAGCCGCTGCTCCTCCACATGGAGAGGAGCCAGATGAGGTTGTTCGGGGCATCTGGTCAGGATGCCACCCGAACGCCTCCCTAGGGAGGGGTTTCGGGCACGTCCGACCGGTAGGAGGCCACGGGGAAGACCCAGGACACGTTGGGAAGACTATGTCTCCCGGCTGGTATGGGAATGCCTCTGGATCCACTAAGAAGAGCTGGAAGAAGTGGCTGGGGAGAGGGAAGTCTGGGCTTATCTGCTTAGGCTGCTTCCCCCGCGACCCGACCTCGGATAAGCGGAAGAAGATGGTTGGATGGATGGATGGATCATTTTGTACTCGAAAATTTGGTCTTTGACTGACCATTTGGAAGGAGTTAATGACAAAACCAAGGTGTTGCTGTGTTAACGCCACTAGTTAAATTATGTGTTTTAGTCAATAGTTCATTGGCTGAAAAGCTACGATTTTGCATCAAGCAAAAAAACAACTTTTCTCAATCAATCATCAATTAATGTTTATTTATATAGCCCTAAATCACAAGTGTCTCAAAGGGCTGCACAAGCCACAACGACATCCTCGGTACAAAGCCCACATAAGGGCAAGGAAAAACTCACCCCAGTGGGACGTCGATGTGAATGACTATGAGAAACCTTGGAGAGGACCGCATATGTGGGTAACCCCCCCCCCCCTCTAGGGGAGACCGAAAGCAATGGATGTCGAGTGGGTCTGACATAATATTGTGAGAGTCCAGTCCATAGTGGATCCAACATAATAGTAAGAGTCCAGTCCATAGTGGATCCAACATAATAGTAAGAGTCCAGTCCATAGTGGGGCCAGCAGGACACCATCCCGAGCGGAGACGGGTCAGCAGCGCAGAGATGCACAGGCGAGCGGTCCACCCCGGGTCTCGACTCTGGATAGCCAGCACTTCATCCATGGCCACCGGACCTGTACCCCCCCCTCCACAAGGAATAGGGGAGCAGAGGAGAAAAGAAAAGAAACGGCCGATCAACTGGTCTAACAGGGGGGCTATTTAAAGGCTAGAGTATACAAATGAGTTTTAAGATGGGACTTAAATGCTTCTACTGAGGTAGCATCTCTAACTGTTACCGGGAGGCCATTCCATAGTACTGGAGCCCCAATAGAAAACGCTCTATAGCCCGCAGACTTTTTTTGGGCTCTGGGAATCACTAATAAGCCGGAGTTCTTTGAACGCAGATTTCTTG
This sequence comes from Nerophis lumbriciformis, assembly GCF_033978685.3. Lineage (NCBI taxonomy): Eukaryota > Metazoa > Chordata > Actinopteri > Syngnathiformes > Syngnathidae > Nerophis > Nerophis lumbriciformis. The sequence goes on along the minus strand of NC_084561.2, from coordinate 43,581,853 downwards.
CCGGGACATATGGTACAATGCAATCGACAAGATAGGACGGAGCTAGACCGTGTAGTATTTTATACCTAAGTAGTAAAACCTTAAAGTCACATCTTAAGTGCACAGGAAGCCAGTGCAGGTGAGCCAGTATAGGTATATATATAAGTATATATGTATATAAAGTTATATACAGTATAGGCGTAATATGATCAAACTTTCTTGTTCTTGTCAAAAGTCTAGCAGCCGCATTTTGTACCAATTGTAGTCTTTTTATGCTAGACATAGGGAGACCCGAAAATAATACGTTACAGTAGCCGAGACGAGACGTAACGAACGCATGAATAATGGTCTCAGCGTCACTAGTGGATAAAATAGAACGAATTTTAGCGATATTACGGAGATGAAAGAAGGCCGTTTTAGTAACAGTCTTAATGTGTGACTCAAAGGAGAGAGTTGGATGGAAGAGAATACCCAGATTCTTTACTGATTCGCCTTGTGTAATTGTTTGGTTGTCAAATGTTAAGGTGGTATTATTAAATAAATGTCGGTGTTTAGCAGGACCGATAATCAGCATTTCCGTTTTCTTGGCGTTGAGTTGCAAGAAGTTAGCGGACATCCATTGTTTAATTTCATTAAGACACGCCTCCAGCTGACTACAATCCGGCGTGTTGGTCAGCTTTAGGGGCATGTAGAGTTGGCTGTCATCAGCATAACAATGAAAGCTAACACCGTATTTGCGTATGATGTCGCCTAGCGGCAGCATGTAAATACTAAAGAGTGCAGGGCCAAGAACCGAACGCTGAGGAACTCCGCACGTTACCTTAACATAGTCCGAGGTCACATTATTATGGGAGACGCATTGCATCCTGTCAGTAAGATAAGAGTTAAACCACGACAAAGCTAAGTCTGACATACCAATACGTGTTTTGATACGCTCTAATAAAATATTATGATCGACGGTATCGAAAGCAGCGCTAAGATGAAGAAGCAGCAACATAGATGACATCCATCGTTAGCAGTAGATCATTAGTCATTTTTGCGAGGGCTGTCTCCGTAGAGTGATTTGCCCTGAAACCGGATTGAAAAGGTTCACAGAGATTGTTAGACACTAAGTGTTCATTTAGCTGCTGTGCGACAATTTTTTCGAGGATTTTCGAAATAAAGGGAAGGTGGGACACCGGTCGGTAGTTTACTCAATCAATCATTCAATCAATCAATGTTTACTTATATAGCCCTAAATCACGAGTGTCTCAAAGGGCTGCACAAGCCACAACGACATCCTCGGCTCAGATCCTTTCCTCTCACTTCCATTGCCGAACGTCTCCACGTTTGCAGTTATTGTGGGGCGGTTTGATCAATTCTTTCTCTTAGCAACACGTAATCACCGAGACAAACAACGCCACTTCAGTTGACAGTTTGTTTTTCACGGGAGAAGAGGTGGATGACAGCGGCGCCGTTTCTATGACTCGGTGTGTTATTGACAATAATGACACAACTTTCAAGTGTTTTGTAGGGAGAAGAAAGTCTTCTGGAGACTTTTTTGGAAGTGATGCCAGGATTTGCAAAACATTTTCCTTTGATAACTTGCCTGGATAAAACAATTTTTCTTCAATTTCCCAGGGAATTTAAATGTAAACATTCCGGCACGTGAACAAGGTGGCTTCCTTCTGTGTAATTCTGTGCGGATCCTTGGCAGAGGTTTGGGCGCTCTTGAGCCTTAGGCCCCTTCTACACTAAACCAGCTAAGGTTATCCAGGGTAAATCCCACCTAACCTTATCCTTGTCCACACACACACACAATGGTCGTTTAAGACCCCCTCCCCGCCCTCCGTCCGCCGGCGTAGCGCGACCTAGTACGCATGCGCGGATAATGCGTACGTCATAGTCACCTCCAGTGTTGCTTTGTGTGCAAGTTCTTAAATGTAACTTATCTGAACAATATCCAGTGTTGAGGTATTTCAATAAACTGGAATCCAGTGTGCTGTGGGGCCCTATTGTAGTGAATCACACCTGAGACATCATACATTAATCAAATCTTTATTGGACACGTGAAAGTAAACAATCAGTCTAGGGATCTTGTTATGTATACAGGGGGAGTCGTGACGGCACAGTTCTACAAGGGGGTAATGTTGCTCTATTTTTTATGATATATATGCACAATATATATAATAATACACAATACAAATATATATATGTATTAGAGATGCGCGGTTTGCGGGCACAACCGCGGAGTCCGCGGATTATCCGCGGATCGGGCGGATGAAATTAAAAAAAATTAGATTTTATCCGCGGGTCGGGTCGGGCGGTTGAAATAAAAAAAAAATTAGATTTTAAATAGATTCAGGCGGGTGGCAGTTAAACCAATTCGGAAATATATATACATAGTTAAATGTTGTTACCCACATACGAAAAACGAGCAGGCACCTGCTGCATATGCCACAACAGAAGAAAAAAAAAAGAAAAGAGATGGACACTTTTACGGAGCGGAGAAGGGACGCCTCGCCGGGGTCCGGGACCGAGGCCCCTTCCCCCGAGAGGGCCCCACCGGGAGCCGTAGCTGAGGCGATCCGCGAGAAGGGCCCGACGCATGTCCAGGGTCACCACCGCGCCCACCGCACCGACACCCCGCCTCGTCCGCCTTCGCCGCGGCCGGCGTCACGCGCAGCAGGTAAGCAGCTTACCTGCCCGCCACCCCCGTGGCCGGGGGCTCATAACAGGGGTCACTCCGCGCCCTCCGCCCGCGCAGCTTACCTGCCCGCCACCCCTGTTGCCGGGGGCGCGTAACAGGGGTCACTCCGCACGCAGTGCGCTCACGAAAGGGGTGGGTCTCACCCTGGTTGATATAGACAGCAGGACGGTGGCCATGGAAGTCGGAACCCGCTAAGGAGTGTGTAACAACCCACCTGCCGAATCAACTAGCCCTGAAAATGGATGGCGCTGGAGCGTCGGGCACATACCCGGCCGTCGCCGGGAGCGAGACGCGCTTGGAGGTGCGCTCAGCGCGGCTCCCATATGATTGCGCACTGGTGTGCGTCTGGGTCGTGACAGCGTGGCACGCGAATGTCTGTGCTGCATTGGATCAGTCTCCTTTCTTTAACAGGCAAAAGCTTTATAACCTCACTAATGCCTTGCATCGTCTATATTAGATATATAACAACGGGCGGGTGCGGGCGGGTGCGGTTCTGATCAAATGTTACATCGGGTGGATGGCGGATGGTTGACGACTTTCTGATGCGGTTGCGGATGAAATAATTGCCTATCCGCGCATCTCTAATATGTATATAAATATATATATACTAAACAAGAGAATGGACTGTGACTAATTCAAAAGGGGTTCATTGGACACGTGAAAGTAAACAAGGGGATAAAGAACATTTTACATCAATCGGTCTCGAGATCTAGATATCTGGTCAGAACACTCCTCACTCTTTTGCCTTCACCTTCATTGTCCATTCCTTTTTTTGGTGATTTTATATACCGTATTTTTCGGAGTATAAGTCGCTCCGGACTATAAGTCGCACCGGCCGTAAATGCATAATAAAGAAGGTAAAAAAAACATATATAAGTCGCACTGGAGTATAAGTCGCATTTTTGGGGGAAATGTATTTGATAAAAGCCAACAGCAAGAATAGACATTTGAAAGGCAATTTAAAATAAATAACAGAACGTGCCTGGTATGTTAACGTAACATATTATGGTAAGAGTCATTCAAATAACTATAACATATAGAACATGCTATACGTTTACCAAACAATCTGTCACTCCTAATCGCTAAATCCCATGAAGTCTTATACGTCTAGTCTCTTACGTGAATGAGATCAATAATATTATTTGATATTTTACGCTAATGTGTTAATAATTTCACACATAAGTTGCTCCTGAGTATAAGCCGCACCCCCGGCCAAACTATGAAAAAAAACTGCGACTTATAATCCGAAAAATACGGTACTCTGGACCTAGACGTTGAGTCCGCGACATACATGGCGGACAATAACTGATACAATCTGCTTTGCCAGTCCAAAATAATTCACCGTTTTTTTTGTAGTCTTCCCTTGACGGCCAGGTAATACAAAGCACACGCTACCTCTCTTTATCACATCCACGGGAGCCCGCATTCTCGTTGTCTCTCCTTCGACAAATGGACAGAGTTTTTTGCTAAGTAGAATCACAGCTGACCTGGACATTGGAAAGTTGTCTTGCCGTCTGAGAAGTGTTGTATCCCAAATAGCTGCAATGGCTTTCTGGAAGCAGTGCCTGGGGAGTCTGTGGTGGGCTCTCCTATTTCTGGGGCTGAGGTTGCTGAGGTAGTTAAAAAGCTCCTCGGTGGCAAGGCCCCGGGGGTAGATGATATCCGCCCGGAGTTCCTTAAGGCTCTGGATGCTGTGGGGCTGTCTTGGTTGACAAGACTCTGCAGCATCGCGTGGACATCGGGGGCGGTACCACTGGATTGGCAGACCGGGGTGGTGGTTCCTCTCTTTAAGAAGGGGAACCGGAGGGTGTGTTCTAACTATCGTGGGATCACACTCCTCAGCCTTCCCGGTAAGGTCTATTCAGGTGTACTGGAGAGGAGGCTACGCCGGATAGTCGAACCTCGGATTCAGGAGGAACAGTGTGGTTTTCGTCCTGGTCGTGGAACTGTGGACCAGCTCTATACTCTCGGCAGGGTCCTTGAGGGTGCATGGGAGTTTGCCCAACCAGTCTACATGTGTTTTGTGGACTTGGAGAAGGCATTCGACCGTGTCCCTCGGGAAGTCCTGTGGGGAGTGCTCAGGGAGTATGGGGTATCGGACTGTCTGATTGTGGCAGTCCGCTCCCTGTATGCTCAGTGCCAGAGCTTGGTCCGCATTGCCGGTAGTAAGTTGGACACGTTTCCAGTGAGGGTTGGACTCCGCCAAGGCTGCCCTTTGTCACCCATTCTGTTCATAACTTTTATGGACAGAATTTCTAGGTGCAGTCAAGGCGTTGAGGGGATCTGGTTTGGTGGCTGCAGGATTAGGTCTCTGCTTTTTGCAGATGATGTGGTCCTGATGGCTTCATCTGGCCAGGATCTTCAGCTCTCGCTGGATCGGTTCGCAGCCGAGTGTGAAGCGACTGGGATGAGAATCAGCACCTCCAAGTCCGAGTCCATGGTTCTCGCCCGGAAAAGGGTGGAGTGCCATCTCCGGGTTGGGGTAGGAGATCTTGCCCCACGTGGAGGAGTTCAAGTACCTCGGAGTCTTGTTCACGAGTGAGGGAAGAGTGGATGGTGAGATCGACAGGCGGATCGGTGCGGCGTCTTCAGTAATGCGGACGCTGTATCGATCCGTTGTGGTGAAGAAGGAGCTGAGCCGGAAGGCAAAGCTCTCAATTTACCGGTCGATCTACGTTCCCATCCTCACCTATGGTCATGAGCTTTGGGTTATGACCGAAAGGACAAGATCACGGGTACAAGTGGCTGAAATGAGTTTCCTCCGCCGGGTGGCGGGGCTCTCCCTTAGAGATAGGGTGAGAAGCTCTGTCATCCGGGGGGAGCTCAAAGTAAAGCCGCTGCTCCTCCACATGGAGAGGAGCCAGATGAGGTGGTTCGGGCATCTGGTCAGGATGCCACCCGAACGCCTCCCTAGGGAGGTGTTTAGGGCACGTCCGACCGGTAGGAGGCCGCGGGGAAGACCCAGGACACGTTGGGAAGACTATGTCTCCCGGCTGGCCTGGGAACGCCTCGGGGTCCCACAGGAAGAGCTGGACGAAGTGGCTGGGGAGAGGGAAGTCTGGGCTTCCCTGCTTAGGCTGCTGCCCCCGCGACCCGACCTCGGATAAGCGGAAGAAGATGGATGGATGGATGGATGGATGGCTTTCTCTTAAGGTGTTCATGTGTGATTTCCACAAGCGTCTGTACATGTAGAAGAAGGAGAAACACGGCCATGTCTTGGATGACTCGCCTCCATATTTCCAGTGGTTACCTCCGAGTTACGAAACCGCTTTATTACGAAGCTGGCTGTGGCGCGTTCTTTCTGACGTCACTTCCTGTGAGGGGCGCGTTCTTTCCGACGTCACTTCCTCTCCGAACTCAGTTTGTAAACGATCAATGAGTCCATACACAGATAAGAGCCGTAGATTCAAGGAAAAGACGGCGCACTTAACCGTGTAAAAAATTATCCAAGGAGGGGGACCTTAAACCAGTGGTTCTCAAACTTTTTTTGTCATCCCCCACTTTGGACAAGGGGGAGTTTTCAAGCCCCACCTGCCCCCATCACCCCAACAGAGTGCTAATGCCAAGCTTTAACATTTTCAAATTTATTGAACATCAAGTTGTATACATTCAAACTCAATAACATAAAATAACATCAAGTTCAATGATAAATAAAATAACTGTGCAGCTGTGGTACAACTTGCATCAAGTTCAATAATAAATAAAATAACTTCCATCAAGTTCAATAATAAATAAAACAAAAGTGTTATAACTTGCATCAAGTTCAATAATAAATAAAAAAAAGTGTTATAACTTGCATCAAGTTCAATAATAAATCAAAAAAAGTGTTATAACTTGTATCAAGTTCAATAATAAATCAAAAAAAGTGTTAAACTTGCATCACGTTCAATAATAAATCAAAAAAGTGTTATAACTTGCATCAAGTTCAATAATAAATCAAAAAAAGTGTTATAACTTGCATCAAGTTCAATAATAAATCAAAAAAAGTGTTATAACTTGCATCACGTTCAATAATAAATCAAAAAAGTGTTATAACTTGCATCAAGTTCAATAATAAATCAAAAAAAGTGTTATAACTTGCATCAAGTTCAATAATAAATCAAAAAAAGTGTTATAACTTGCATCACGTTCAATAATAAATCAAAAAAAGTGTTATAACTTGCATCAAGTTCAATAATAAATCAAATAAAAGTGTTATAACTTGCATCAAGTTCAATAATAAATCAAATAACTTGCATCAAGTTCAATAATAAATCAAATAAAAGTGTTATAACTTGCATCAAGTTCAATAATAAATCAAATAACTTGCATCAAGTTCAATAATAAATAAAACAAAAGTGTTATAACTTGCATCAAGTTCAATAATGAATAAAACAAAAGTGTTATAACTTGCATCAAGTTCAATAATAAATCAAAAAAAGTGTTATAACTTGCATCAAGTTCAATAATAAATAAAACAAAAGTGTTATAACTTGCATCAAGTTCAATAATAAATCAAAAAAAGTGTTATAACTTGCATCAAGTTCAATAATAAATCAAATAAATTGCATCAAGTTCAATAATAAATACAATAAAAGTGCCACTTTGCAATCTTTGCAAAAAAAAAAAAAGGAGGAGCTATGCATTTGGCAAGACAGTGCAAGTGACAGCACTTTGCCCCAGGAGCGCCACCTTGCTTCACTGTGAAACAGCACGGCTGTATGATCAGCTCCCATTTCCTCACACAGTGCAGAGAACAGTCGCATTTTCAGTGGTCGTGTTTTGATCAAATTTACCGCGCTCACAACATCTGTTAAAACCTCATTGAGTTCGGGGCTGAGCTGCCTTGACGCGAGTGCTTCCCGGTGAATGACACAGTGTGTGCCCGTCACATTTTTGTTTCTCTGCAGGCGCTGGCTCTGGCTCGACGACCTTTGAGGTGCGAGTCACAAATGTATATATTTGTGTAATTGTGGTCCACACATTAGCCTGCTACCCATCCGCGCGAAAGTTTGTTCCGCTTAGCCCCGCCCCCATTAGTTACTGTTGCTATGTCTGTCAAACTTTCGCTCGTACCGAGAAATATAAAGCCTACAGTAAAAATAAGTACCGGTAATTTCCATTTATTTATATAGCGGATTTCATAGACAGAATCACAAAGTGATTTACAGTGTGTATAGAAAATGAAAGCATAGTAAAAAAAAATATCTAAGAATATAATAATAAAAAAAAAATTTAAAGTGAAATTTCCTCCCGTTCCTCGCGCCCCACCTGTCATGTCTCTATTCCCCACCAGTGGGGCGCGCCCCACACTTTGAGAAACGCTGCCTTAAACGCTGGTTTAGTGTGGCTGAAACGGGGCTTAGGCTAAATAATTATTAGTTTAAGTGGTTATCTGGCTTAGTGTAGAGATGGCCTTACTCTGTTCACTACACGTCGCAAACTGTTTGACAGTGCATCCCTGTTTTATGGTAACGGGTAAAACGGCTTTTTATTTATTAGCCACCGAGCGATTCTTATGCTTGCCATTTTCGTAACGGTCTCAAAGACTGCTTTATTTCCCCCTGCATGCACTTCAGACACCAATATTGCTCTGACACAGTCGATTGAGTCCTTGAGGCGCTTTTAGTAGCTTATGTGTGTGTGTGTGTGTGTCATTCCTCTTTACAGTGTATGCTTTTTTCTTATTGCAGCATCTCCCCTTATTGGCCACTTCTCAGTCATTGTCCTTTACTGCATTCCAACATGCAGTCTCAGTTCTGCTGCTATTCATCCATCTTGCTCTGTTGCACTGTTCAGTCAGTCGGCGTCATCCTGCCCACGCCAACGCACTCTTTAAGACATGATAGTCCATTCTTGTTTCCGCCTAGGGTTTCAAAGGGGTGGAAAGTTCCTGGTAAATTTCCGGAAACTTTCCGGAAATTTACCGCGGGAAGTTAAACTCGGGGAAATTTGGAAATATTGACCATTTTTTTCATTATTCAAAGCTGGACACCGTCCATGGCAATTAATGTGAATACAGGTAAAAGCCAGTAAATTAGAATATTTTGAAAAACTTGATTTATTTCAGTAATTGCATTCAAAAGGTGTAACTTGTACATTATATTTATTCATTGCACACAGACTGATGCATTCAAATGTTTATTTCATTTAATTTTGATGATTTGAAGTGGCAACAAATGAAAATCCAAAATTCCGTGTCGTCACAAAATTAGAATATTGTGTAAGGCTAATACAAAAAAGGGATTTTTAGAAATGTTGGCCAACTGAAAAGTATGAAAATGAAAAATATGAGCATGTACAATACTCAATACTTGGTTGGAGCTCCTTTTGCCTCAATTACTGCGTTAATGCGGCGTGGCATGGAGTCGATGAGTTTCTGGCACTGCTCAGGTGTTATGAGAGCCCAGGTTGCTCTGATAGTGGCCTTCAACTCTTCTGCGTTTTTGGGTCTGGCATTCTGCATCTTCCTTTTCACAATACCCCACAGATTTTCTATGGGGCTAAGGTCAGGGGAGTTGGCGGGCCAATTTAGAACAGAAATACCATGGTCCGTAAACCAGGCACGGGTAGATTTTGCGCTGTGTGCAGGCGCCAAGTCCTGTTGGAACTTGAAATCTCCATCTCCATAGAGCAGGTCAGCAGCAGGAAGCATGAAGTGCTCTAAAACTTGCTGGTAGACGGCTGCGTTGACCCTGGATCTCAGGAAACAGTGGACCGACACCAGCTGGACTGCTGCTGAGTGGTCCAAAGTCAAGTTTTCTGACGAATGCAAATTTTGCATTTCCTTTGGAAATCGAGGTCCCAGAGTCTGGAGGAAGACAGGAGAGGCACAGGATCCACGTTGCCTGAAGTCTAGTGTAAAGTTTCCACCATCAGTGATGGTTTGGGGTGCCATGTCATCTGCTGGTGTCGGTCCACTCTGTTTCCTGAGATCAAAGGTCAACGCAGCCGTCTACCAGCAAGTTTTAGAGCACTTCATGCTTCCTGCTGCTGACCTGCTCTAAGGAGATGGAGATTTCAAGTTCCAACAGGACTTGGCGCCTGCACACAGCGCAAAATCTACCCGTGCCTGGTTTACGGACCATGGTATTTCTGTTCTAAATTGGCCCGCCAACTCCCCTGACCTTAGCCCCATAGAAAATCTGTGGGGTATTGTGAAAAGGAAGATGCAGAATGCCAGACCCAAAAACGCAGAAGAGTTGAAGGCCACTATCAGAGCAACCTGGGCTCTCATAACACCTGAGCAGTGCCAGAAACTCATCGACTCCATGCCACGCCGCATTAACGCAGTAATTGAGGCAAAAGGAGCTCCAACCAAGTATTGAGTATTGTACATGCTCATATTTTTCATTTTCATACTTTTCAGTTGGCCAACATTTCTAAAAATCCCTTTTTTGTATTAGCCTTAAGTCATATTCTAATTTTGTGACACACGGAATTTTGGATTTTCATTTGTTGCCACTTCAAATCATCAAAATTAAATGAAATAAACATTTGAATGCATCAGTCTGTGTGCAATGAATAAATATAATGTACAAGTTACACCTTTTGAATGCAATTACTGAAATAAATCAAGTTTTTCAAAATATTCTAATTTACTGGCTTTTACCTGTATATGGGAATTAATGGGGAATTACAATAATGATATATTATTGGGCACTTGTCTACAAACCCCGTTTCCATATGAGTTGGGAAATTGTGTTGGATGTAAATAAAAACGGAATACAATGATTTGCAAATCATTTTCAACCCATATTCAGTTGAATATGCTACAAAGACAACATATTTGATGTTCAAACTGATAAACTTTTTTTGTTGTTGTTGCAAATAATCATTAACTTTAGAATTTGATGCCAGCAACACGTGACAAAGAAGTTGGGAAAGGTGGCAATAAATACTGATAAAGTTGAGGAATGCTCATCAAACACTTATTTGGAACATCCCACAGGTGTGCAGGCTAATTGGGAACAGGTGGGTGCCATGATTGGGTATAAAAGTAGATTCCATGAAATGCTCAGTCATTCACAAACAAGGACGGGGCGAGGGTCACCACTTTGTCAACAAATGCGTGAGCAAATTGTTGAACAGTTTAAGAACAACCTTTCTCAACCAGCTATTGCAAGGAATTTAGGGATTTCACCATCTACGCTCCGTAATATCATCAAAGAGTTCAGAGAATCTGGAGAAATCACTGCACGTAAGCAGCTAAGCCCGTGACCTTCCATCCTTCAGGCTGTACTACATCAACAAGCGACACCAGTGTGTAAAGGATATCACCACATGGGCTCAGGAACACTTCAGAAACCCACTGTCAGTAACTACAGTTGGTCGCTACATCTGTAAGTGCAAGTTAAAACTCTCCTATGCAAGGCGAAAACCGTTTATCAACAACACCCAGAAACGCCGTCGGCTTCGCTCGGCCTGAGCTCATCTAAGATGGACTGATACAAAGTGGAAAAGTGTTCTGTGGTCTGACGAGTCCACATTTCAAATTGTTTTTGGAAACTGTGGACGTCGTGTCCTCCGGACCAAAAAGGAAAAGAACCATCCGGATTGTTATAGGCTCAAAGTTGAAAAGCCAGCATGTGTGATGGTATGGGGGTGTATTAGTGCCCAAGACATGGGTAACTTACACATCTGTGAACGTGCCATTAATGCTGAAAGGTACATACAGGTTTTGGAGCAACATATGTTGCCATCCAAGCAACATTACCATGGACGCCCCTGCTTATTTCAGCAAGACAATGCCAAGCCACGTGTTACATCAACGTGGCTTCATAGTAAAAGAGTGCGGGTACTAGACTGGCCTGCCTGTAGTCCAGACCTGTCTCTCATTGAAAATGTGAAGCCTAAAATAGCACAACGGAGACCCCCGGACTGTTGAACAACTTAAGCTGTACATCAAGCAAGAATGGGAAAGAATTCCACCTGAGAAGCTTCAAAAATGTGTCTCCTCAGTTCCCAAACCTTTACTGAGTGTTGTTAAAAGGAAAGGCCATGTAACACAGTGGTGAACATGCCCTTTCCCAACTACTTTGGCACGTGTTGCAGCCATGAAATTGTAAGTTAATTATTATTTGCAAGCATTTGTAGCATATTCAACTGAATATGGGTTGAAAAGGATTTGCAAATCATTGTATTCCGTTTATATTTACACCTAACACAATTTCCCAACTCATATGGAAAAGGGGTTTGTATATGCTGCTGCATCTTGTGGCATTTTTGACGTAGCTCTTTGCACAGTATTTGCAAATGTACACAGCCTTTCTGCCTACATTGGTTGGGGTGAAATGTCTCCACACATCATACGTGGCATTATTCTCTTTGTATTTATTTATTCTTGTAAAACTCTAATGCAATGCCACACACAGATATAAATAGTCAGCTAAACAATTGGAGTAGCCTTTAAAAATATTTGACAAATGAATAGAAAGCAACCTGCGGCTCTAAAGCCGCATGCTGCTCTTTAGCGCCGCCCTAGTGGCTCTCTGAAGCTTTTTAAAAAATGTATTAAAAATTGAAAAATATATTTGTTGTGTTAATATGGTTTCTGTAGGAGGACAAACATGACACAGACCTCCCTAATTGTTATAAATTACACTGTTTGTATTAGAGATCGGCTGATAAATGCTTTAAAATGTAATATCGGAAATTATCGGTATCGTTTTTTTAATTATCGGTATCGTTTTTTGTTTGTTTTTGTTTTTGTTTTAATTAAATCAACATAAAAACACAAGACACACTTACAATTAGTGCACCAACCCAAAAAACCTCCCTCTCCCATTTACACTCATTGACACAAAAGGGTTGTTTCTTTCTGTTATTAATATTCTGGTAGGTTCCTACATTATATATCAATATATATCAATACAGTCTGCAAGGGATACAGTCCGTAAGCACACATGCTGGTCCACTAATAGTACTAACCTTTAACACTTAATATTACTCATTTTCATTAATTACTAGCTTCTATGTAACTGTTTTTATATTGTTTTACTTTCTATTTTATTCAAGAAAATGTTTCTCCATCCATCCATCCATCTTCTTCCGCTTATCCGAGGTCGGGTCGAGGGGGCAGCAGCCTAAGCAGGGAAGCCCAGACTTCCCTCTCCCCAGCCACTTCGTCCAGCTCTTCCTGTGGGACCCCGAGGCGTTCCCAGGCCAGCCGGGAGACATAGTCTTCCCAACGTGTCCTGGGTCTTCCCCGCGGCCTCCTACCGGTGGGACGTGCCCTAAACACCTCCCTAGGGAGGCGTTCGGGTGGCATCCTGACCAGATGCCCGAACCACCTCATCTGGCTCCTCTCCATGTGGAGGAGCAGCGGCTTTACTTTGAGCTCCCCCCGGATGACAGAGCTTCTCACCCTATCTCTAAGGGAGAGATCTGCCACCCGGCGGAGGAAACTCATTTCAGCCGCTTGTACCCGTGATCTTGTCCTTTCGGTCATAACCCAAAGCTCATGACCATAGGTGAGGATGGGAACGTAGATCGACCGGTAAATTGAGAGCTTTGCCTTCCGGCTCAGCTCCTTCTTCACCACAACGGATCGATACAGCGTCCGCATTACTGAAGACGCCGCACCGATCCGCCTGTCGATCTCACGATCCACTCTTCCCCCACTCGTGAACAAGACTCCGAGGTACTTGAACTCCTCCACGTGGGGCAAGATCTCCTCCCCAACCCGGAGATGGCACTCCACCCTTTTCCGGGCGAGAACCATGGACTCGGACTTGAAGGTGCTGATTCTCATCCCAGTCGCTTCACACTCGGCTGCGAACCGATCCAGTGAGAGCTGAAGATCCTGGCCAGATGAAGCCATCAGGACCACATCATCTGCAAAAAGCAGAGACCTAATCCTGCAGCCACCAAACCAGATCCCCTCAACGCCTTGACTGCGCCTAGAAATTCTGTCCATAAAAGTTATGAACAGAATCGGTGACAAAGGGCAGCCTTGGCGGAGTCCAACCCTCACTGGAAACGTGTCCGACTTACTACCGGCAATGCGGACCAAGCTCTGACACTGATCATACAGGGAGCGGACTGCCACAATCAGACAGTCCGATACCCCATACTCTCTGAGCACTCCCCACAGGACTTCCCGAGGGACACGGTCGAATGCCTTCTCCAAGTCCACAAAACACATGTAGACTGGTTGGGCAAACTCCCATGCACCCTCAAGGACCCTGCCGAGAGTATAAAGCTGGTCCACAGTTCCACGACCAGGACGAAAACCACACTGTTCCTCCTGAATCCGAGGTTCGACTATCTGGCGTAGCCTCCTCTCCAGTACACCTGAATAGACCTTACCGGGAAGGCTGAGGAGTGTGATCCCACGATAGTTAGAACACACCCTCCGGTTCCCCTTCTTAAAGAGAGGAACCACCACCCCGGTCTGCCAATCCAGAGGTACCGCCTCCGATGTCCACGCGATGCTGCAGAGTCTTGTCAACCAAGACAGCCCCACAGCATCCAGAGCCTTAAGGAACTCCGGGCGGATCTCATCTACCCCCGGGGCCTTGCCACCGAGGAGCTTTTTAACTACCTCAGCAACCTCAGCCCCAGAAATAGGAGAGCCCACCACAGACTCCCCAGGCACTGCTTCCTCATAGTTTCATGTTTCTAATTTATTTATCTTATTTTATTTTATTATTTAAAAAAAAAAAAGGACCTTATCTTCACCAATTAGGCATGATCATGTGTTAATTCTACGACTGTATATATCGGTTGATATCGGTATCGGTTTTGGTAATTAAAGAGTTGGACAATATCGGAATATCGGATATCGGCAAAAAGCCATTATCGGACATCCCTAGTTTAAACATGCTTCACTGATTCGAGTATTTGGTGAGCGCCGTCTTGTCCTACTTATTTTGTCGGTCCTTGAACTCACCGTAGTTTGTTTACGTGTACAACTTTCTCCGACTTTCTCGGACGTGTTTTATGCCACTTCTTTTTCTGTCTCATTTTGTCCACCAAACTGTTAACGTTGTGCATGAAGACACAAAGGTGAGTTTTGTTGGTGTTATTGACTTGTGTGGAGTGCTAATCAGACATATTTGGCCACTGCATGACTGCGAGCTAATCGATGCTAACATGCTATTTAGGCTAGCTAAATGTACATATTGCATCATTATGCCTCATTTGTAGCTATATTTGAGCTCGTTTAGTTTCCTTTAAGTCCTCTTAATTCAATTTATATCTCATGACACACTATCTGTATGTAATATGGCTTTTAATTTTTTCCAACTCCAGACATATTTGTTTTTGTATTTTTGGTCCAATATTAGTCTGACCATATTGTGAAATCCCAGAAAGAGGACACATATATGCGTGCCACAGAGGTGGGACCAAGTCATTGTTTTGCAAGTCACAAGTAAGTCTCAAGTCTTTGCCCTCAAGTCCGAGTCAAGTCCCGAGTCAAGACAGGCAAGCCCCGAGTCAAGTCCAAAGTCAAGACTGGAAAGTCTCAAGTCAAGTCCTAAGTCCTGCATTTTGAGTTTCGAGTCCTTTCAAGTCCTTTTAACCACAGACTAATATATTAACACAGATTGTGTATGCTTTTCAAACGCTGTATTTATTTATTAAAACAAGTGCATTTTAAATTGCAGGAAAGAAAATTGTGCTGACATTGCACTTTATAATAGCACTATTAACCAGTCATTTTAAACATTAACTCATTCCTTTACAGAACAAACACATTGACAAATAAAGTGCAAATGTACTTATTTGTACAAAAGTGTTAACATTGAAAAAACATGACATATACGTGAACACAACAAAAAAGTTGTACTTTTTATATGTCAGGGCCCTATGCTGCATTGCATTTGCAAAAGACCAAATTAGCCAAGAGTCTGTCAGTCATTTGTGCACGATGGGGGCGTAGTATGATGCCACCATGGCTGAAAACTCGCTCCACTGGAGCACTGGAGGCAGGCACTGCCAAGACTCTCATGGCCACTCGGAACAGTGAAGGAAGAGTCTTCATGTTCAATGCCCAGAACAAAAGGGGGGAGAGAGTTGTTTTGGGTTGGTGAACTACTTGTAAGTGTATCTTGTGTTTTTTATGTTGATTTAATTAAAAAAAGAGAAAATTTTTTTTTATTTCTTGTGCGGCCCGATACCAATCGATCCACGGACCAGTACCGGGCCGCGGCCCGGTGGTTGGGGACCGCTGAGGTAAACAACCAACAGTATGTCAGAAAGCTAGCTAAAACGGTACACATATTCATAATATAGTATACATTTTAACTGACCGTTATTTTACTATTTTTGTCTTTTTTTAGGTGGCTAAAATACGCGGTGCTGCTGACCGCCGTCTAACGTTACGTGTGATATATTGACTAACGTAACCCTGCTTAAAAAAAATCACTGAACAAAAAGTATGAATAAGGTAGTGAACTGCAACAGATTCCCGTGTTTGCAATAACGTTATAACGTTAGCAGTGAGTTTACAGCCTCACTGATTTAACTACACAGCAAATAAAAGTCACGTTACTTAGCCAATAAACGTTATCTTACATTCAAAACTTACCGTTCTTTGTGCAACTTCAAATGCCGGACGAAGTTGGAAGTTGTTGCCTCTCCATCAGTCATTTTCGAACCGCATGTGTTGCATACTGCAAACCGTTTTGTGTTGACCACCTCGTAATTTTTATACCCAAACAAAATTATTTTAGGTATCATTTTTTGTTCACTGGCGTGTGGTTTGGACATGTCTTCTTCGTTGGTTGTCCTGCAATTTGATTGGATGAATGCTGTGTGATGAAAACAAAGTAGATCTAATTTGATTGGCTGTTGTACTGAGACCACACCAGCTGACACACGCAACGCCGATAGACAAGTACACAATGAAAAATACGGAGCGCTCCCGAATAACTTTTTCATCTTTGGGTTTTGGGGAAAGTAGCAAGTCATGTCAAGTCATGTCAATTCAAAAGGCTCAAGTCCAAGTGAAGTCACAAGTCATTGATGTTAAAGTCTAAGTCGAGTTGCAAGTCTTTTTACATTTTGTCAAGTCGAGTCTAAAGTCATCAAATTCATGACTCGAGTCTGACTCGAGTCCAAGTCATGTGACTCGAGTCCACACCTCTGGCGTGCCAAGGCCGGGACTAGGTGGAAATTTGCCAATGATACTCAAACTTGCTTTATAAATAATACATTTATTTAAATAAATGACAGCAGTGTTGGCGTTAGTAATTTTCAAAATGGGGTCCCAGGGACCCTGTCTCTGCCCCTCCCTCACCAATGTTTCTGCGTGCGCACACCTTCACAGTTTGTTTTGTTTAACCCCTTCTTAACCCTGGACGTCCATTGAAAATACACGCAACCCTAACTCATAATGCCGTACATTTGAGGCATTTAAGAAACACCCCGGACAGTCCTGCAAAAGAGGACATGTCCGGGGAAAAGAGGAGGCATGGTCAGTCTATCCAATATGGCTCTTTCAACGTTTTGGGTTGCCGACCTCTAGATCCTGGGTGTCAAACTCTGGCCCGCGGGCCAAAATTGGCCCGCCGTGTAATTTCACTTGGCCCTTGAGGTGATATCAAATTAATAGTAGAGCTGGCCCGCCGATTATATACAGCGACGGTGCCGCGGTAACATTGCATTCACCGCTAATTCTCATACCGTATTTTCCGCACCATAAGCCGCCCTGGGTTATAAGCCGCGCCTTCAATGAACGGCATATTTCAAAACTTTGTCCACCTATAAGCCGCCCCGTGTTATAAGCCGCATCTAACTGCGCTAAAAAAATGTCAAAAAAACAGTCAGATAGGTCAGTCAAACTTTAATAATATATTAAAAACCAGCGTGATGTGGGCGCGCATGGAGTCGTATATCAACATGGACGGAGCTGCGTGAAAAAAGCCACCCGGCCTCTTCGAGTAAACTTACCTTAACCACTCGCTCATCTTTTCTTCATCCATCCATCCCTTCGAGTTAGCTTTTATGATGACGCCGGCTGGAAAGGTCTCTTTTGGCAAGGTCTTCCTTTTGAATATCACCATGGGTGGAAGTTTCTGGCCATTAGCATGGCAAGCTAGAACCACAGTGAAGGATGACTTCTCATTCCCTGTGGTGCGAATATTCACCGTACGTGCTCCCGTTGTATCCACAGTGCGGTTCACAGGAATATCAAAAGTCAGTGGAACCTCGTCCATGTTGATAATGTTCTCTGGCCGGATCTTTTTTTCAGCTATCTTGTTTTTACAACATGCACGGAAAGTAGCCAGCTTTTCTTGAAAGTCTTTAGGCAGTTGCTGTGAAATAGTAGTCCGTGTGCGGATGGAGAGATTGCGTCTTTTCATGAACCGGAAACCTTAGTAGGAGCCATTTTGTGGTCTTTACAGATGTAAACACACAAAGGAAATGAAAAGTAATATCCGCGCGCTTCTTCTTCTTCTACGGGGGCGGGTGGTTGCTTACAGTAGAAGAAGAAGCGCTTCCTGTTCTATGGGGGCGGGTGCTTACCTTGGCGGTTGCTTGCGTAGAAGAAGAAGCACTTCCTCTTCTACGGGGAAAAAAAGATGGCGGCTGTTTACCGTAGTTGCGAGACCGAAACTTTATGAAAATGAATCTTAATATTAATCCATATATAAAGCGCACCGGGTTATAAGCCGCACTGTCAGCTTTTGAGTAAATTTGTGGTTTTTAGGTGCGGCTAATAGTGCGGAAAATACGGTACTTGCCATCCCTCTCGGGAGACTCCCAAATTTCAGTGCCCCTCCCTAAATTCGTCACGTCCGCTTTTCATCCAGTCCAACGAGTGCTGGCCCAGTCACATAATAAGTGCGGCTTCTGCACACACACACAAGTGAATGCAACGCATACTCATACCTGCCAACTACTCCGGTTTTCCCGTAATTAGTACGGTTTTCATCAACCTATTCCGGGTTACGGTTGCAGTGATAAAAAATACGGTTTTTCATTCATTAAAAAAATAATTTTTTAAAAAGTTTTATTCACGAAATCGCGTAACAACAATGACAATCGACACTGCTTCCCGTAACTTCCTATCGAGCCATTCCGAATGCCATGCGTGAGGCTATTTATAGCACCGCTGCCAAGCACGAGGCACCAGTTGCCATTGTTTCCAAACGAGCGAACGATCATGGAATCAGCCGGAGAAAAATCGCAAACGAGTCTTAAACCGAAAAGAAAACTGCAGTCATTCCGTGAAGAATATTCAAAAGCCTATCCGGGAATAATTATCCGTTCCAAAAATCAAATCAAATCAAATCAACTTTATTTATAGAGCACATTTAAAATTTACCACAGGGGTAGCCAAAGTGCTGTACAATGAGCAGGTTAAAAGATAAAACGAGTACCGAGCAAACACAACACAACACAAACAGAACACGATAAAAAATAAATAATTAAAATAGAATTAATAAAAACATAAAAACAGGATCACAGCAGGTGTATTATGGGGCGCCATTGCAGGATGGATATCACTCAGTGTTAAAAGCCATGGAATAAAAGTATGTTTTTAAGAGAGATTTAAAAACAGGAAGAGAGGAGGCTTGTCTAACACTCAGGGGTAGGTCGTTCCAGAGCTTGGGAGCAGCAACGGCGAAAGCTCTGTCACCTCTAAGCTAAAAGGGTGAAAACTACGCGAATTGCACCTTGTGTTCGATATTTCGATGACGACATTGGAAAAGTATTGTCAGTACTTCTGTCTTTGAGGGAATGCAATACGGCTTCCACAGGCGAAAACATTTACAAAATACTCGCGGAAGAAATAGACTCAAACGAAATTCCTTGGCAGAATTTGGTTTGCTTTGCTGCCGATAATGCTGCAGTGATGATGGGATCTAAAAAGGGTGTTGCAGCTTTCATTATGGAAATGTCTCCTTTGGTTTACATCGCCGGTAAGTACAGTTCGTAGCATAAAAAAAACTCACAAAACATAAAATTTTAAGTAAATCTTTTCTTACATAAACAATAAATCAAATCAAAAATAATTTACTAATATTTACTAATTTACTAATACTATTCTATTACTTCTTAATTCTATGATGCTATTGAATTACCTTTTAATGAAGTAAACTTATCATAAAGTTACCATATCATTTTTGCAGTATGATCAATCTGATAGAATAAATTTGGATTTTATCCACAAAAAGGTAATGACACCAATGTTATCTATTGGAATTGTTTAGTACTGTTATACTGTTAAAAGTGTTTATACTATTTATGCTTTCAAGTCCAAGTTGAAGAAATCTTGTTAAATGTTGACAGCATAACTACCAAAATACAGAAGTATGTCCTTAATATTTTTGCAGTGCTATTTCTGTTGAAAAGTTAAGATGATTACATTAGAGATGTGATGTGCCACTTTTCAAGTGTCTGATGGCTTACATTAATTTTCATGAATTTTTCATATTTTGAATTCTTTTGAAAGGCTTACAAAAAAACTACATTTGAATTGTAATTCCATGCTATTGACAGTTAGCATACCATGTTTACAGTATGATAATTGTGATAGAAATGTGAATTTTAGGCACAGAATATTTTTTACAATTGAACAAGGCAGTAGATTATACAAGCTTGGACAGAAAGTTAATAATGACACCAATTTTTTTTTTAATGGAATTGTTTAGTACTGTTTTACCATTTGTTTACTGTAAAAAGGGTTTATACTTTCAATGAACAAATTGAAGTCTTGTGAAAGGTTGACAGGATAACTGGCATTAACTGTCAAAATAATTTCAAACTATTGAAGTTAGCTTACAGAATAAACATGTCAATCAACCCATATGATTTTTGCTGTAATATTTTTGTTTTGAAAAGTCACTGTGACTGATAGAAAAGTGATGGTTTTAGCAACATTTTAACCTGTCTGAATGCTAATAATCATTTTGCGTCGTTGTCCTGGACCTACCGGGGCCTGCGGCCCCTGGACCCTGGCTACTAGGTTTTTCTGATTTCAAAAGTTGGCAGGTATGCATACTTGATCAACAGCGATACAGGTTACACTAAGGATGTCCGTATAAACAACTTTAACACTGTTACAAATATGCGCCACACTGTGAACCCACACCAAACAAGAATGGCAAACACATTTCGGGAGAACATCCGCACCGTAACACAACATAAACACAACAGAACAAATACCCAGAACCCTTTGCAGCACTAACTCTTCCGGGACGCTACAAGGTGTGTGTGTGTGTGTGTGGGGGGGGGGGGGGGGGGTGTATTTTGTAGCATCCCAGAAGAGTTAATGCTGCGTACGTGTACGTACAGAAGCCGCACATATCTTGTGACTGGGCCGGCACGTTGTCAGAATGGATGAAAAGCGGACGTGACGACAGCTCGTAGAGGACGTTAAAGGCAGCGCCTTTAAGGCACGCCCCCAAGACTGTGGTCCGGGTGGACTACGAGATATAATGACTGATGAACACCTTCGTTCGATAATGAAGGTTGCCTCAGCTCAAAGCCTGAGCCCCGACATTAATGAACTAGCATCCAAGAAATGATGCCAGGTATTTGGCTTGGGCATATCAGATTCGATCAGTCAGTTGCAAACTGAGCAGTTTAAAGTCCTGAATGGTTGGTGTATTCATTGTTATTTTATTTTCTAATTTATTAGCCTGTGGAAAAAGTTAATGTTGATATTTACCTCAGAAGGCTGCAAATAGAAAAGAGGCATTCCATTTTTATTTAAATTGTATTTGATATGCCATTGATATTTTTTAATTATTAGGGACCGCAATGTCCCTTTGGGACAGAGGACCCTATTGTAATTGTAAGGTTGTATTATTATTATTCCGCCGCCTCTTTGAGCTGTAATTTGACCGCCTTAACATGCTTCAAAACTCACCATATTTGACACACACATCAGGACTGGCGAAAATTGCCATCTAATCAAAAAAACAAACGCCAAAACTCAAAATTGCGCTCTAGCGCCCCCTAGGAAAAAACACAGACAAAACTGCTTGTAACTTCCGTTAGGAATGTCGTAGAGACATGAAGCAAAAACCTCTATGTAGGTCTGATTTAGACCTAGATTTCATACACTGACATCCTTCAGCCAAAATCAACAGGAAGTTGGCAATTCCCCCTTCAAAACAAAAAGTTAGTAAAAAAACAGTCACTTTTGCCTCTTTGAACTGTAATTTGACCCCGCTAGCATGCTTCAAAACTCACCAAACTGGATACACACATCAGGACTGGCAAAAATTGCGATCTAATAAAAAACCCAACCCCAAAACTCAAAATTGCACTCTAGCGCCCCCTAGGAAGAAAACACAGACACAACTGCTTCGAGGAAGAAAACTCATACAAAACTGCCTGTAACTTCCAGTAGGAATGTCTTAGAGACATGAAACAAAAACCTCTATGTAGGTCTCACTTAGACCTACATTTCATATTTGACAACCCCCAGCAAAAATTAACAGGAAGCTTGCAATTCCCCCTTCAAAACAAAAGTTTTGTAAAAACCGGTCACCTTTTTTCAAACATTATCTCCTCTGAGTGCGTTTGTCGTGTCGGCTTCAAACTAGCACAGGAGAGAGATTGAACCCTTCTGATTAAAAGTTGACCAAAGAGTTTTAATTACTGCTCCGGTTTGGATTTTATGTGCCGTCAAAGTCGGTCCCGTCCATCGCTGCTTGCAGCTTTAATTATTATCTGAAACTCGATTTTGCATGTCACTATAAAGTTATATAAGCCTTGCTTGTTCAATATTCAATGCAAAACTTGTTTGGGTCCCTATTATAAGGTTAATTTGTTCAACCTTGGCCCGCGGCTTTGTTCACTTTTAAATTTTGGCCCACTCTGTATTTGAGTTTGACACCCCTGCTCTAGATGAATAAATGAACAGTCAATCAACATGCTAAATCAAACTATAAGCTACATTCTTGTATGACAACAGAATGGCTAGCAGAACAGAAGGCAGAGGAAACTACACCTTTTCATTTAGTATTTGCTAGTTGAACTTTACAAATCACGAAAAAGGTCCATTCGGATCGCTAACGTTGTTAGCATAAATGCATGGGATTTAACATAGAGAAAATTAGCATCACGGCTAACGGAGAAATATTTTGGGTTCATTATGAGACTGTGGTGGTACATAAACCTAGCTAGCTAGAGATATTGGCCCCAAAATCATTTAACAAGTACAGGAACAGCTAGCTAGCTTGAGTAGAAGTCTGCTGGAGTAGTCTACAGTCATACAGTAACAAGCAATTACACTTAAATACCATAGATCAAATATATTTACCCCAGTAATATCATCAACACTTACCTGACTGGATGAAGTCCTTGGGCTCAAATACTAGTGTGGCCTCAATAGCCCTGCTGTAGTGTGTAGCATGCTGGGAATTATCTGTGCATGTGATGGAGGAATGCACAGTGCAGGGTTGAAATTCTACTGAATTTGCATGAAATCAGGTTGTTTTAGCAAATAATCATGCTGCAAGATCTAGCATGTTGCATTCAATGTTTATTCCCATTAATTTCCCATGAATTCCCGTTAATTCCCATGGAAAGTTTCCAACTTTGAATATTCCCGGAATTTTGCAACCCTATGTGAAATTGGCCATTTGAGGACCCAACATTTTTACAAGTGATTACCGTATTTTCCGCAGTATTAGCCGCACCTAAAAACCACAAATTTACTCAAAAGCTGACAGTGCGGCTTATAACCCGGTGCGCTTTATATATGGATTAATATTAAGATTCATTTTCATAAAGTTTAGGTCTCGCAACTACGGTAAACAGCCGCCATCTTTTTTCCCCGTAGAAGAGGAAGTGCTTCTTCTTCTACGGCAAGCAACCGCCAAGGTAAGCACCCGCCCCCATAGAACAGGAAGCGCTTCTTCTTCTACTGTAAGCAACCACCCGCCCCCGTAGAAGAAGAAGTAGCGCGCGGATATTACGTTTCATTTCCTTTGTGTGTTTACATCTGTAAAGACCACAAAATGGCTCCTACTAAGCGACAGGTTTCCGGTTCATGAAAAGACGCAATCTCTCCATCCGCACACGGACTACTATTTCACAGCAACTGCCTAAAGACTTTCAAGAAAAGCTGGCTACTTTCCGTGCATATTGTAAAAACAAGATAGCTGAAAAAAAGATCCGGCCAGAGAACATTATCAACATGGACGAGGTTCCACTGACTTTTGATATTCCTGTGAACCGCACTGTGGATACAACGGGAGCACGTACGGTGAATATTCGCACCACAGGGAATGAGAAGTCATCCTTCACTGTGGTTCTAGCTTGCCATGCTAATGGCCAGAAACTTCCACCCATGGTGATATTCAAAAGGAAGACCTTGCCAAAAGAGACCTTTCCAGCTGGCGTCATCATAAAAGCTAACTCGAAGGGATGGATGGATGAAGAAAAGATGAGCGAGTGGTTAAGGGAAGTTTACGCAAAGAGGCCGGGTGGCTTTTTTCACGCAGCTCCGTCCATGTTGATATACGACTCCATGCGCGCCCACATCACGCTGGTTTTTAATATATTATTAAAGTTTGACTGACCTATCTGACTGTTTTTTTGACATTCCCTTTAGCGCAGTTAGATGCGGCTTATAACACGGGGCGGCTTATAGGTGGACAAAGCTTTGAAATATGCCGTTCATTGAAGGCGCGGCTTATAACCCAGGGCGCCTTATGGTGCGGAAAATACGGTACCCGCCATTTGGTTCCTGCTGGGTTATGCAGGGACCGTCTGTCATTTAATGCGACTCCCAGAGAGGAAAACAATCTTTTATCTTTTGAGGCCAAAATGAAAAAAGAGCTGAAGTTTTCTTCTTTGCTTCCATCCTCTTCAAGCCGATGTAAGGCAATGCACAAGGACTCTCGGGCTCGTGCTGTCACGACTCTTGTGCTTCAGGACTTGAGTGGTAAAATGACGCATTGATTCGTCACCTAAATCTCTGTGGTGACTAAGTCCATGTCTACACTAAGCCGGATAACCCCTTAAAGGAATAATTATTTAGCCTAAGCCCCGTTTCAGCAACACTAAACTATCGTTTAAGGTCCCCTCCTCGGACTAGGATAAGGTTAGGTGGGATTTACCCTGGATACCCTTAGTGTAGAAGGGGCCTTAAGAGAGCATTTAACGTCTCAAGAAAAGCCAAAATGTGTCGACACGGCACAGTAAAAGGACTTGTTCTTAACAGGACCAGGATTGCCCTTCCTAATACAGTGGTACCTCAACTTCAGAGTATTTTTGAGATAAGAGCTGTCTCTCAGCTAATTGCTGAGCTTTAAGTTGGAGCAAAAAGTTGAGTTACAAGCATCGAGACCTGTCTCCACTCAAGATGATCTCCTGCTGGCCCCACTATGACTGGACTCTCACAATTAGATCCACTATGGACTGGACTCTCACAATTAGATCCACTATGGACTGGACTCTCACACTATTATGTTAGATCCACTATAGACTTGACTCTCACACTATTATGTTAGATCCACTATGGATTGGACTCTCACACTATTATGTTAGATCCACTATGGACTGGACTCTCACTATTATGTTAGATCCACTATGGACTGGACTCTCACACTATTATGTTAGATCCACTATGGACTGGACTCTCACTATTATGTTAGATCCACTAAGGACTGGACTCTCAGTATTAGATCCACTATGGACTGGACTCTCACTATTATGTTAGATCCACTATGGACTGGACTCTCACACTATTATGTTAGATCCACTAAGGATTGGACTCTCACTATTAGATCCACTATGGACTGGACTCTCACTATTATGTTAGATCCACTATGGACTGGACTCTCACACTATTATGTTAGATCCACTATGGACTGGACTCTCACTATTAGATCCACTATGGACTGGACTCTCACAATTAGATCCACTATGGACTGTACTCTCACTATTATGTTAGATCCACTATGGACTGGACTCTCACAATCAGATCCACTATGGACTGGACTCTCACTATTATGTTAGATCCACTATGGACTGGACTCTCACCATTAGATCCACTATGGACTGGACTCTCACTATTATGTTAGATCCACTATGGACTGGACTCTCACACTATTATGTTAGATCCACTATAGACTGGACTCTCACACTATTATGTTAGATCCACTATGGACTGGACTCTCACTATTATGTTAGATCCACTAAGGAGTGGACTCTCACTATTAGATCCACTATGGACTGGACTCTCACTATTATGTTAGATCCACTATGGACTGGACTCTCACACTATTATGTTAGATCCACTAAGGACTGGACTCTCACTATTAGATTCACTATGGACTGGACTCTCACTATTATGTTAGATCCACTATGGACTGGACTCTCTCACTATTATGTTAGATCCACTATGGACTGGACTCTCACACTATTACGTTAGATCCACTATGGACTGGACTCTCACTATTAGATCCACTATGGACTGGACTCTCACTATTATGTTAGATCCACTATGGACTTGACTCTCTCACTATTATGTTGGATCCACTATGGACTGGACTCTCACTATTATGTTGGATCCACTATGGACTGGACTCTCACAATCAGATCCACTATGGACTGGACTCTCACTATTATGTTAGATCCACTATGGACTGGACTCTCACCATTAGATCCACTATGGACTGGACTCTCACTATTATGTTAGATCCACTATGGACTGGACTCTCACACTATTATGTTAGATCCACTATAGACTGGACTCTCACACTATTATGTTAGATCCACTATGGACTGGACTCTCACTATTATGTTAGATCCACTAAGGAGTGGACTCTCACTATTAGATCCACTATGGACTGGACTCTCACTATTATGTTAGATCCACTATGGACTGGACTCTCACACTATTATGTTAGATCCACTAAGGACTGGACTCTCACTATTAGATTCACTATGGACTGGACTCTCACTATTATGTTAGATCCACTATGGACTGGACTCTCTCACTATTATGTTAGATCCACTATGGACTGGACTCTCACACTATTACGTTAGATCCACTATGGACTGGACTCTCACTATTAGATCCACTATGGACTGGACTCTCACTATTAGATCCACTATGGACTGGACTCTCACTATTATGTTAGATCCACTATGGACTTGACTCTCTCACTATTATGTTGGATCCACTATGGACTGGACTCTCACTATTATGTTGGATCCACTATGGACTGGACTCTCACACTATTATGTTATGACGCATTGATTCGTCACCTAAATCTCTGTGGTGACTAAGTCCATGTCTACACTAAGCCGGATAACCCCTTAAAGGAATAATTATTTAGCCTAAGCCCCGTTTCAGCAACACTAAACTATCGTTTAAGGTCCCCTCCTCGGACAAGGATAAGGTTAGGTGGGATTTACCCTGGATACCCTTAGTGTAGAAGGGGCCTTAAGAGAGCATTTAACGTCTCAAGAAAAGCCAAAATGTGTCGACACGGCACAGTAAAAGGACTTGTTCTTAACAGGACCAGGATTGCCCTTCCTAATACAGTGGTACCTCAACTTCAGAGTATTTTTGAGATAAGAGCTGTCTCTCAGCTAATTGCTATGCTTTAAGTTGGAGCAAAAAGTTGACTTACAAGCATCGAGACCTGTCTCCACTCAAGATGATCTCCTGCTGGCCCCACTATGGACTGGACTCTCACAATTAGATCCACTATGGACTGGACTCTCACAATTAGATCCACTATGGACTGGACTCTCACAATTAGATCCACTATGGACTGGACTCTCACACTATTATGTTAGATCCACTATGGACTGGACTCTCACTATTATGTTAGATCCACTATGGACATGACTCTCACACTATTATGTTAGATCCACTATGGACTGGACTCTCACACTATTATGTTAGATCCACTATGGACTGGACTCTCACACTATTATGTTAGATCCACTATGGATTGGACTCTCACTATTATGTTAGATCCACTAAGGAGTGGACTCTCACTATTAGATCCACTATGGACTGGACTCTCACTATTATGTTAGATCCACTATGGACTGGACTCTCACCATTAGATCCACTATGGACTGGACTCTCACTATTATGTTAGATCCACTATGGACTGGACTCTCACACTATTATGTTAGATCCACTATAGACTGGACTCTCACACTATTATGTTAGATCCACTATGGACTGGACTCTCACTATTATGTTAGATCCACTAAGGAGTGGACTCTCACTATTAGATCCACTATGGACTGGACTCTCACTATTATGTTAGATCCACTATGGACTGGACTCTCACACTATTATGTTAGATCCACTAAGGACTGGACTCTCACTATTAGATTCACTATGGACTGGACTCTCACTATTATGTTAGATCCACTATGGACTGGACTCTCTCACTATTATGTTAGATCCACTATGGACTGGACTCTCACACTATTACGTTAGATCCACTATGGACTGGACTCTCACTATTAGATCCACTATGGACTGGACTCTCACTATTAGATCCACTATGGACTGGACTCTCACTATTATGTTAGATCCACTATGGACTTGACTCTCTCACTATTATGTTGGATCCACTATGGACTGGACTCTCACTATTATGTTGGATCCACTATGGACTGGACTCTCACACTATTATGTTATGACGCATTGATTCGTCACCTAAATCTCTGTGGTGACTAAGTCCATGTCTACACTAAGCCGGATAACCCCTTAAAGGAATAATTATTTAGCCTAAGCCCCGTTTCAGCAACACTAAACTATCGTTTAAGGTCCCCTCCTCGGACAAGGATAAGGTTAGGTGGGATTTACCCTGGATACCCTTAGTGTAGAAGGGGCCTTAAGAGAGCATTTAACGTCTCAAGAAAAGCCAAAATGTGTCGACACGGCACAGTAAAAGGACTTGTTCTTAACAGGACCAGGATTGCCCTTCCTAATACAGTGGTACCTCAACTTCAGAGTATTTTTGAGATAAGAGCTGTCTCTCAGCTAATTGCTATGCTTTAAGTTGGAGCAAAAAGTTGACTTACAAGCATCGAGACCTGTCTCCACTCAAGATGATCTCCTGCTGGCCCCACTATGGACTGGACTCTCACAATTAGATCCACTATGGACTGGACTCTCACAATTAGATCCACTATGGACTGGACTCTCACAATTAGATCCACTATGGACTGGACTCTCACACTATTATGTTAGATCCACTATGGACTGGACTCTCACTATTATGTTAGATCCACTATGGACATGACTCTCACACTATTATGTTAGATCCACTATGGACTGGACTCTCACACTATTATGTTAGATCCACTATGGACTGGACTCTCACACTATTATGTTAGATCCACTATGGATTGGACTCTCACTATTATGTTAGATCCACTAAGGAGTGGACTCTCACTATTAGATCCACTATGGACTGGACTCTCACTATTATGTTAGATCCACTATGGACTGGACTCTCACACTATTATGTTAGATCCACTAAGGACTGGACTCTCACTATTAGATTCACTATGGACTGGACTCTCACTATTATGTTAGATCCACTATGGACTGGACTCTCTCACTATTATGTTAGATCCACTATGGACTGGACTCTCACACTATTACGTTAGATCCACTATGGACTGGACTCTCACTATTAGATCCACTATGGACTGGACTCTCACTATTATGTTAGATCCACTATGGACTTGACTCTCTCACTATTATGTTGGATCCACTATGGACTGGACTCTCACTATTATGTTGGATCCACTATGGACTGGACTCTCACACTATTATGTTATGACGCATTGATTCGTCACCTAAATCTCTGTGGTGACTAAGTCCATGTCTACACTAAGCCGGATAACCCCTTAAAGGAATAATTATTTAGCCTAAGCCCCGTTTCAGCAACACTAAACTATCGTTTAAGGTCCCCTCCTCGGACAAGGATAAGGTTAGGTGGGATTTACCCTGGATAACCTTAGTGTAGAAGGGGCCTTAAGAGAGCATTTAACGTCTCAAGAAAAGCCAAAATGTGTCGACACGGCACAGTAAAAGGACTTGTTCTTAACAGGACCAGGATTGCCCTTCCTAATACAGTGGTAACTCAACTTCAGAGTATTTTTGAGATAAGAGCTGTCTCTCAGCTAATTGCTATGCTTTAAGTTGGAGCAAAAAGTTGAGTTACAAGCATCGAGACCTGTCTCCACTCAAGATGATCTCCTGCTGGCCCCACTATGGACTGGACTCTCACAATTAGATCCACTATGGACTGGACTCTCACAATTAGATCCACTGTGGACTGGACTCTCACACTATTATGTTAGATCCACTATGGACTGGACTCTCACTATTATGTTAGATTCACTATGGACTGGACTCTCACAATATTATGTTAGATTCACTATGGACTGGACTCTCACCCTATTATGTTAGATCCACTATGGACTGGACTCTCACTATTAGATCCACTATGGACTGGACTCTCACTATTATGTTAGATCCACTATGGACTGGACTCTCACACTATTATGTTAGATCCACTATGGACTGGACTCTCACACTATTACGTTAGAACGGTGGACAATTACTATACACAAACTCCGCAACCTTGTGGACAGCCTTCCCAGAAGAGTTGAAGCTGTAATAGCTGCAAAAGGTGGACCCACATCATATTGAACCCTATGGGTTAGGAATGGAGTTCAAGTACCTGGGAGTCTTGTTCACGAGTGAGGGAAGAGTGGATGGTGAGATCGACAGGCGGATCGGTGCGGCGTCTTCAGTAATGCGGACGCTGTATCGATCCGTTGTGGTGAAGAAGGAGCTGAGCCGGAAGGCAAAGCTCTCAATTTACCGGTCGATCTACGTTCCCATCCTCATCTATGGTCATGAGCTTTGGGTTATGACTGAAAGGACAAGATCACGGGTACAAGCGGCCCAAAGGAGTTTCCTCCGCCGGGTGGCGGGTCTCTCCCTTAGAGATCGGGTGAGAAGCTTTGTCATCCGGGGGGAGCTCAAAGTAGGGCTGCAGCTAACGATTATTTTTCTATCGATTAATCTATAGATTATTTTTTCGATTAATCGGTTAATCTATAGATTATTTTTTCGATTAATCTATAGATTATTTTTCCTTTTACCGATTATTTTTTTTATTTAAAATGAAGAGGAAAAAATAAATGTAGGCCAGTTTTTTCAAAAGGCATGGCTTTTATTTACAAAAAAAAAAGTATGGCCACTCAGTCAACATTGACAACAACATGACAAAATATTCTGTAACAATGTAAACATTTAAAACTTTTAACATTTAACAAAATTAAAAGTAGCTTATTTGCTTTTTAATGTGTATATATAAAAGTAAACATCCAGTGCAAATCTTAATATTCTGGAATAGTATAAGCATTTCAAAAGTAAAAGTATTGCTTATTTTGCTTTAAAATGTGCAAAAATAAAGATAAACATCCAATACAAAAAAGTGCAAAACAGAAATATTCTGTAACAAGTGTAAACATTTCAACAAAAGTAAAAGTATTGCTTATTTGCTAAAATGTGCAAAAATAAAGCTAAACATCCAATACAAAAAAGTGTACAGTGTAAACATTTCAACAAAAGTAAAAGTATTGCTTATTTTGCTTAATAACACAACAATGATAGTATGATTAAAGTGAAAGTTAATTGTTGGTTTGTACATAGTATATGTAACTGTTAATGTTGTAAAAGGTATTTGCACAACTAATTAACGTTAGCGTTTGTGACATGTCTTGTGCCGTGGGGTTCTTTCAGGACCGACAGACTGAACGCCAGACGGCTTTGCCAGGTTTACAATCTTTTAATTTTACACAAAGTCTTTTCTCTTCCAACTCTTTTCTCTTTCTTTCCTCGCTTTTCAGCTCCTCTTCCTCGCTCGCTCGTCGTCCCCTGTCTCTTGCGGTGTCGCTCCCGGCGCGCCCCTCCTCGCCGCTCGCTCGCCGCCGCCGCCTCTCCACAGCGTTAAAGAGGAGCGCGTCTTTGTAAACACTGAACAGGCACGCCAAACGCGCCTCTCAGAGCGAAACGGTGCTTTAGTTTATGAATTTACAACGCAGATACAAATGACACATTCATGTTTTTGTGTAATGATGACAACGTATACGCACGCGGACGATTGACTAGTTGATGGTGATGGCAAGAACGCTGTCGGGGGTTTTCTTTTCAAATGTTCGTTCATAGCCGTTGTGCTGCTATGATAGGCCATTTCCGCTCGACACAGTGTGCATACAACAACATTATTAGGCCGTTTATTGAAATACTCCGACACTTTTGACGACTTTTGGCGTGCTTTTTTCCCCTCGCTCGCATCGTCTGCTTTGCGCTCCGCCATGACAGTAGTGTGACGTAAATATGCGACGCGCCGACGCACAAAAACGGCGTCGACGTATTTACGTAACCGATGACGTCGACTACGTCGACGCGTCGTTTCAGCCTTACTCGGAATCCATATTGGTTCTCCACAAGCGTCCCACTTTTGTTAATAAATAAATCTAATCGACTATTGAATAATTTTTCCAAGATTTTGGAGAATTGTGGAAGTAATATTGAACCCTATGGGTTAGGAATGGAGTTCAAGTACCTCGGAGTCTTGTTCACGAGTGAGGGAAGAGTGGATGGTGAGATCGACAGGCGGCGTCTTCAGTAATGTGGACGCTGTATCGATCCGTTGTGGTGAAGAAGGAGCTGAGCCGGAAGGCAAAGCTCTCAATTTACCGGTCGATCTACGTTCCCATCCTCACCTATGGTCATGAGCTTTGGGTTATGACCGGAAGGACAAGATCACGGGTACAAGCGGCCCAAATGAGTTTCCTCCGCCGGGTGGCGGGTCTCTCCCTTAGAGATAGGGTGAGAAGCTCTGTCATCCGGGGGGAGCTCAAAGTAAAGCCGCTGCTCCTCCACATGGAGAGGAGCCAGATGAGGTGGTTCGGGCATCTGGTCAGGATGCCACGATGGCACGTCCGGTAGGAGGCCAAGGGGAAGACCCAGGACACGTTGGGAAGACTATGTCTCCCGACTGGCCTGGGAAAGCCTCGGGATCCCCTGGGAAGAGCTGGACGAAGTGGCTGGGGAGAGGGAAGTCTGGGCTTCCCTGCTTAGGCTGCTGCCCCCGCGACCCGACCTCGGATAAGCGGAAGAAGATGGATGGATGGATGGATGGATGTATTCAGTGTTAGTCTTTATATTTGAAGAAAAAAAAAGGTTTGTTTGATTTCTGAGTGTATTCTCCGCCTCTTAGGTGGACCATGCACGATACATAAGAAAAGTAAAGTGCTAATAACAACAACAAGCCGTCACTTGTCACTACACTGTCTGCTGGAAACCTGCTCCACCTTGATAGTCTTGTTTTTTTTTTCTTTCTATCCTCCCTCCATCACTTGACAGTGAGAGCGTCCCCCCCTTTCCCCCTCCCCCCCCCCGCCTGCACGGACGCAGTGGCAGCAGCCGGAGTAGACGCTGGCAGAGGAGGTGGATAGACGGTCTCCTCGCGGTCGGATTCTCCAACGCCACGCGGCTTCAACATGCCTCCGAGGAACACGAGACTGTCTGCGCTCGTCCTGCTCATCTCCTCGCTGCTTCTCAGCCCCTGCGGGACAGGTGAGTAGCTCTTCCCCCCCCCAGCCTCCACCTGAGCTGCAAGGTGCATGTTTGGCAATGTGGTCACACTTTTTTTGTCACGTCCCCCTTTAGTCTTACATGAAACATGAAGAAAACACGCAACAATGCATTTTGTAAATAAATATAAAATGTCATCCTTTCCAAATGTAGCTGTTGATAAGGAAATAATAGCAAATGTCAGTGAATATCGTTACCTGGGTGTCATTCGAGATCAGTGTTTTCCAACCTTTTTTGAGACAAGGTACATTTTTGGCGTTAAAAAAATGCAGAGGCACACCTGCAGACATCATTAAAAAAACGAAACTCAGTTGACAGTAAAAAGTCGCAATTGTTGAATATGACTTATGACCATAACCAAGCATGCATCACTATAGCTCTTGTCTCAAAGTAGGTGTACTGTCACCACCTGTCACATCACACCCTGACTTATTTGGACTTTTTTGCTGTTTTCCTGTGTGTAGTGTTTTACTTCTTGTCTTGCGCTCCTATTTTGGTGGCTTTTTCTCTTTTTTTTGGTATTTTCCTGTAGCATGTCTTCCTTCGAGCGATATTTCCCGCATCTACTTTGTTTTTGTCATGTCTGTGTAATCATGTTTTGTTTTAAGTCATGTTTTGTTTAGTTATAGGACTCTTTAGTTTCTGTCTTTTCACTCCCTTGTCTTGTTTCCATGATTACCGTATTTTCCGCACCATAAGCCGCCCTGGGTTATAAGCCGCGCCTTCAATGAACGGCATATTTCAAAACTTTGTCCACCTATAAGCCGCCCCGTGTTGTAAGCCGCATCTAACTGCGCTAAAGGGAATGTCAAAAAAACAGTCAGATAGGTCAGTCAAACTTTAATAATATATTAAAAACCAGCGTGATGTGGGCGCGCATGGAGTCGTATATCAACATGGACGGAGCTGCGTGAAAAAAGCCACCCGGCCTCTTTGCGTAAACTTACCTTAACCACTCGCTCATCTTTTCTTCATCCATCCATCCCTTCGAGTTAGCTTTTATGATGACGCCGGCTGGAAAGGTCTCTTTTGGCAAGGTCTTCCTTTTGAATATCACCATGGGTGGAAGTTTCTGGCCATTAGCATGGCAAGCTAGAACCACAGTGAAGGATGACTTCTCATTCCCTGTGGTGCGAATATTCACCGTACGTGCTCCCGTTGTATCCACAGTGCGGTTCACAGGAATATCAAAAGTCAGTGGAACCTTGTCCATGTTGATAATGTTCTCTGGCCGGATCTTTTTTTCAGCTATCTTGTTTTTACAATATGCACGGAAAGTAGCCAGCTTTTCTTGAAAGTCTTTAGGCAGTTGCTGTGAAATAGTAGTCCGTGTGCGGATGGAGAGATTGCGTCTTTTCATGAACCGGAAACCTGTCGCTTAGTAGGAGCCATTTTGTGGTCTTTACAGATATAAACACACAAAGGAAATGAAACGTAATATCCGCGCGCTTCTTCTTCTTCTATGGGGGCGGGTGGTTGCTTACAGTAGAAGAAGAAGCGCTTCCTGTTCTATGGGGACGGGTGCTTACCTTGGCGGTTGCTTGCGTAGAAGAAGAAGCACTTCCTCTTCTACGGGGAAAAAAGATGGCGGCTGTTTACCGTAGTTGCGAGACCGAAACTTTATGAAAATGAATCTTAATATTAATCCATATATAAAGCGCACCGGGTTAAAAGCCGCACTGTCAGCTTTTGAGTAAATTTGTGGTTTTTAGGTGCGGCTAATACGGTACCCCATTAGTTTCACCTGTTCCACGTTTGGACTCATTGTGCACTCTTGATTGTCACCATAGCAACCCATTAGTTTTCACCTGTCACGTCACGAACCTGTTTCACGTTTTGAGTCACGCACCTGCTTTCACTAATCATGTCCATAGTATTTAAGTTCATTCTTTTCAGTTTGTCGTTCTGACGACCTCACCACATTTATGCTCTGTCCATTCTTTCCATTCCATTCTTCATGCAACTATTTTTGTCCAAGCCAAGTAAGTTTTTGTTCCATGTTTATAGTCTTTTTGGTTTCATAGTTTGTTCTCCGCCATTGTGCGTGTTTTTCGTTTGTACTTTTTGCTATAGTCTTTTGGTTTCATAGTTTATTCTCCGCCACTGTGCGCGCTTTTCATTTGCACTTTTTTTTTAATATATTAAATAAATCATGTACCGTATTTTCCGCACCATAAGCCGCCCTGGGTTATAAGCCGCGCCTTCAATGAACGGCATATTTCAAAACTTTGTCCACCTATAAGCCGCCCCGTGTTGTAAGCCGCATCTAACTGCGCTAAAGGAATGTCAAAAAAACAGTCAGATAGGTCAGTCAAACTTTAATAATATATTAAAAACCAGCGTGATGTGGGCGCGCATGGAGTCGTATATCAACATGGACGGAGCTGCGTGAAAAAAGCCACCCGGCCTCTTCGCGTAAACTTCCCTTAACCACTCGCTCATCTTTTCTTCATCCATCCATCCCTTCGAGTTAGCTTTTATGATGACGCCGGCTGGAAAGGTCTCTTTTGGCAAGGTCTTCCTTTTGAATATCACCATGGGTGGAAGTTTCTGGCCATTAGCATGGCAAGCTAGAACCACAGTGAAGGATGACTTCTCATTCCCTGTGGTGCGAATATTCACCGTACGTGCTCCCGTTGTATCCACAGTGCGGTTCACAGGAATATCAAAAGTCAGTGGAACCTCGTCCATGTTGATAATGTTCTCTGGCCGGATCTTTTTTTCAGCTATCTTGTTTTTACAATATGCACGGAAAGTAGCCAGCTTTTCTTGAAAGTCTTTAGGCAGTTGCTGTGAAATAGTAGTCCGTGTGCGGATGGAGAGATTGCGTCTTTTCATGAACCGGAAACCTGTCGCTTAGTAGGAGCCATTTTGTGGTCTTTACAGATGTAAACACACAAAGGAAATGAAACGTAATACCCGCGCCCTTCTTCTTCTTCTATGAGGGCGGGTGGTTGCTTACAGTAGAAGAAGAAGCGCTTCCTGTTCTATGGGGGCGGGTGCTTACCTTGGCGGTTGCTTGCGTAGAAGGGTTGGAATTGGGGGTTAAATCACCAAAATGATTCCCGGGCGCAGCCACCGCTGCTGCCCACTGCTCCCCTCACCTCCCAGGGGGTGATCAAGGGTGATGGGTCAAATGCAGAGAATAATTTCGCCACACCTAGTGTGTGTGTGACAATCATTGGTACTTTAACTTTAACTTTAGAAGAAGAAGCACTTCCTCTTCTACGGGGAAAAAAGATGGCGGCTGTTTACCGTAGTTGCGAGACCGAAACTTTATGAAAATGAATCTTAATATTAATCCATATATAAAGCGCACCGGGTTATAAGCCGCACTGTCAGCTTTTGAGTAAGTTTGTGGTTTTTAGGTGCGGCTAATAGTGCGGAAAATACGGTACCCCATTAGTTTCACCTGTTCCACGTTTGGACTCATTGTGCACTCTTGATTGTCACCATAGCAACCCATTAGTTTTCACCTGTCACGTCACGCACCTGTTTCACGTTTTGAGTCACGCACCTGCTTTCACTAATCACGTCCATAGTATTTAAGTTCATTCTTTTCAGTTTGTCGTTCTGACGACCTCACCACATTTATGCTCTGTCCATTCTTTCCATGTCCATTCTTCATGCAACTATTTTTGTCCAAGCCAAGTAAGTTTTTGTTCCATGTTTATAGTCTTTTTGGTTTCATAGTTTGTTCTCCGCCATTGTGCGTGTTTTTCGTTTGTACTTTTTGCTATAGTCTTTTGGTTTCATAGTTTATTCTCCGCCACTGTGCGCGCTTTTCATTTGCACTTTTTTTTTAATATATTAAATAAATCATGTACCGTATTTTCCGCACCATAAGCCGCCCTGGGTTATAAGCTGCGCCTTCAATGAACGGCATATTTCAAAACTTTGTCCACCTATAAGCCGCCCCGTGTTATAAGCCGCATCTAACTGCGCTAAAGGAATGTCAAAAAAACAGTCAGATAGGTCAGTCAAACTTTAATAATATATTAAAAACCAGCGTGATGTGGGCGCGCATGGAGTCGTATATCAACATGGACGGAGCTGCGTGAAAAAAGCCACCCGGCCTCTTCGCGTAAACTTCCCTTAACCACTCGCTCATCTTTTCTTCATCCATCCATCCCTTCGAGTTAGCTTTTATGATGACGCCGGCTGGAAAGGTCTCTTTTGGCAAGGTCTTCCTTTTGAATATCACCATGGGTGGAAGTTTCTGGCCATTAGCATGGCAAGCTAGAACCACAGTGAAGGATGACTTCTCATTCCCTGTGGTGCGAATATTCACCGTACGTGCTCCCGTTGTATCCACAGTGCGGTTCACAGGAATATCAAAAGTCAGTGGAACCTCGTCCATGTTGATAATGTTCTCTGGCCGGATCTTTTTTTCAGCTATCTTGTTTTTACAATATGCACGGAAAGTAGCCAGCTTTTCTTGAAAGTCTTTAGGCAGTTGCTGTGAAATAGTAGTCCGTGTGCGGATGGAGAGATTGCGTCTTTTCATGAACCGGAAACCTGTCGCTTAGTAGGAGCCATTTTGTGGTCTTTACAGATGTAAACACACAAAGGAAATGAAACGTAATATCCGCGCGCTTCTTCTTCTTCTATGGGGGCGGGTGGTTGCTTACAGTAGAAGAAGCAGCGCTTCCTGTTCTATGGGGGCGGGTGCTTACCTTGGCGGTTGCTTGCGTAGAAGAAGAAGCACTTCCTCTTCTACGGGGAAAAAAGATGGCGGCTGTTTACCGTAGTTGCGAGACCGAAACTTTATGAAAATGAATCTTAATATTAATCCATATATAAAGCGCACCGGGTTATAAGCCGCACTGTCAGCTTTTGAGTAAATTTGTGGTTTTTAGGTGCGGCTAATAGTGCGGAAAATACGGTACCCCATTAGTTTCACCTGTTCCACGTTTGGACTCATTGTGCACTCTTGATTGTCACCATAGCAACCCATTAGTTTTCACCTGTCACGTCACGCACCTGTTTCACGTTTTGAGTCACGCACCTGCTTTCACTAATCATGTCCATAGTATTTAAGTTCATTCTTTTCAGTTTGTCGTTCTGACGACCTCACCACATTTATGCTCTGTCCATTCTTTCCATGTCCATTCTTCATGCAACTATTTTTGTCCAAGCCAAGTAAGTTTTTGTTTTTGCTATAGTCTTTTGGTTTCATAGTTTATTCTCCGCCACTGTGCGCGCTTTTCGTTTGCACTTTTTTTTGATATATTAAATAAATCATGTACCTTCATTCCCGTCTCGCCCGTGCCAACTTTCCGTTGCATCCCGGAAAAGCAAACACCCAAGATCAAGTCATGACAGTTTTAGCCATCAAGAATATTTCAGTTGTTTTTATCCTTCTTTGTGGGGACATTGTTGATTGTCACGTCATGTTCGGATGTACTTTGTGGACGCCTTCTTTGCTCCACACACTGCAAAAAGTCACTGTTCAAAAACAAGAAAAAAAATTACAAAAATGAGGGGTATTTTACTTGAATTAAGCAAAATTATCTGCCAATAGAAAATTTGGCTTGTAAAGACTTTCCAAAACAAGTAAAAATTAGCTAACCTCAATGAACCCAAAAATACTTTAAAATAAGTATATTCCCACTAATAACAATTGTACTACTGTATGACTACATATTTTCTATCGTTTCATTGAAAATAAAACAGCAAAGTCTATTTGGCTGTCATCTGTTTTAATTATGAGACACAATTGTGTCAAAGTCATGATTTTTTTTTTTACATGCTTGAAATAAGAAATGATTACTTTAAAAAAGTAGTTTTATACTTGTGAGTGTTGATGACACAGCTTTGCAACAGTTAATATTCTAGTTTCAAGCATGTTTTACTCAATATAGGTCATCAAATCTCAGCAACAAGCTGTAATATCATACTGAGATCATTTAGGAGCAAAACACTTAAAACAAGTAAAACACTCTATCATAAAATCTGCTTAGTGAGAAGAATTATCTTATCAGACAGAAAATAAGCAAATATCACCCTTATTTGAGATATTTCATCTTACTTAGATTTCTGTTTTTGCAGTGCAGTAAGTCTTTGCTGTCGTCCAGCATTATGTTTTTGTTTACTTTGTAGCCAGTTCATTTTTAGTTTCGTTCTTCATAGCCTTCCCTAAGCTTCAATGCCTTTTCTTAGCGGCACTCACCTTTTGTTTATTTTTGGTTTAAGCATTAGACACAATTTTACCTGCACATTGCCTCCCGCTGTTTCCGACATCTACAAAGCAATTAGCTACCGGCTGCCACCTACTGATATGGAAGAGTATTACACGGTTACTCTGCCGTGCTCTAGACAGCACAGACACTTAACAACAACACATTATTTGCGGAATATAATTACCGTATTTTCCGCACTATTAGCCGCACCTAAAAACCACAAATTTACTCAAAAGCTGACAGTGCGGCTTATAACCCGGTGCGCTTTATATATGGATTAATATTAAGATTCATTTTCATAAAGTTTCGGTCTCGCAACTACGGTAAACAGCCGCCATCTTTTTTCCCCGTTTAAGAGGAAGTGCTTCTTCTTCTACGCAAGCAACCGCCAAGGTAAGCACCCGCCCCCATAGAACAGGAAGCGCTTCTTCTTCTACTGTAAGCAACCACCCGCCCCCATAGAAGAAGAAGAAGCGCGCGGATATTACGTTTCATTTCCTTTGTGTGTTTACATCTGTAAAGACCACAAAATGGCTCCTACTAAGCGACAGGTTTCCGGTTCATGAAAAGACGCAATCTCTCCATCCGCACACGGACTACTATTTCACAGCAACTGCCTAAAGACTTTCAAGAAAAGCTGGCTACTTTCCGTGCATATTGTAAAAACAAGATAGCTGAAAAAAAGATCCGGCCAGAGAACATTATCAACATGGACGAGGTTCCACTGACTTTTGATATTCCTGTGAACCGCACTGTGGATACAACGGGAGCACGTACGGTGAATATTCGCACCACAGGGAATGAGAAGTCATCCTTCACTGTGGTTCTAGCTTGCCATGCTAATGGCCAGAAACTTCCACCCATGGTGATATTCAAAAGGAAGACCTTGCCAAAAGAGACCTTTCCAGCCGGCGTCATCATAAAAGCTAACTCGAAGGGATGGATGGATGAAGAAAAGATGAGCGAGTGGTTAAGGGAAGTTTACGCGAAGAGGCCGGGTGGCTTTTTTCACGCAGCTCCGTCCATGTTGATATACGACTCCATGCGCGCCCACATCACGCTGGTTTTTAATATATTATTAAAGTTTGACTGACCTATCTGACTGTTTTTTTGACATTCCTTTAGCGCAGTTAGATGCGGCTTATAACACGGGGCGGCTTATAGGTGGACAAAGTTTTGAAATATGCCGTTCATTGAAGGCGCGGCTTATAACCCAGGGCGCCTTATGGTGCGGAAAATACGGTACTGGTTTGCAAATAATATTTTTAACCCAAATCGGTGAAATTAGCTCAATTCCCACGGCACACCAGACTGTATCTCACGGTGTGCCGCGGCACAGTGGTTGAAAAACACTGTTGGCTTTAAAGAACATTTCAGATGTGCCAGTCTTAAATACAACATAAAAATGTTCAAATATATCAGGGATTCCTTAACACTGGAGGCAGCTCAAACTTATTTTAATGCAAGGATTATGTCTCGTTTTTATTATTGTATAACACAGTGTTTTTCAACCACTGTGCCGCGGCACCATACTTGCCAACCTTGAGACCTCCGAATTCGGGAGGTGGGGGTGCAGGCAGCATACCCCTTCCCCTTCGAGCTGTCCTGGGTGGACTGAAATTATTTTTTCCAATCATTTTGGAACTTGCAAGCATACTTCTGCTTCGTCTCTGTTATGTTTTTGGACATTACTACTTGCCGTAGTTTTGAAGCAAAGCATGATGGGAATCCGGATGTTGTGTGTCAGTGTATTAACGTTCCGGCTGGAATAAACACACGCTGTAGAAGTAGCTCCGTGCCTGCCTACTTTACGGGTTATAGATAAAGCTATGGCAAACGGAGACATATATAATAGTCTCCTTTTCAGGTGAGAGAGGACGCTGAAGGCACGCCCCCAATATAGTTGTCCGGGTGGAAATCGGGAGAAATTTGGGAGAATGGTTGCCCCGGGAGATTTTCGGGAGGGGCACTGAAATTCGGGAGTCCACCAGGAAAATCGGGAGGGTTGGCAAGTATGCGTGGCACACTGGTGTACCGTGAGATACAGTCTGGATTATGGAGATTATGTCATTTCACCTATTTGGGTTAAAAATATTTTTTGCAAACCGGTAATTATAGTCTGCAAATGATGTGTTGTTGTTGAGTGTCGGTGCTGTAACCGTGTAATACTCTTCCATATCAGTAGGTGGCAGCAGGTAGCTAATTGCTTTGTAGATGTGGGAAACAGCGGGAGGCAGTGTGCAGGTAAAAAGGTGTCTAATGCTTAAACCAAAAATAAACAAAAGGCGTGTGCCGCTAAGAAAAGGCATTGAAGCTTAGGGAAGGCTATGCAGAACCAAACTAAAACTGAACTTGCTGCAAAGTAAACAAAAACAGAATGCTGGACGACAGCAAAGACTTATAGCGTTTGGAGCAGCAGACGGCGTCCACAAAGTACATCCGTACATGACATGACATGACAGTCAACAACAAAATAGGAGCGCAAGACAAGAAGTAAAACACCACTGTTTCCCACACATTCATTTATTTGTGGCGGCCCGCCGCGAAAGAATTACATCCGCCGCAAATAGATTTTTCGGCTTTTGACTCGCTCGACCGCTCATAAAAGCAATGAGACTCTGTCTGTGAATGTACCTTGTAGTTACAACTCCGGCGCAGTAGGTGGCGGTAGCCTACTATGCATTGTAACTCCGCCAATAGCACTTAATTCACCTGGTGGGCCAGAAGAAGAAGAAGACGACGACGAAGAACGGACCGACAGGATCAAAATACGAGGGTAAGACGTCTTGACAAACAAGTTCAAAAGTGGTCCGAACCTGTGCAGTGTGCAGCACCGACTCGGATTTTCTTAATTTTTATTTTCGGGATTTGAATGCATTTATTTTGAAAGGACAGCAGGTGAGATAGGTTATAGCTGCATCGCTCGCGGCTCGTCATATATTTAACGTTAATCCGCGATTTCACCGAGCGTTTCACTGACGGTGAGCAGCCTGACGCTGCTTCATTAACACCGCCGCTGTTTGACTCGGGGTCCGGGGCAGACGCACGTAGTAACAGTCACGTGTTACAATACCGACGAGCTAACGTGTCCAGGTTATAACCCTGTTGTCAATAAACACACGTGGAGACGGTGCTTCAGATACTACATTAATACTGACGCTAAATTGTCCACTGTCCACTGCAGCATGTGAATGCAATGAAAAGAATAAAATCTGAGCCAACCAGCTGTTAAAATGTTGTCCAGGTTAATGTTTTGGCCATTAAAGGCCCTTCATTTCAAGATTTCAACTGTGAGCAGGCTTTAAACAGGTGGCTGACCTGTTCAGATGGGTGTAACTGCTACTGGTCAAATCATGTGAAATAGCATTTAATTTTACATGTATGCAATGCCATATAAATGTAATTATAGATAATAATAATAATAAATACTGTGTAGTGTTGTAAATAGTCAACGGGAAGGATTTTAGTAAGATATAAGCCATGAGCACTACACAGTCAGAAAAAAACCTAGGCAGGACAAGTAAAAATATTGGGGCAAGTAGATTTGACAAGTCGGGCAAGTAGAAAAAAACTTAACGTTGAACCCTGCATGTGTTGAGCTGCTGCCGCTTAAGGTTAGACGGCACTGTAAATAGAGCGCTTCTGCTCGTTAGTAATAAATTCTAATGTTGGATGTTCACTCCTTCACACAGATGAGTATAGAAAAATATTTTCAACTGCCGAAAAGGGCTGGACTTGGAGAGGAGGTAGGCCTACAGTCCGGACCACAGGTGCGACCTGTTCAGCAGGAGGAGGAGGAGGAGGAGG
Organism: Nerophis lumbriciformis; assembly: GCF_033978685.3. Taxonomy (NCBI): domain Eukaryota; kingdom Metazoa; phylum Chordata; class Actinopteri; order Syngnathiformes; family Syngnathidae; genus Nerophis; species Nerophis lumbriciformis. Next base: position 43,538,640 of record NC_084561.2, on the reverse strand, counting down.
AGGTTGACTGACTGTGGCAGGACACCTCTGCCTCTGTTTCACTTCATGTTGCTGGTAAATAATATGGTTGTAGTAGTAGGCTAAAGTTAAATTATTTAGTATTCACTAATTAAAGGGGCAGAGCTTTAAGAGACATTTTAGCTTTTATATTTTATAAGATATATTTTTTGTAAGAACCACAATTAATAAATATATTTCAGTGAATAACTAATTGTTCAAATCTGTATATAAATATGTACATAAAGTGTTGTAATTATATTCCAACTCCGCGTTCTTCTTGGTCATTGCCGCTGCCACCCCCCACCCCTCGACCACACCACCACACCACCACAAATAGATGCCTGTCCTGTGGGAAACACTGAACACTACACACAGGAAAACAGCAAAAAAGTAAAAATAAGTCAGGGTGTGATGTGACAGGTGGTGACAGTACACCTACTTCGAGACAAGAGCTATAGTGATGCATGCTTGGTTATGGTTTAAATTCATATCCAAAAATTGCGAGAACGAATTTTTACTGTCAATATCGGCTGCTGAGTTTCATTTTTTAATGTTTTTTGCTGACGGTGTGCCTCGGGATTTTTTAAATGAAAAAAATGTGCCCCGGCACAGAAAAGGTTGAAAAACACTGTTATAACATGTTGGTCCCAGGCAGGGCCACTGGAAACTTTGCACAAACAATCGCTCAAAATCCTTCACCCAAAACCACAACACCACCATCACTTTTAGTTCTCCAAAAATACAGATTGTTAAATTTTGCTAACATTCAAAGATTAGCATTAGAGATGTCCGATAATGGCTTTTTTGCCGATATCCGATATTCCGATATTGTCCAACTCTTAGTTACCGATTCCGATATCAAGCGATACCGACATGTACAGTGGTGGAATGAACACATTATTATGCCTAATTTTGTTGTAATGCCCCTACTGGATGCATTAAACAATGTAACAAGGTTTTTCAAAATAAATCCACTCAAGTTATGGAAAAAAGTGCCAACATGGCACTGCCATATTTATTATTGAAGTCACAAAATGCATTATTTTTTTTAACATGCCTCAAAACAGCAGCTTGTATGAGGAGATTGAGCTTAACCTATTGTTACTATAACAATCTACAAGGTTAATGTAGGTTGCTTCTCTTTCTTCCCCTCCATTTTTCTGCATTCTTTCGTATCTCAAGTTATCATTACGTATATGTATTGTTGCATTTGAACAACTGTATTGTTGATAATAGAGGTAAATTATTGGTATTGTTCATTATCAGTAGCGCTATTTCTATTGGTATTTGTATTGATCCATTTGTAGTGTAATAATGCTCATTGTCATTTCTGTATTATTTTTTATTTTCGCTAACTGCTTATTTGCTATCACTTTTACCATCATATTTGTACATGTCGTATTTGCTGATGTTGCTCTATTGTTGTTGTTGTGTTTGCTGTTGTTGTTTTTGACTCTCTGTCTTATCCCCCTCTTGTCCCCACAATTTCCCCCTCTGTCTTCCTTTTTTTTCTCTTTCTATCCCCTCCTGCTCCGGCCTGGCTTCACCAAATTATAATATAAATACATTTAGTAAAGTCAAATACAAATAAGGCAACAAGAGAAGTATCCCATACTTCTCTTTTGTAAAGTAAATGTGTACAGGTGATATGGGCATCTACATCTACTATATGATTTGCCTGAGAAGCTGGACAGGACAACAAATACAAAATAAAATAAAATAAAAAATCATGGTCGTTTTTACAAATGATGACAGATGTGAACAAGAGCATGTATTGTCTGTGTTATGATGTAAAGGAGAGGTGTTGTTGTATTGTGTTATGTCTGTGTTATGATGTAAAGGAGAGGTGTGGTTGTATTGTGTTATGTCTGTGTTATGATGTAAAGGAGAGGTGTTGTTGTATTGTGTTTTGTCTGTGTTATGATGTAAAGGAGAGGTGTGGTTGTATTGTGTTATGTCTGTGTTATGATGTAAAAGAGAGGTGTGGTTGTATTGTGTTATGTCTGTGTTATGATGTAAAGGAGAGGTGTGGTTGTATTGTGTTATGTCTGTGTTATGATGTAAAGGAGAGGTGTGGTTGTATTGTGTTATGTCTGTGTTATGATGTAAAGGAGAGGTGTGGTTGTATTGTGTTATGTGTGTGTTATGATGTAAAGGAGAGGTGTGGTTGTATTGTGTTATGTCTGTGTTATGATGTAAAGGAGGGGTGTGGTTGTATTGTGTTATGTCTGTGTTATGATGTAAAGGAGAGGTGTGGTTGTATTGTGTTATGTCTGTGTTATGATGTAAAGGAGAGGTGTGGTTGTATTGTGTTATGTCTGTGTTATGATGTAAAGGAGATGTGTGGTTGTATTGTGTTATGTCTGTGTTATGATGTAAAGGAGAGGTGTGGTTGTATTGTGTTATGTCTGTGTTATGATTTAAAGGGGACTATTTACTTTATTTGAATAACACAAAAATGTCTATATTGCATGCTTAGAATAATTATAAGGCACACTTTATTTGTAATTATGAATAATTAGATAACGTACTATTTTGTACTGCTTTAATACAGTGAAGAATATGTAACTGTTTAATTGCATTTATGGCGGAAAGATCTGTGTGGTAATTAGGTTTGGAAACAGTGCATTATGGGTCATGGCAGTCAGTTATGGTGGAATCGAGCCACACAGTTTTTCTTTACCTTACTCTTACTTTTTCTTACTATTTCTTACTGTAACACGGCACTCATTTTTTCCCCCCACATCATTATTGTTTGGCGTTTTTGAAAGAAAGTTCACAAGTAAACGATACACAAAATGAAGAGGAGCGTCTGGATATATATATATATATATATATATATATATATATATATATATATATATATATATATATATATATATATATATATATATATATATATATATATATATATATATATATATATATATATATATATCCAGTCATATATTTCAGTCAGCCAGTCGGACTGTCATATGCTAAATGGACTTTTTTTTTTTAGTCCTATTAAAACGTGATACCTTTTTTTCCCCCCTGGTTTTTAACTCAACAAATCCTCACCAGCAATACTGTACTCTTTTTTTACAAAAACGTTTTACTGGCAATCAATATGTTAGCTCAGGGCTGAAAATAAGTGCCTTTCTCAGCAGCACTTTGATAGCGCTAATTACTTGGTGTGTTCAATAGGTTGACACATTTCTTCAGCAGGAGTTTGAAATATCGCAGAAAACAAGATGACAAAATTCCTGAAGGAATTGTGTGTGAATGCTCCAATGCTGAAGTTGAACTGAAATCCTGGATTTGGAATATTTTGAAGTTGGAACAGTTTGAATCAGATAAAAAAATGTGGCAGTTGTGGAACTTTGAAGAATGTGCCACTTATTTCTATGGGAATTTCCCAAAAAATTGGTATTTTCGGGAAAAGCGGGAATTTTTTTGAAAATGGTAAAAAAAAATTGAATGGTCTGAATGAGTTGAAACGGTTGGTTTGGGAATTTTTGAAATCGGTCAAGAAATGTTGAGGGAGTAACATGTTGAATTGAGAAATGGTATCACGGATTTCCTGAAATTTAGGGAAAACCGGGAATTTTTCCAGTTAAAAAAATAACTTTGTTTTTTTTTCTAATTAAGAAAAACATTTTAGACGGTGGAATGGTTGGGGTGGGTCGAAAAATGTAGGAGGAGTAGTCGCCAGAAAAATTGATGGAAATAGGGCTTTGGAAAACCAGGAATTCTGGAAAATCCTGGAACTTTTTTGAACTTGGAAAAAGGGTAGTTTGAATTTCCAGGATGATGAATTATGTTAAGGGTGGAATGGTTTGAATAGGTTGAAATATGTGGAAATGGTGGAAGTTTGAAATATAGCCAATTCATTTTGAAAGGAAAAATGTCCCGGAAAACCCCAAATTCTGGGAAATCTGGGAATTTTTGGAAGTTGTCAGGGAAAAGCCTGCGATTCCCGAATAGGCTGAACAGTTTGAAGTTGGAACGGTTTGAATCAGATGAAAAATGTGGCAGTTGTGGAACTTTGAAGAATGTTCCACTTATGTCTATGGGAATTTCCCAAAAAATTGGGATTTTCGGGAAAAGCGGGATTTTTTTTGAAAATGGTAAAAAAAAAACTTGAATGGTCTGAATGAGTTGAAACGGTTGGTTTTGGAATTTTTGAAATCGGTCAAGAAATGTTGAGGTAGTAATATGTTGAATTGAGAAATGGTATCACGGATTTCCTGAAATTTAGAGTATACCAGGAATTTTTCAAAAACAAATTTAGACGGTAGAACGGTTGGAGTGGGTCGAAAAATGTAGGAGGAGTAGTCGCCAGAAAAATTGATGGAAATAGGGCTTTGGAAAACCAGGAATTCTGGAAAATCCTGGAACTTTTTTGAACTTCGAAAAAGGGTAGTTTGAATTTCCAGGATGGTGAACTATGTTGAAGGTGGAATGGTTTGAATAGGTTGAAATATGTGGAAATGGTGGAAGTTTGAAATATAGCCAATTCATTTTGAATGGGAAAAATGTCCCGGAAAACCCAAAATTCTGGGAAATCTGGGAATTTTTGGAAGTTGTCAGGGAAAAGCCTGCGATTCCCGAATAGGCTGAACAGTTTGAAGTTGGAACGGTTTGAATCAGATGAAAAATGTGGCAGTTGTGGAACTTTGAAGAATGTTCCACTTATGTCTATGGGAATTTCCCCAAAAATTTGGATTTTCAGCAAAAGCGGGAATTTTTTTGAAAATGGTAAAAAAAAACTTGAATGGTCTGAATGAGTTGAAACGGTTGGTTTGGGAATTTTTGAAATCGGTCAAGAAATGTTGAGGTAGTAACATGTTGAATTGAGAAATGGTATCACAGATTTCCTGAAATTTAGGGAAAACCAGGAATTTTTCAAAAAAATGTTTAGACGGTAGAACGGTTGGAGTGGGTCGAAAAATGTAGGAGGAGTAGTCGCCAGAAAATTAGATGGAAATAGGGCTTTGGAAAACCAGGAATTCTGGAAAATCCTGGAACTTTTTTGAACTTGGAAAAAGGGTAGTTTGAATTTCCAGGATGGTGAACTATGTTGAAGGTGGAATGGTTTGAATAGGTTGAAATATGTGGAAATGGTGGAAGTTTGAAATATAGCCAATTCATTTTGAATGGGAAAAATGTCCCGGAAAACCCAAAATTCTGGGAAATCTGGGAATTTTTGGAAGTTGTCAGGGAAAAGCCCGCGATTCCCGAATAGGCTGAACAGTTTGAAGTTGGAACGGTTTGAATCAGATGAAAAATGTGGCAGTAGTGTAACTTTGAAGAATGTTCCACTGATTTCTACGGGATTTTCCCAAAAAATTGGTATTTTCGGGAAAAGCGGGAATTTGTTTGAAAATGGTAAAACAAACTTGAATGGTCTGAATGAGTTGAAACGGTTGGTTTGAGGATTTTTGAAATCGGTCAAGAAATTTTGAGGTAGTAACATGTTGAATTGGGAAATGGTATCACGGATTTCCTGAAATTTAGGGAAAACCGGGAATTTTTCAAACATTTTTTTAGACGTAGAACGGTTACAGTGGGTTGAAAAATGTAGGAGTAGTCGCCAGAAAAATGAATGGAAATAGGGCTTTTTAAAACCAGGAATTCTGGAAAATCCTGGAACTTTTTTGAACTTGGAAAAAGGGTAGTTTGAATTTCCAGGATGGTGAATTATGTTAAGGGTGGAATGGTTTGAATAGGTTGAAATATGTGGAAATGGTGGAAGTTTGAAATATGGCCAATTCATTTTGAATGGGAAAAATGTCCTGGAAAACCCAAAATTCTGGGAAATCTGGGAATTTTTGGAAGTTGTCAGGGAAAAGCCTGCGATTCCCGAATAGGCTGAACAGTTTAAAGTTGGAACGGTTTGAATCAGATGAAAAATGTGGCAGTTGTGGAACTTTGAAGAATGTTCCACTTATGTCTATGGGAATTTCCCAAAAATTTGGGATTTTCAGCAAAAGCGGGAATTTTTTTGAAAATGATAAAAAAAAAAATTGAATGGTCTGAATGAGTTGAAACGGTTGGTTTTGGAATTTTTGAAATCGGTCAAGAAATGTTGAGGTAGTAACATGTTGAATTGAGAAATGGTATCACGGATTTCCTGAAATTTAGGGAAAACCAGGAATTTTTCAAAAAAAAATTTAGACGGTAGAACGGTTGGAGTGGGTTGAAAAATGTAGGAGGAGTAGTCGCCAGAAAAATTTATGGAAATAGGGCTTTGGAAAACCAGGAATTCTGGAAAATCCTGGAACTTTTTTGAACTTGGAAAAAGGGTAGTTTGAATTTCCAGGATGGTGAACTATGTTGAAGGTGGAATGGTTTGAACAGGTTGAAATATGTGGAAATGGTGGAAGTTTGAAATATGGCCAATTCATTTTGAATGGGAAAAATGTCCCGGAAAAGCCAAAATTCTGGGAAATCTGGGAATTTTTGGAAGTTGTCAGGGAAAAGCCTGCGATTCCCGAATAGGCTGAACAGTTTGAAGTTGGAACGGTTTGAATCAGATGAAAAATGTGGCAGTTGTGGAACTTTGAAGAATGTTCCACTTATGTCTATGGGAATTTCCCCCAAAATTTGGATTTTCAGCAAAAGCGGGAATTTTTTTGAAAATGGTAAAAAAAAACTTGAATGGTCTGAATGAGTTGAAACGGTTGGTTTTGGAATTTTTGAAATCGGTCAAGAAATGTTGAGGTAGTAACATGTTGAATTGAGAAATGGTATCACAGATTTCCTGAAATTTAGGGAAAACCGGGAATTTTTCAAAACAATTCTTAGACGGTAGAACGGTTGGAGTGGGTTGAAAAATGTAGGAGGAGTAGTCGCCAGAAAAATGGATGAAAATAGGGCTTTGGAAAACCAGGAATTCTGGAAAATCCTGGAACTTTTTTGAACTTGGAAAAAGGATAGTTTGAATTTCCAGGATGGTGAACTATGTTGAAGGTGGAATGGTTTGAATAGGTTGAAATATGTGGAAATGGTGGAAGTTTGAAATATAGCCAATTCATTTTGAAAGGAAAAATGTCCCGGAAAACCCAAAATTCCTGGGAAATCTGGGAATTTTTGGAAGTTGTCAGGGAAAGGCCTGTGATTCCCAAATAGGCTGAACAGTTTGAAGTTGGAACGGTTTGAATCAGATGAAAAATGTGGCAGTAGTGGAACTTTGAAGAATGTTCCACTGATTTCTACGGGAATTTCCCAAAAAATCGGGATTTTCGGGAAAAGCGGGAATTTTTTTGAAAATGGTAAAAAGAAAACTTAAATGGTCTGAATGAGTTGAAACGGTTGGTTTGGGAATTTTTGAAATCGGTCAAGAAATGTTGAGGTAGTAACATGTTGAATTGAGAAATGGTATCACGGATTTCCTGAAATTTAGGGAAAACCGGGAATTTTTCCAGTTCAAAAAACAACTTCGTTTTTTTCCTAATTAAGAAAAACATTTTAGACGGTGGAATGGTTGGGGTGGGTTGAAAAATGTGGGAGGAGTAGTCGCCAGAAAAATGGATGGAAATAGGGCTTTGGAAAACCAGGAATTCTGGAAAATCCTGTAATTGTTTTGAACTTGGAAAAAGGGTAGTTTGAATTTCCAGGATGGTGAACTATGTTGAAGGTGGAATGGTTTGAATAGGTTGAAATATGTGGAAATGGTGGAAGTTTGAAATATGACCAATTCATTTTGAAAGGAAAAATGTCCCGGAAAACCCAGAATTCCTGGGAAATCTGGGAATTTTTGGAAGTTGTCAGGGAAAACCCTGTGATTCCCAAATAGGCTGAACAGTTTGAAGTTGGAACGGTTTGAATCAGATGAAAAATGTGGCAGTAGTGGAACTTTGAAGAATGTTCCACTTATGTCTATGGGAATTTCCCAAAAATTTGGGATTTTCGGGAAAAGCGGGAATTTTTTTGAAAATGGTGAAAAAAACTTGAATGGTCTGAATGAGTTGAAACAGTTGGTTTTGGAATTTTTGAAATCGGTCAAGAAATGTTGAGGTAGTAACATGTTGAATTGAGAAATGGTATCACGGATTTCCTGAAATTTAGGGAAAACCAGGAATTTTTCAAAAAAAATTTAGACGGTAGAACGGTTGGAGTGGGTCGAAAAATGTAGGAGGAGTAGTCGCCAGAAAAATTGATGGAAATAGGGCTTTGGAAAACCAGGAATTCTGGAAAATCCTGGAACTTTTTTGAACTTGGAAAAAGGGTAGTTTGAATTTCCAGAATGGTGAACTATGTTGAAGGTGAAATGGTTTGAACAGGTTGAAATATGTGGAAATGGTGGAAGTTTGAAATATGGCCAATTCATTTTGAATGGGAAAAATGTCCCGGAAAACCCAAAATTCTGGGAAATCTGGGAATTTTTGGAAGTTGTCAGGGAAAAGCCCGCGATTCCCGAATAGGCTGAACAGTTTGAAGTTGGAACGGTTTGAATCAGATGAAAAATGTGGCAGTTGTGGAACTTTGAAGAATGTTCCACTTATGTCTATGGGAATTTCCCAAAAATTTGGGATTTTCGGGAAAAGCGGGAATGTTTTTGAAAATGGTAAAAAAAACCTTGAATGGTCTGAATGAGTTGAAACGGTTGGTTTTGGAATTTTTGAAATCGGTCAAGAAATGTTGAGGTAGTAACATGTTGAATTGAGAAATGCTATCACGGATTTCCTGAAATTTCAGGGAAAACAGGGAATTTTTCCAGTTCAAAAAACAACTTTGTTTTTTTTCCTAATTAAGAAAATTGTTTTAGACGGTGGAACGGTTGGAGTGGGTTGAAAAATGTGGGAGGAGTAAGCGCCAGAAAAATGAATGGATTTAGGGCTTTGTAAAACCAGGAATTCTGGAAAATCCTGGAACTTTTTTGAACTTGGAAAAAGGGTAGTTTGAACTTCCAGGATGATGAATTATGTTAAGGGTGGAATGGTTTGAATAGGTTGAAATATGTGGAAATGGTGGAAGTTTGAAATATAGCCAATTCATTTTGAATGGGAAAAATGTCCCGGAAAACCCAAAATTCTGGGAAATCTGGGAATTTTTGGAAGTTGTCAGGGAAAAGCCTGCGATTCCTGAATAGGCTGAACAGTTTGAAGTTGGAACGGTTTGAATCAGATGAAAAATGTGGCAGTTGTGGAACTTTGAAGAATGTTCCACTTATGTCTATGGGAATTTCCCAAAAAATTTGGATTTTCAGCAAAAGCGGGAATTTTTTTGAAAATGGTAAAAAAAAATTTGAATGCTCTGAATGAGTTGAAACGGTTGGTTTTGGCATTTTTGAAATCGGTCAAGAAATGTTGAGGTAGTAACATGTTGAATTGAGAAATGGTATCACAGATTTCCTGAAATTTAGGGAAAACCAGGAATTTTTCAAAAAACAATTTAGACGGTAGAACGGTTGGAGTGGGTCGAAAAATGTAGGAGGAGTAGTCGCCAGAAAATTAGATGGAAATAGGGCTTTGGAAAACCAGTAATTCTGGAAAATCCTGGAACTTTTTTGAACTTGGAAAAAGGGTAATTTGAATTTCCAGGATGGTGAACTATGTTGAAGGTGGAATGGTTTGAACAGGTTGAAATATGTGTAAATGGTGGAAGTTTGAAATATGGCCAATTCATTTTGAATGGGAAAAATGTCCCGGAAAACCCAAAATTCTGGGAAATCTGGGAATTTTTGGAAGTTGTCAGGGAAAAGCCCGCGATTCCCGAATAGGCTGAACAGTTTGAAGTTGGAACGGTTTGAATCAGATGAAAAATGTGGCAGTTGTGGAACTTTGAAGAATGTTCCACTTATGTCTATGGGAATTTCCCCAAAAATTTGGATTTTCGGGAAAAGCGGGAATTTTTTTGAAAATGGTAAAAAAAAACTTAAATGGTCTGAATGAGTTGAAACGGTTGGTTTTGGAATTTTTGAAATCGGTCAAGAAATGTTGAGGTAGTAACATGTTGAATTGAGAAATGGTATCACGGATTTCCTGAAATTTAGGGAAAACCGGGAATTTTTCAAACATTTTTTTAGACGGTTGAACGGTTACAGTGGGTTGAAAAATGTAGGAGGAGTAGTCGCCAGAAAAATGGATGGAAATAGGGCTTTGGAAAACCAGGAATTCTGGAAAATCCTGAAACTTTTTTGAACTTGGAAGAAGGGTAGTTTGAATTTCCAGGATGGTGAACTATGTTGAAGGTGGAATGGTTTGAATAGGTTGAAATATGTGGAAATGGTGGAAGTTTGAAATATAGCCAATTCATTTTGAATGGGAAAAATGTCCCGGAAAACCCTAAATTCTGGGAAATCTGGGAATTTTTGGAAGTTGTCAGGGAAAAGCCTGCGATTCCCGAATAGGCTGAACAGTTTGAAGTTGGAACGGTTTGAATCAGATGAAAAATGTGGCAGTTGTGGAACTTTGAAGAATGTTCCACTTATGTCTATGGGAATTTCCCAAAAATTTGGGATTTTCAGCAAAAGCGGGAATTTTTTTGAAAATGGTAAAAAAAAACTTGAATGGTCTGAATGAGTTGAAACGGTTGGTTTTGGAATTTTTGAAATCGGTCAAGAAATGTTGAGGTAGTAACATGTTGAATTGAGAAATGCTATCACGGATTTCCTGAAATTTCAGGGAAAACAGGGAATTTTTCCAGTTCAAAAAACAACTTTGTTTTTTTTCCTAATTAAGAAAATTGTTTTAGACGGTGGAACGGTTGGAGTGGGTTGAAAAATGTGGGAGGAGTAAGCGCCAGAAAAATGAATGGATTTAGGGCTTTGTAAAACCAGGAATTCTGGAAAATCCTGGAACTTTTTTGAACTTGGAAAAAGGGTAGTTTGAACTTCCAGGATGATGAATTATGTTAAGGGTGGAATGGTTTGAATAGGTTGAAATATGTGGAAATGGTGGAAGTTTGAAATATAGCCAATTCATTTTGAATGGGAAAAATGTCCCGGAAAACCCAAAATTCTGGGAAATCTGGGAATTTTTGGAAGTTGTCAGGGAAAAGCCTGCGATTCCTGAATAGGCTGAACAGTTTGAAGTTGGAACGGTTTGAATCAGATGAAAAATGTGGCAGTTGTGGAACTTTGAAGAATGTTCCACTTATGTCTATGGGAATTTCCCAAAAAATTTGGATTTTCAGCAAAAGCGGGAATTTTTTTGAAAATGGTAAAAAAAAATTTGAATGCTCTGAATGAGTTGAAACGGTTGGTTTTGGCATTTTTGAAATCGGTCAAGAAATGTTGAGGTAGTAACATGTTGAATTGAGAAATGGTATCACAGATTTCCTGAAATTTAGGGAAAACCAGGAATTTTTCAAAAAACAATTTAGACGGTAGAACGGTTGGAGTGGGTCGAAAAATGTAGGAGGAGTAGTCGCCAGAAAATTAGATGGAAATAGGGCTTTGGAAAACCAGTAATTCTGGAAAATCCTGGAACTTTTTTGAACTTGGAAAAAGGGTAATTTGAATTTCCAGGATGGTGAACTATGTTGAAGGTGGAATGGTTTGAACAGGTTGAAATATGTGTAAATGGTGGAAGTTTGAAATATGGCCAATTCATTTTGAATGGGAAAAATGTCCCGGAAAACCCAAAATTCTGGGAAATCTGGGAATTTTTGGAAGTTGTCAGGGAAAAGCCCGCGATTCCCGAATAGGCTGAACAGTTTGAAGTTGGAACGGTTTGAATCAGATGAAAAATGTGGCAGTTGTGGAACTTTGAAGAATGTTCCACTTATGTCTATGGGAATTTCCCCAAAAATTTGGATTTTCGGGAAAAGCGGGAATTTTTTTGAAAATGGTAAAAAAAAACTTAAATGGTCTGAATGAGTTGAAACGGTTGGTTTTGGAATTTTTGAAATCGGTCAAGAAATGTTGAGGTAGTAACATGTTGAATTGAGAAATGGTATCACGGATTTCCTGAAATTTAGGGAAAACCGGGAATTTTTCAAACATTTTTTTAGACGGTTGAACGGTTACAGTGGGTTGAAAAATGTAGGAGGAGTAGTCGCCAGAAAAATGGATGGAAATAGGGCTTTGGAAAACCAGGAATTCTGGAAAATCCTGAAACTTTTTTGAACTTGGAAGAAGGGTAGTTTGAATTTCCAGGATGGTGAACTATGTTGAAGGTGGAATGGTTTGAATAGGTTGAAATATGTGGAAATGGTGGAAGTTTGAAATATAGCCAATTCATTTTGAATGGGAAAAATGTCCCGGAAAACCCTAAATTCTGGGAAATCTGGGAATTTTTGGAAGTTGTCAGGGAAAAGCCTGCGATTCCCGAATAGGCTGAACAGTTTGAAGTTGGAACGGTTTGAATCAGATGAAAAATGTGGCAGTTGTGGAACTTTGAAGAATGTTCCACTTATGTCTATGGGAATTTCCCAAAAATTTGGGATTTTCAGCAAAAGCGGGAATTTTTTTGAAAATGGTAAAAAAAAACTTGAATGGTCTGAATGAGTTGAAACGGTTGGTTTTGGAATTTTTGAAATCGGTCAAGAAATGTTGAGGTAGTAACATGTTGAATTGAGAAATGGTATCACGGATTTCCTGAAATTTAGGGAAAACCAGGAATTTTTCAAAAAAAAATTTAGACGGTAGAACGGTTGGAGTGGGTTGAAAAATGTAGGAGGAGTAGTCGCCAGAAAAATGGATGAAAATAGGGCTTTTGAAAACCAGGAATTCTGGAAAATCCTGTAACTTTTTTGAACTTGGAAAAAGGGTAGTTTGAATTTCCAGGATGGTGAACTATGTTGAAGGTGGAATGGTTTGAATAGGTTGAAATATGTGGAAATGGTGGAAGTTTGAAATATAGCCAATTCATTTTGAATGGGAAAAATGTCCCGGAAAACCCAAAATTCTGGGAAATCTGGGAATTTTTGGAAGTTGTCAGGGAAAAGCCTGTGATTCCCAAATAGGCCGAACAGTTTGAAGTTGGAACGGTTTGAATCAGATGAAAAATGTGGCAGTTGTGGAACTTTGAAGAATGTTCCACTTATGTCTATGGGAATTTCCCCAAAAAATTGGGATTTTTGGGAAAAGCGGGAATTTTTTTGAAAATGGTAAAAAAAAAACTTGAATGGTCTGAATGAGTTGAAACGGTTGGTGTTGGAATTTTTGAAATCGGTCAAGAAATGTTGAGGTAGTAACATGTTGAATTGAGAAATGGTATCACGGATTTCCTGAAATTTAGGGAAAACCAGGAATTTTTCAAAAAAAAAAAATTTAGACGGTAGAACGGTTGGAGTGGGTCGAAAAATGTAGGAGGAGTAGTCGCCAGAAAATTAGATGGAAATAGGGCTTTGGAAAACCAGGAATTCTGGAAAATCCTGGAACTTTTTTGAACTTGGAAAAAGGGTAGTTTGAATTTCCAGGATGGTGAACTATGTTGAAGGTGGAATGGTTTGAATAGGTTGAAATATGTGGAAATGGTGGAAGTTTGAAATATGGCCAATTCATTTTGAATGGGAAAAATTTCCCGGAAAACCCCAAATTCTGGGAAATCTGTGAATTTTTGGAAGTTGTCAGGGAAAAGCCTGTGATTCCTGAATAGGCTGAACAGTTTGAAGTTGGAACGGTTTGAATCAGATGAAAAATGTGGCAGTTGTGGAACTTTGAAGAATGTTCCACTGATTTCTACGGTAATTTCCCAAAAAATTGGGATTTTCGAGAAAAGCGGGAATTTGTTTGAAAATGGTAAAACATGCTTGAATGGTCTGAATGAATTGAAATGGTTGGTGTTGGAATTTTTGAAATCGGTCAAGAAATGTTGAGGTAGTAACATGTTGAATTGAGAAATGGTATCACGGATTTCCTGAAATTTAGGGAAAACCAGGAATTTTTCAAAAAAAAATTTAGACGGTAGAACGGTTGGAGTGGGTTGAAAAATGTAGGAGGAGTAGTCGCCAGAAAAATTGATGGAAATAGGGCTTTGGAAAACCAGGAATTCTGGAAAATTCTGGAACTTTTTTGAACTTGGAAAAAGGGTAGTTTGAATTTCCAGGATGGTGAACTATGTTGAAGGTGGAATGGTTTGAACAGGTTGAAATATGTGGAAATGGTGGAAGTTTGAAATATGGCCAATTCATTTTGAATGGGAAAAATGTCCCGGAAAACCCAAAATTCTGGGAAATCTGGGAATTTTTGGAAGTTGTCAGGGAAAAGCCTGCGATTCCCGAATAGGCTGAACAGTTTGAAGTTGGAACGGTTTGAATCAGATGAAAAATGTGGCAGTTGTGGAACTTTGAAGAATGTTCCACTTATGTCTATGGGAATTTCCCAAAAAATTGGGATTTTCGGGAAAAGCGGGAATTTTTTTGAAAATGGTAAAAAAAACTTGAATGGTCTGAATGAGTTGAAACAGTTGGTTTTGGAATTTTTGAAATCGGTCACGGAATGTTGAGGTAGTAACATGTTGAATTGAGAAATGGTATCACGGATTTCCTGAAATTTAGGGAAAACCAGGAATTTTTCCAAAAAAAATTTAGACGGTAGAATGGTTGGAGTGGGTTGAAAAATGTAGGAGGAGTAGTCGCCAGAAAAATTGATGGAAATAGGGCTTTGGAAAACCAGGAATTCTGGAAAATCCTGGAACTTTTTTGAACTTGGAAAAATGGTAGTTTGAATTTCCAGGATAGTGAATTATGTTAAGGGTGGAATGGTTTGAATAGGTTGAAATATGTGGAAATGGTGGAAGTTTGAAATATGGCCAAATCATTTTGAATGGGAAAAATGTCCCGGAAAACCCCAAATTCTGGGAAATCTGTGAATTTTTGGAAGTTGTCAGGGAAAAGCCTGTGATTCCCAAATAGGCTGAACAGTTTGAAGTTGGAACGGTTTGAATCAGATGAAAAATGTGGCAGTAGTGGAACTTTGAAGAATGTTCCACTGATTTCTACGGGAATTTCCCAAAAAATTGGGATTTTCGGGAAAAGCGGGAATTTTTTGAAAGTGGTTAAACAACTTGAATGGTCTGAATGAATTGAAATGGTTGGGGTTGGAATTTTTCAAATCGGTCAAGAAATGTTTAAGTAGTAACATGTTGAATTGAGAAATGGTATCACGGAATTCCTGGAATTTTCGGGAAAACCGGAAATTTTTCCAGTTTAAAAAAACAACTTAATTTTTTGTCCTAATTAAGAAGAATATTTAGACAGTGGAACGGTTGAAGCGGGTTGAAAAATGTGGAAGGAGTAGTCGCCAGAAAAATGGCTGGAAATAGGGCTTTGGAAAACCAGGAATTCTGGAAAATCCTAGAACTTTTTTGAACTTGGAAAAACAGTAGTTTGAATTTCCAGGATGGTGGAATGTGTTGAAGGTGGAGTGGTTTGAATAGGTTAAAACATGTGGAAATGGTGGAAGTTTGATATATGGCCAATTAATTTTGAATGGGAAAAATGTCCCGGAAAACCGTCAATTCTGGGAAATTTGGGAATTTTTGGAAGTTGTCAAGGGAAAGCCCGCGATTCCCGAATAGGCTGAATAGTTTGACGTTGGAACAGTTTGAATCAGAAGAAAAATGTGGCAGTTGTGGAACTTTGAAGAATGGTTTCAATGGGAATTTCCTCAAAAATTGGGATTTTCGGGAAAAACGGGAATTTTTTTGAAAATGGTAAAAAAAACTTGAATGTTCCGTATGAGTTGAAATGGTTGATGTTGGAATTTTTCAAATCGGTCGAGAAATGTTGAAGTAGTAACATGTTGAATTCAGAAATGGTATTATGGAATTCCTGAAATTCTCGAGAAAACCGGGAATTTTTCCAGTTCAAAAACAACTTTGTGTTTTGTCGGGATTAAGAAAAATGTTTAGACGGTGGAACGGTTGAAGCGGGTTGAAAAATGTGGAAGGAGTAGTCGCCAGAAAAATGGGTGGAAATAGGGCTTTGGAAAACCAGGAATTCTGGAAAATCCTGGAATTTTTTTGAACTTGGAAAAACGGTAGTTTGAATTTCCAGGATGGTGGAATGTGTTGAAGGTAGAATGGTTTGAATAGGTTGAAAAATGTGGAAATAGTGGAAGTTTGAAATATCGCCAATTAATTTTGAATCGGAAAAATGTCCCGGAAAACCTGCAATTCTGGGAAATTTGGGAATTTTTGGAAGTTGTCAAGGGAAAGCCCGCGATTCCCGAATAGGCTGAATAGTTTGACGTTGGAACAGTTTGAATCAAAAGAAAAATGTGGCAGTTGTGGAACTTTGAAGAATGTTCCAATGGTTTCAATGGGAATTTCCCCAAAAATTGGGAAAAACGGGAATTTTTTTGAAAATGGTAAAACAAACTTGAATGGTCTGAATGAATTGAAATGGTTGGTGTTGGAATTTTTCAAATCAGTCGAGAAATGTTGAAGTAGTAACATGTTGAATTCAGAAATGGTATCACCGATTTCCTGGAATTTCGGGAAAACCAGGAATTTTTCC
This sequence comes from Nerophis lumbriciformis, assembly GCF_033978685.3. NCBI lineage: Eukaryota > Metazoa > Chordata > Actinopteri > Syngnathiformes > Syngnathidae > Nerophis > Nerophis lumbriciformis. The sequence goes on along the minus strand of NC_084561.2, from coordinate 43,522,248 downwards.
AGTTCAAAAAACAACTTCGTTTTTATCCTAATTAAGAAAAATGTTTAGACGGTGAAACGGTTGAAAAATGTGGTAGGAGTAGTCGCCAGAAAAAAGGGTGGAAATAGGGCTTTGGAAAACCAGGAATTCTGTAAAATCTTGGAACTTTTTTGAACTTGGAAAAAAGATAGATTGAATTTCCGGGATGGTGGAATGTGTTGAAGGTGGAATGGTTGGAATAGGTTGGAAAATGTGGAAATGGTGGAAGTTTGACATATGGCCAATTCATTTTGAATGGGAAAAATGTCCCGGAAAACCTGCAATTCTGGGAAATCTGGGAATTTTTGGAATGTGTCAAGGGAAAGCCCGCGATCCCCGGATAGGCTGAACAGTTTGAAGTTGAAACAGTTTGAATCAGAAGAAAAATGTGGCAGTTGTGGAACTTTGAAGAATGTTCCACTGATTTCTACGGGAATTTCCCAAAAAATTGGGATTTTCGGGAAAAGCGGGAATTTGTTTGAAAATGGTAAAACAAACTTGAATGGTCTGAATGAATTGAAATGGTTGGTGTTGGAATTTTTCAAATCAGTCGAGAAATGTTGAAGTAGTAACATGTTGAATTCAGAAATGGTATCACCGATTTCCTGAAATTTCGGGAAAACCAGGAATTTTTCCTGTTCAAAAAACAATTTCGTTTTTATCCTAATTAAGAACAATGTTTAGACGGTGGAACGGTTGAAAAATGTGGTAGGAGTAGTCGCCAGAAAAAAGAGTGGAAATAGGGCTTTGGAAAACCAGGAATTCTGTAAAATCTTGGAACTTTTTTGAACTTGGAAAAAAGATAGATTGAATTTCCAGGATGGTGGAATGTGTTGAAGGTGGAATGGTTGGAATAGGTTGAAATATGTGGAAATGGTGGAAGTTTGAAATATGGCCAATTCATTTTGAATGGGAAAAATGTCCCGGAAAACCTGCAATTCTGGGAAATCTGGGAATTTTTGGAATATGTCAAGGAAAAGCCCGCGATTCCCGGATAGGCTGAACAGTTTGAAGTTGAAACAGTTTGAATCAGAAGAAAAATGTGGCAGTTGTGGAACTTTGAAGAATGTTCCACTGATTTCTACGGGAATTTCCCAAAAAATTGGTATTTTCGGGAAAAGCGGGAATTTGTTTGAAAATGGTAAAACAACTTGAACGGTCTGAATGAATTGAAATGGTTGGTGTTGGAATTTTTCAAATCAGTCGAGAAATGTTGAAGTAGTAACATGTTGAATTGAGAAATGGTATCACCGATTTCCTGAAATTTCGGGAAAACCAGGAATTTTTCCAGTTCAAAAAACAACTTAGTTTTTATTCTAATTAAGAAAAATGTTTAGACGGTGAAACGGTTGAAAAATGTGGTATGAGTAGTCGCCAGAAAAAAGGGTGGAAATAGGGCTTTGGAAAACCAGGAATTCTGTAAAATCTTGGAACTTTTTTGAACTTGGAAAAAAGATATACGGGAATTTCCCAAAAAATTGGGATTTTCGGGAAAATCGGGAATTTTTTGAAAATGGTTAAACAACTTGTATGGTCTGAATGAATTGAAATGGTTGGGGTTGGAATTTTTCAAATTGGTCAAGAAATGTTCCTGGAATTTTCGGGAAAACCGGGAATTTTTCCAGTTTAAAAAAACAACTTAATTTTTTGTCCTAATTAAGAAGAATATTTAGACAGTGGAACGGTTGAAGCGGGTTGAAAAATGTGGAAGGAGTAGTCGCCAGAAAAATGGGTGGAAATAGGGCTTTAGAAAACCAGGAATTCTGGAAAATCCTGGAATTTTTTTGAACTTGGAAAAACGGTAGTTTGAATTTCCAGGATGGTGGAATGTGTTGAAGGTGGAGTGGTTTGAATAGGTTGAAAAATTTGGAAATTGTGGAAGTTTGATATATGGCCAATTAATTTTGAATGGGAAAAATATCCCGGAAAACCTGCAATTCTGGGAAATTTGGAAATTTTTGGAAGTTGTCAAGGGAAAGCCCGCGATTCCCGAATAGGCTGAACAGTTTGACGTTGGAACAGTTTGAATCAGAAGAAAAATGTGGCAGTTGTGGAACTTTGAAGAATGTTCCAATGGGAATTTCCCCAAAAATTGGGATTTTCGGGAAAAACGGGAATTTTTTTGAAAATGGTAAAAAAAACTTGAATGTTCCGAATGAGTTGAAATGGTTGATGTTGGAATTTTTCAAATCGGTCGAGAAATGTTGAAGTAGTAACATGTTGAATTGAGAAATGGTATTATGGAATTCCTGGAATTCTCGGGAAAACCGTGAATTTTTCCAGTTCAAAAACAACTTTGTGTTTTGTCGGGATTAAGAAAAATGTTTAGACGGTGGAACGGTTGAAGCGGGTTGAAAAATGTGGAAGGAGTAGTCGCCAGAAAAATGGGTGGAAATAGGGCTTTGGAAAACCAGGAATTCTGTAAAATCTTGGAACTTTTTTGAACTTGGAAAAAAGGTAGTTTGAATTTCCAGGATGGTGGAATGCGTTGAAGGTGGAATGGTTGGAATAGGTTGGAATATGTGGAAATGGTGGAAGTTTGAAAATTGGCCAATTCATTTTGAATCGGAAAAATGTCCTGGAAAACCTGCAATTCTGGGAAATTTGGGAATTTTTGGAAGTTGTCAAGGGAAAGCCCGCGATTCCCGAATAGGCTGAACAGTTTGACGTTGGAACAGTTTGAATCAGAAGAAAAATGTGGCAGTTGTGGAACTTTGAAGAATGTTCCAATAGTTTCAATGGGAATTTCCCCAAAAATTGGGATGTTCGGGAAAAGCGGGAATTTTTTGAAAATGATTAAACAACTTGAATGGTCTGAATGAATTGAAATGGTTGGGGTTGGAATTTTTCAAATCGGTCAAGAAATGTTGAAGTAGTAACATGTTGAATTGAGAAATGGTATCACGGAATTCCTGGAATTTTCGGGAAAACCGGGAATTTTTCCAGTTCATAAAACAACTTAAATTTTTGTCCTAATTAAGAAGAATATTTAGACAGTGGAACGGTTGGAGTGGGTTGAAAAATGTAGGAGGAGTAGTCGCCAGAAAAATGGGTGGAAATAGGGCTTTGGAAAACCAGGAATTCTGGAAAATCCTGGAACTTTTTTGAACTTGGAAAAACGGTAGTTTGAATTTCCAGGATGGTGGAATGTGTTGAAGGTGGAGTGGTTTGAATAGGTTGAAAACTGTGGAAATGGTGGAAGTTTGATATATGGCCAATTAATTTTGAATGGGAAAAATGTCCCGGAAAACCTGCAATTCTGGGAAATTTGGACATTTTTGGAAGTTGTCAAGGGAAAGCCCGCGATTACCGAATAGGCTGAATAGTTTGACGTTGGAACAGTTTGAATCAGAAGAAAAATGTGGCAGTTGTGGAACTTTGAAGAATGTTCTTCTGATTTCTATGGGAATTTCCCCAAAAATTGGGATTTTCGGGAAAAGCGGGAATTTTTTGAAAATGATTAAACAACTTGAATGGTCTGAATGAATTGAAATGGTTGGGGTTGGAATTTTTCAAATCGGTCAAGAAATGTTGAAGTAGTAACATGTTGAATTGAGAAATGGTATCACGGAATTCCTGGAATTTTCGGGAAAACCAGGAATTTTTCCAGTTTATAAAACAACTTAATTTTTTGTCCTAATTAAGAAGAATATTTAGACAGTGGAACGGTTGAAGCGGGTTGAAAAATGTGGAAGGAGTAGTCGCCAGAAAAATCGGTGGAAATAGGGCTTTGGAAAACCAGGAATTCTGGAAAATCCTGGAACTTTTTTGAACTTGGAAAAACGGTAGTTTGAATTTCCAGGATGGTGGAATGTGATGAAGGTGGAGTGGTTTGAATAGGTTAAAAAATGTGGAAATGGTGGAAGTTTGATATATGGCCAATTAATTTTGAATGGGAAAAATGTCCCGGAAAACCTGCAATTCTGAGAATTTTGGGAATTTTTGGAAGTTGTCAAGGAAAAGCCCGCGATTACCGAATAGGCTGAATAGTTTGACGTTGGAACAGTTTGAATCAGAAGAAAAATGTGGCAGTTGTGGAACTTTGAAGAATGTTCCAATGGTTTCAATGGGAATTTCCCCCAAAATTGGGATTTTCGGGAAAAACGGGAATTTTTTGGAAAATGGTAAAAAACTTGAATGTTCCGAATGAGTTGAAATGGTTGATGTTGGAATTTTTCAAATCGGTCGAGAAATGTTGAAGTAGTAACATGTGGAATTGAGAAATGGTATCACGGAATTCCTGGAAGTTTCGGGAAAACCGGGAATTTTTCCAGTTTAAAAAAACAACTTAATTTTTTGTCCTAATTAAGAAGAATATTTAGACAGTGGAACGGTTGAAGCGGGTTGAAAAATGTGGAAGGAGTAGTCGCCAGAAAAATGGGTGGAAATAGGGCTTTGGAAAACCAGGAATTCTGGAAAATCCTGGAATTTCTTTGAACTTGGAAAAAGGGTAGTTTGAATTTCCAGGATGGTGGAATGTGTTGAAGGTGGAATGGTTGGAATAGGTTGAAATATGTGGAAATGGTGGAAGTTTGAAATATGGGCAATTCATTTTGAATGGGAAAAATGTCCCGGAAAACCTGCATATCTGGGAAATCTGGGAATTTTTGGAATGTGTCAAGGGAAAGCCCGCGATTCCCGGATAGGCTGAACAGTTTGAAGTTGAAACAGTTTGAATCAGAAGAAAAATGTGGCAGTTGTGGAACTTTGAAGAATGTTCCACTGATTTCTACGGGAATTTCCCAAAAAATTGGGATTTTCGGGAAAAGCGGGAATTTTTTGAAAATGGTTAAACAACTTGAATGGTCTGAATGAATTGAAATGGTTGGGGTTGGAATTTTTCAAATCGGTCAAGAAATGTTGAAGTAGTAACATGTTGAATTGAGAAATGGTATCACGGAATTTTCGGGAAAACCGGGAATTTTTCCAGTTTATAAAACAACTTAATTTTATTTTAATTTAGACAGTGGAACGGTTGAAGCGGGTTGAAAAATGTGGAAGGAGTAGTCGCCAGAAAAATCGGTGGAAATAGGGCTTTGGAAAACCAGGAATTCTGGAAAATCCTGGAACTTTTTTGAACTTGGAAAAACGGTAGTTTGAATTTCCAGGATGGTGGAATGTGTTGAAGGTGTAGTGGTTTGAATAGGTTGAAAAATGTGGAAATTGTGGAAGTTTGATATATGGCCAATTAATTTTGAATGGGAAAAATATCCCGGAAAACCTGCAATTCTGGGAAATTTGGAAATTTTTGGAAGTTGTCAAGGGAAAGCCCGCGATTCCCGAATAGGCTGAATAGTTTGACGTTGGAACAGTTTGAATCAGAAGAAAAATGTGGCAGTTGTGGAACTATGAAGAATGTTCCAATGGTTTCAATTGGAATTTCCCCAAAAATTAGGATTTTCGGGAAAAACGGGAATTTTTTTGAAAATGGTACAAAACTCGAATGTTCCGAATGAGTTGAAATGGTTGATGTTGGAATTTTTCAAATCGGTCGAGAAATGTTGAAGTAGTAACATGTTGAATTGAAAAATGGTATTATGGAATTCCTGGAATTCTCGAGAAAACCGGGAATTTTTCCAGTTCAAAAACAACTTGTGGAAATAGGGCTTTGGAAAACCAGGAATTCTGGAAAATCCTGGAATTTTTTGAACTTAGAAAAAAGATGGTATGAATTTCCAGGATGGTGGAATGTGTTGAAGGTGGAATAGTTGGAATAGGTTGAAATATGTGGAAATGGTGGAAGTTTGAAAATTGGCCAATTCATTTTGAATCGGAAAAATGTTCTGGAAAACCTGGAATTCTGGGAAATCTGGTAATTTTTGGAATGTGTCAAGGGAAAGCCCGCGATTCCCAAATAGGCTGAACAGTTTGACGTTGGAACGCTTTGAATCGGGTGAAAAATGTGGAAGGTAGATCGCGCCAAAATCCGGAGAAGAAGCAAAATAAGAATAAATGGATGAATTTTGGTGTAGAAAAGCATGTGTGAATGCTTTGGAGCATTCACACAATGACCAAAAATGATACGGAATCCCCATAATGCTCGCTGACTGAATCTTATTGGTGTCTACTGGAGCGTTTCATCAAATGGCTGAGAAAGCTGAGCTGATTATTTTACCTGGTGGAGGTTGAAGAGGCCACTATTAAGTCTGAATTATTCCTGTAATGGGGTGAAAATTCATTTTTAATGCAGTGCCTGACAGTAAATATATTCTTCTGCGTGAGGATTTAAGTGCTTAGCTGCCTGCTTCCCATGCAAACACATCTCTGTCCTATCAGAATGTGTAACTTTTCAAAGAGCTGTGCTGTGTTGCCCCGTGAGACCATAAACTGCTGAATAAAATCAATTTGCTGTGAATGTGTAAAATATTTTCTCCCAAACCCCTGTCCTATCCTTTTATGCTTTAATGAGATCCAGGATAAGGAAAGAGCAAAGTAGTGGATAAATTACCTTTCCCTTGTCGGTGTCATTCTGCCAATGTGTTTTGTGGAGCTATTTGCCCAAAGAAGTTGTGATTAAGTCAAGGTTATGTACAGGTCCCATCAGGCGCTGGTGCAAGTCTAGTGGTGTCCGCCGTGAATCTTGATCTATTAATCCACAAGAAGGTAGTTAAGCAATACGAGTCACAAGGTTTGCAGTCAGTCAATCTGCACTTTGTGACCTCTGGGATTTTGAATTTGGCCATGGGAACATGACAAAAAAATCAAAGCCATTGATCAACAGGACCTGACATCAGAGTTTATAAGATGACTTGTTTTTCCACAATTCTACCATTCGTGGAGTGTCGTATTTGTGTTTGTTACCGTCCTTGTAAGAGATATAACGATAAACGGTAATATTGATAACTGCGGCAAAGCTCCTTACCGTTATTGTAGGTAGGTAGGTATTTATTGTCAATGCACAAGTACAACAAAACTTTGTTTTCAGCACAAACCCGTTCAAGATTAGACAAACAAACAGTGTACAGGGTGACAGGACAGGAACGCCGATGGGTCGCCACAAGCCGCCCCCTCCAGAAGGTCTTATCTTTGTCCATGTGATGTCAGATGAAACAAACATTGTAATGTTTGGCCACAATACCCAGCAATATGTTTGGAGGAGAAAAGGTGAGGCCTTTAATCCCAGGAACACCTTATCTACCATCAAGCATGGTGGTGGTAGTATTATGCTCTGGGCCTGTTTTACTGCCAATGGAACTGGTGCTTTACAGAGAGTAAATGGGACAATGAAAAAGGAGGATTACCTCCAAATTCTTCAGGATAACTTAAAATCATCAGCCCGGAGGTTGGGTCTTGGGCGCAGTTGGGTGTTCCAACAGGACAATGACCCCAAACACACCTCAAAAGTGGTAAAGTACAGGGTGACAGGACAGGAACGCTGATGGGTCGCCACAAGCCGCCCCCTCCAGAAGGTCTTATCTTTGTCCATGTGATGTCAGATGAAACAAACATTGTAATGTTTGGCCACAATACCCAGCAATATGTTTGGAGGAGAAAAGGTGAGGCCTTTAATCCCAGGAACACCACCCATACCGTCAAGCATGGTGGTGGTAGTATTATGCTCTGGGCCTGTTTTGCTGCCAATGGAACTGGTGCTTTACAGAGAGTAAATGGGACAATGAAAAAGGAGGATTACCTCCAAATTCTTCAGGATAACTCAAAATCATCAGCCCGGAGGTTGGGTCTTGGGCGCAGTTGGGTGTTCCAACAGGACAATGACCCCAAACACACCTCAAAAGTGGTAAAGTACAGGGTGACAGGACAGGAACGCTGATGGGTCGCCACAAGCCGCCCCCTCCAGAAGGTCTTATCTTAGTCCATGTGATGTCAGATGAAACAAACATTGTAATGTTTGGCCACAATACCCAGCAATATGTTTGGAGGAGAAAAGGTGAGGCCTTTAATCCCAGGAACACCTTATCTACCATCAAGCATGGTGGTGGTAGTATTATGCTCTGGGCCTGTTTTGCTGCCAATGGAACTGGTGCTTTACAGAGAGTAAATGGGACAATGAAAAAGGAGGATTACCTCCAAATTCTTCAGGATAACTTAAAATCATCAGCCCGGAGGTTGGGTCTTGGGCGCAGTTGGGTGTTCCAACAGGACAATGACCCCAAACACACCTCAAAAGTGGTAAAGTACAGGGTGACAGGACAGGAACGCTGATGGGTCGCCACAAGCCGCCCCCTCCAGAAGGTCTTATCTTTGTCCATGTGATGTCAGATGAAACAAACATTGTAATGTTTGGCCACAATACCCAGCAATATGTTTGGAGGAGAAAAGGTGAGGCCTTTAATCCCAGGAACACCACCCATACCGTCAAGCATGGTGGTGGTAGTATTATGCTCTGGGCCTGTTTTGCTGCCAATGGAACTGGTGCTTTACAGAGAGTAAATGGGACAATGAAAAAGGAGGATTACCTCCAAATTCTTCAGGATAACTTAAAATCATCAGCCCGGAGGTTGGGTCTTGGGCGCAGTTGGGTGTTCCAACAGGACAATGACCCCAAACACACCTCAAAAGTGGTAAAGTACAGGGTGACAGGACAGGAACGCTGATGGGTCGCCACAAGCCGCCCCCTCCAGAAAGTCTTATCTTTGTCCATGTGATGTCAGATGAAACAAACATGGTAATGTTTGGCCACAATACCCAGCAATATGTTTGGAGGAGAAAAGGTGAGGCCTTTAATCCCAGGAACACCTTATCTACCATCAAGCATGGTGGTGGTAGTATTATGCTCTGGGCCTGTTTTGCTGCCAATGGAACTGGTGCTTTACAGAGAGTAAATGGGACAATGAAAAAGGAGGATTACCTCCAAATTCTTCAGGATAACTTAAAATCATCAGCCCGGAGGTTGGGTCTTGGGCGCAGTTGGGTGTTCCAACAGGACAATGACCCCAAACACACCTCAAAAGTGGTAAAGTACAGGGTGACAGGACAGGAACGCTGATGGGTCGCCACAAGCCGCCCCCTCCAGAAAGTCTTATCTTTGTCCATGTGATGTCAGATGAAACAAACATGGTAATGTTTGGCCACAATACCCAGCAATATGTTTGGAGGAGAAAAGGTGAGGCCTTTAATCCCAGGAACACCTTATCTACCATCAAGCATGGTGGTGGTAGTATTATGCTCTGGGCCTGTTTTGCTGCCAATGGAACTGGTGCTTTACAGAGAGTAAATAGGACAATGAAAAAGGAGGATTACCTCCAAATTCTTCAGGATAACTTAAAATCATCAGCCCGGAGGTTGGGTCTTGGGCGCAGTTGGGTGTTCCAACAGGACAATGACCCCAAACACACCTCAAAAGTGGTAAAGTACAGGGTGACAGGACAGGAACGCTGATGGGTCGCCACAAGCCGCCCCCTCCAGAAGGTCTTATCTTAGTCCATGTGATGTCAGATGAAACAAACATTGTAATGTTTGGCCACAATACCCAGCAATATGTTTGGAGGAGAAAAGGTGAGGCCTTTAATCACAGGAACACCACCCATACCGTCAAGCATGGTGGTGGTAGTATTATGCTCTGGGCCTGTTTTGCTGCCAATGGAACTGGTGCTTTACAGAGAGTAAATGGGACAATGAAAAAGGAGGATTACCTCCAAATTCTTCAGGATAACTTAAAATCATCAGCCCGGAGGTTGGGTCTTGGGCGCAGTTGGGTGTTCCAACAGGACAATGACCCCAAACACACCTCAAAAGTGGTAAAGTACAGGGTGACAGGACAGGAACGCTGATGGGTCGCCACAAGCCGCCCCCTCCAGAAGGTCTTATCTTTGTCCATGTGATGTCAGATGAAACAAACATTGTAATGTTTGGCCACAATACCCAGCAATATGTTTGGAGGAGAAAAGGTGAGGCCTTTAATCACAGGAACACCACTCATACCGTCAAGCATGGTGGTAGTAGTATTATGCTCTGAGCCTGTTTTGCTGCCAATGGAACTGGTGCTTTACAGAGAGTAAATGGGACAATGAAAAAGGAGGATTACCTCCAAATTCTTCAGGATAACTTAAAATCATCAGCCCGGAGGTTGGGTCTTGGGCGCAGTTGGGTGTTCCAACAGGACAATGACCCCAAACACACCTCAAAAGTGGTAAAGTACAAGGTGACAGGACAGGAACGCTGATGGGTCGCCACAAGCCGCCCCCTCCAGAAGGTCTTATCTTTGTCCATGTGATGTCAGATGAAACAAACATTGTATTGTTTGGCCACAATACCCAGCAATATGTTTGGAGGAGAAAAGGTGAGGCCTTTAATCACAGGAACACCACCCATACCGTCAAGCATGGTGGTGGTAGTATTATGCTCTGGGCCTGTTTTGCTGCCAATGGAACTGGTGCTTTACAGAGAGTAAATGGGACAATGAAAAAGGAGGATTAGCTCCAAATTCTTCAGGACAAGCTAAAATCATCAGCCCGGTGTCATGACTTGGTCCTGGGTGTTTGCTTTTCCGGGATGCAACAGAAAGTTGGCTCGGGCGAGACGGGAATGTGAGTAAATTTTTTATTTAAAGACTATAAATACAAAACAAGGAAGTAAACAAAAGGTGCGCACAATGGCGGAGAACAAACTATGAAACCAAACACTTGCACAAAGGCAAAAACTATGAACAACAAAAAACACTAACTGTGGCTTAATAAACAAAAACTTACTTGGCATGGAACCGGCATGAAAAAAGAGCAGCAAGGATCATAAGGGTGTGGAGAGTGTGCAGAAGCATAAATATGGGGATGTCGTCAGAACGACAAACTGAAAAGAATGAACTTAAATACTATGGACATGATTAGTGAAAGCAGGTGCGTGACTCAAAACGTGAAACAGGTGCGTGATGTGACAGGTGAAAACTAATGGTTGCTATGGTGACAAAACAAAAGTGCACAAAAAGTCCAAAAACCAAAACGAACATGACCAAAACAAAAACATGATCACACAGACATGACACCCGGAGGTTGGGTCTTGGGCGCAGTTGGGTGTTCCAACAGGACAATGACCCCAAACACACCTCAAAAGTGGTAAAGGAATGGCTAAATCAGGCTAGAATGAAGGTTTTGGAATGGCCTTCCCAAAGTCCTGATTTAAAAGTGCGGACAATGCTGAAGAAACAAGTCCATGTCAGGAAACAAACAAATTTAGCTGAACAGCAGCACTTTTGTCAAGAGGAGTGGTCAAAAACTCAAGCAGAAGTTTGTGGATGGCTACCAAAAGCGCCTTATTGCAGGTAAACTTGCCAAGGCACATATAAGCAAATATTAAAGGGGAACATTATCACAATTTCAGAATGGTTAAAACTAGGGCTGCATCTAACGATTATTTTTCTATCGATTAATCTATAGATTATTTTTTTCGATTAATCGGTTAATCTATAGATTATTTTTTCGATTAATCTATAGATTATTTTTCCTTTTACCGATTTTTTTTTTTTATTTAAAATGAAGAGGAAAAAATAAATGTAGGCCAGTTTTTTCAAAAGGCATGGCTTTTATTTACAAAAAAAAAAGTATGGCCACTCAGTCAACATTGACAACAACATGACAAAATATTCTGTAACAATGTAAACATTTAAAACTTTTAACGTTTAACAAAACTAAAAGTAGCTTATTTGCTTTTTAATGTGCAAATATAAAAGTAAACATCCAGTGCAAATCTTAATATTCTGGAATAGTATAAGCATTTCAAAAGTAAAAGTGTTGCTTATTTTGCTTTAAAATGTGCAAAAATAAAGATAAACATCCAATACAAAAAAGTGCAAAACGGAAATATTCTGTAACAAGTGTAAACATTTCAACAAAAGTAAAAGTATTGCTTATTTGCTAAAATGTGCAAAAATAAAGCTAAACATCCAATACAAAAAAGTGTACAGTGTAAACATTTCAACAAAAGTAAAAGTATTGCTTATTTTGCTTAATAACACAACAATGATAGTATGATTAAAGTGAAAGTTAATTGTTGGTTTGTACATAGTATATGTAACTGTTAATGTTGTAAAAGGTATTTGCACAACTAATTAACGTTAGCGTTTGTGACACGTCTTGTGCCGTGGGGTTCTTTCAGGACCGACAGACTGAACGCCAGACGGCTTTGCCAGGTTTACAATCTTTTAATTTTACACAAAGTCTTTTCTCTTCCAACTGCGCGGATCGCGCACCTGGGCACGATTGCGGCGTCGCTCCTGGCGCGCCCCGCCTCGCCGCTCGCTCGCCGCCGCCGCCTCTCCACAGCGTTAAAGAGGAGCGCGTCTTTGTAAACACTGAACAGGCACGCCAAACGCGCCTCTCAGAGCGAAACGGTGCTTTAGTTTATGAATTTACAACGCAGATACAAATGACACATTCATGTTTTTGTGTAATAATGACAACGTATACGCACGCGGACGATTGACTTGTTGATGGTGATGGCAAGAACGCTGTCGGGGGTTTTCTTTTCAAATGTTCGTTCATAGCCGTTGTGCTGCTATGATAGGCCATTTCCGCTCGACACAGTGTGCATACAACAACATTATTAGGCCGTTTATTGAAATACTCCCACACTTTTGACGACTTTTGGCGTGCTTTTTTCCCCTCGCTCGCATCGTCTGCTTTGCGCTCCGCCATGACAGTAAAGTAGAGTGACGTAAATATGCGACGCGCCGACGCACAAAAACGGCGTCGACGTATTTACGTAACCGATGACGTCGACTACGTCGACGCGTCGTTGCAGCCTTAGTTAAAACCATGAAAAATCAGTTCCCAGTGGCTTATTATATTTTTGGAAGATTTTTTCAAAATTTTACCCATCACGCAATATCCCTAAAAAAAGCTTCAAAGTGCCTGATTTTAACCATCATTATAAACACCCGTCCCTTTTCCTGTGACGTCACATAGTGATGCCAACACAAACAAACATGGCGGAAAGAACAGCAAGCTATAGCAACATTAGCTCGGATTCAGACTCGAATTTCAGCGGCTTAAGCGATTCAACAGATTACGAATGTATTGAAACGGATGGTTGTAGTGTGGAGGCAGGTAGCGAAAACGAAAGTGAAGAAGAAACTGAAGCTATTGAGCCATATCGGTTTGAACCGTATGCAAGCGAAACCCACGAAAACGACACGACAGCCAGCGACACGGGAGAAAGCGAGGACGAATTCGGCGATCGCCTTCTAACCAATGATTGGTATGTGTTTGTTTGGCATTAAAGGAAACTAACAACTATGAACTAGGTTTACAGCATATGAAATACATTTGGCAACATCATGCACTTTGAGAGTGCAGACAGCCCAGTTTTCATCAATTAATATATTCTGTAGACATACCCTCATCCGCGCTCTTTTCCTGAAAGCTGATCCGTCCAGTTTTGGAGTTGATGTCAGCAGGCCAGGGAAGCTAGGGTCGATAGGGGGTTTAGCTCGCTCGTCTGCGGGAACAAACTGCCGCCATTGCTTGCCGTGCTACCGAGGTCCTTTGTCCCTGAATTGCTCACACACTCCGGCAGATTCAATGGGGGTCTGGCGGCAGATTTCTTTGACTTTATGGTTGGAAATGCATCTGCTTTGAGTGTCGCAGGATATCCACACATTCTTGCCATCTCTGTCGTAGCATAGCTTTCGTCGGTAAAGTGTGCGGAACAAACGTCCAATTTCTTGCCACTTTGGCATCTTTGGGCCACTGGTGCAACTTGAATCTGTCCCCGTTCGTGTTGTTACACCCTCCGACAACACACCGACGAGGCATGATGTCTTCAAGGTACGGAAAACAGTCGAAAAACCGGAAAATAACAGAGCTGATTTGACTCGGTGTTTGAGAAAATGGCGGATTGCTTCCCGATGTGACGCCACATTGTGACGTCATCGCTCCGAGAGCGAATATTAGAAAGGCGTTTAATTCGCCAAAAAAACCCATTTAGAGTTCGGAAATCGGTTAAAAAAATATATGGTCTTTTTTCTGCAACATCAAGGTATATATTGACCAGAGGTGGGTAGTAACGCGCTACATTTACTCCGTTACATCTACTTGAGTAACTTTTGGGATAAATTGTACTTCTAAGAGTAGTTTTAATGCAACATACTTTTACTTTTACTTGAGTATATTTATAGAGAAGAAACGCTACTTTTACTCCGCTACTTTTATCTACATTCAGCTCGCTACTCGCTACTAATTTTTATCGATCTGTTAATGCACGCTTTGTTTGTTTTGGTCTGTCAGACAGACCTTCATAGTGCCTGCGTTTCAACAAATACAGTCACTGGTGACGTTCACTCCGTTCCACCAATCAGATGCAGTCACTGGTGACGTTGGACCAATCAAACAGAGCCAGGGGTCACATGACCTGACTTAAACAAGTTGAAAAACTTATTGGGGTGTTACCATTTAGTGGTCAATTGTACGGAATATGTACTGTACTGTGCAATCTACTAATACAAGTTCCAATCAATCAATCAAAAGTGTGAAGGAAAAAAGACACTTTTTTTATTTCAACCGTACTTCCCGTCAAAAGCCTAAAAACTGACTGCGCAGTTCCTGTCTTCACAATAAAAGTGCCGCTCCATCGCGCCTGCGCTTTCAAAATAACAGTCTCCGAAAGCCAGCGCAAACAAGCTAGCAAGCTACGGAGTTTGCCGCCAATGTATTTCTTGTAAAGTGTATAAAAACGAATATGGAAGCTGGACAAATAAGATGCCAAAAACCAACCACTTTCATGTGGTATTGGACAGAAAGGAAGACTTTTTTTCTCTTCCATTCGAAAATGTGGACGTTATCATCACTACTGTCTGATTACAATCAATGCAAGTCATCAGAATCAGGTAATACACCAACTTATATTCTTGTCTTCATGAAAGAAAGGAATCTATATGTGTTAAACATGCATGTACCGTATTTTCCGCACCATTAGCCGCACCTAAAAACCACAAATTTACTCAAAAGCTGACAGTGCGGCTTTTAACCCGGTGCGCTTTATATATGGATTAATATTAAGATTCATTTTCATAAAGTTTCGGTCACGCAACTTTGGTAAACAGCCGCCATCTTTTTTCCCGGTAGAACAGGAAGCGCTTCTTCTTCTACGCAAGCAACCGCCAAGGTAAGCACCCGCCCCCATAGAACAGGAAGCGCTTCTTCTTCTACTGTAAGCAACCACCAGCCCGCTTAGAAGAAGAAAAAGCGCGCGGATATTACCGTACGTTTCATTTCCTGTTTACATCTGTAAAGACCACAAAATGGCTCCTACTAAGCGACAAGGATCCGGTTCATGAAAAGACGCAATCTCTCCATCCTCACACGGATTACTATTTCACAGCAACTGATATTCCTGTGAACCGCACTGTGGATACAACGGGAGCACGTACGGTGAATATTCGCACCACAGGGAATGAGAAGTCGTCCTTCACTGTGGTTCTAGCTTGCCATGCTAATGGCCTGAAACTTCCACCCATGGTGATATTCAAAAGGAAGACCTTGCCAAAAGAGACCTTTCCAGCCGGCGTCATCATAAAAGCTAACTCGAAGGGATGGATGGATGAAGAAAAGATGAGCGAGTGGTTAAGGGAAGTTTACGCGAAGAGGCCGTGTGGCTTTTTTCACACAGCTCCGTCCATGTTGATATACGACTCCATGCGCGCCCACATCACAGATGGTGTCAAAAAACAAGTGAAGCACACAAATACAACACTCGCCGTCATTCCGGGTGGATTAACCAAAGAACTCCAACCGCTGGATATTGGTGTCAACAGGGCATTCAAATCACGACTGCGAACGGCGTGGGAACAGTGGATGACCGAAGGCGAACACACCTTCACTAAGACAGGCAGACAGCGCCGGACGACATACGCCAACATCTGCCAGTGGATCGTAAATGCCTGGGCAGATATTTCGGTCACAACTGTGGTCCGAGCTTTCCGGAAGGCAGGATTCACAGAACTGCTGGACAACAGTGACACTGACTCCGATGACTTCGACGAGACGGAACCGGCCATTTTGGATCCCACATTTGCCCAACTTTTCAATTCGGACACCGAAGACGAAGAATTCGAAGGATTTACGAATGAAGAATAACTTCAGAAAGTGAGCGCTATGTTTATTTTGTGTGTTGTGACATTAACGTTCGAGCAACATTATGTTGCTATTGCTCTGCACTATTTTGAATTTTACTATGTTTGTGATTGCACATTTGCGTACATTTTGGGACAGAGTTGTTAGAACGCTGGTTTTTAATATATTATTAAAGTTTGACTGACCTATCTGACTGTTTTTTTGACATTCCCTTTAGCGCAGCGTAGGCGCGGCTTATAGTCCGGGGCGGCTTATAGGTGGACAAAGTTTTGAAATATGCCATTCATTGAAGGTGCGGCTAATAACCCGGGGCGGCTTATAGTGCGGAAAATACGGTATATGCATTAAAACACCTTTAACATGTAAACAAAAACGGCAAAATAAATAAATATAAATTATATACTGTATATATCAATGTATGTGTATATATATATATATATATATATATATATACATATGATATGTGTGTGTATGTTACTCATTAGTTACTCAGTACTTGAGTAGTTTTTTCACAACATACTTTTTACTTTTACTCAAGTAAATATTTGGGTGACTACTCCTTACTTTTACTTGAGTATTAAATCTCTAAAGTAACAGTACTCTTACTTGAGTACAAATTCTGGCTACTCTACCCACCTCTGATATTGACGCTTACATAGGTCTGGTGATAAAGTTCCCCTTTAACATTGCTGTATGTATACTTTTGACCCAGCACATTTTCAGTAGACCCATAATAAATTCATAAAAGAAGCAAACTTCATGAATGTTTTTTGTGACCAACAAGTATGTGCTCCAATCACTACATCACAAAAAAATAAGAGCTGTAGAAATTATTGGAAACTCGAGACAGCCATGACATGATGTTCTTTACAAGTGTATGCAAACTTTCGGTCGCGACTGTATGTCAAACTTGAGAACCTCTCAGTTCCATTTTAATGAATGCAAGCAATAAAAGCTCTCATAGCTATGTTCCCAGTTACTGTTCCATAATGGCAACAGTAACACTAAAACTGCTTTATAAATGTCTGACAAAGCTCTGCTCTCTTTCTGCAAGTTCAGCATCGTTTTAGCCCAATTTGCTATGGGCTGCTTACTTGAGGCTTATACTTTACGCCTCTCAGTTATCTTATAAACGTCACTACTCGCTTTGCCTCGTCAAACATGTCTGCTCCTTCTGCCAGGTCTGTCTGCCAAGGATTTGCACCATTTGCACACGCTCACTTAAGTTTTTACCCTCACTAACTGTATCCGTGAACAGATAAAAGACTTTTTGGACACCAATTTTATTCTGTCACCATTTCAGTCAGGTTTTCATAGAAATCACAGTACTGTTACTGCTGCTATGAAGTTTATAAATGATGTAACTGAAGCTCTTGACAAGAAGCAGTGCTGTCTGTCCCTCTTTATTGACTTTTCAAAGGCATTTGATACTGTTGATCATGTCATTTTAATCAAACGTCTTTCAGCTATTGGTTTTTCTCAGCAAGCAGTTGGATGGTTTGCAAATTACCTCACAAGTAGAACTCAGGCTGTTCAGATAGAAGGTTCCTCCTCGGACGTACTGCAAGTGAAAAAGGGTGTCCCTCAAGGTTCTGTGTTGGGCCCCTTATTATTCACTATTTACATAAATAATCTTGGACAGAATATTCCGAACTCAACTTTCCATTTCTATGCTGATGATACTGTCATATACTGCACAGCACCCACTCTTGCTGAGGCTTTTAAATATCTACAACATGCATTTGACAGAGTACAAGAACAACTTTGCTATCTTCAACTGGTTTTAAATGCAGAGAAAACAAAGTGTATGCTCTTTACCACATCAAAAACTGTAAGATCATCACTGTGTGAGAACATTTGAACAAGAAATGGGCAACAAATTATGTTAGTATCTGCTTTTAAATATTTAGGATTTTTAATTGATGACCACTTGAGTTTTAAGGAGCACATTCAGTATGTTGTAAAAAAACTGAAACTTTTACTGGGATTTTATTATAGAAACAAGTCTTGCTTTTCTTTTACTGTGAAACAGAAATTGGTGGAAACAACCTTTTTACCTGTTATTGACTATGGAGATGTGTTGTACATGAATGCTACTGCTGATTGTCTGCACAAGCTGGATAGTGTGTACCACGGGGCACTGAGATTCATCACCAACTGCGCTCCCCTTACTCGCCATTGTGTGTTATACTCAATGGTTAACTGGACATCTTTATGTGCTCGACGCCTCAATCATTGGTATGTTTTCATCTACAAAACCATTCTGGGTATCACTCCATCTTATCTGTCTTGTCTTTTAACAAAGAAACAAGGAAGTCACAATCTTCGTTCAATGAATGTTCTGCAATTTGTCGTCCCCAAAGTAAGAACTGAACTGGGCAAGAAAGCATTTAGGTTTTCAGCACCAAAGGCTTGGAATAACCTACAATCGAACATTAAACTTCAAACCCTAGTTACGTTGAATGAGTTTAAAGCTTCTGTGAAAGGACTGCAGTCTACCTTGTCTGTATGCACATGTGTCATGTCAGCAAGTTTTAATGTTGTAAATGTGATGTTTTATGTATTTGTTTACTGTTTTTAATGTAACTTTGCTGCTGCCCTCTTGGCCAGGTCTCCCTTGGAAAAGAGATCTTTGATCTCAATGGGATTTTACCTGGTTAAATAAAGGCTAATAATAATAATAATCCTTCACCCGCTGCTTGTCTTCCAACCCTCAGGCTGGAGGATGGATGTGAAGCAACATTATTTGTTTGAAAAGTTGTTTGAATTCTTCTTTGTAACCCAAAGGAGAAAGAACTGGCATAGAATAATTGATTGGGGTACCTCGGATTAGAATTGAATTGGTTCTGTGACGCAGACCTTGTAAAACTCACAGTCCATTGAAAACCATTGAAAAAAAATGCATGGATTCAATAGACAGAGGCACAATGCAGAGAATCCCCAAGGCTTACAGGGTCCCCCCCAAATATACTCCGGGCCATTGAGGCCATGTACAAGGGCACAAGAGCCAAGGTGGTAACCTCAGATGGCATCTAATAATAATAATAATAACTGGGATTTATATAGCGCTTTTCTAAGTACCCAAAGTCGCTTTACATGTAGAACCCATCAATCATTCACACCTGGTGGTGGTAAGCTACTTTCATAGCCACAGCTGCCCTGGGGTAGACTGACGGAAGCGTGGCTGCAATTTGCGCCAACGGCCCCTCCGACCACCACCTATCAATCATCATTCAATTCACCGGTGTGAGTGGCACCGGGGGCAAAGGGTGAAGTGTCCCGCCCAAGGACACAACGGCAGCGATTTTTGGATGGTAAGAGGCGGGGAGTGAACCTGCAACCCTCAGGTTTCTGGCACGGTTGCTCTACCCACTACGCCATGCCGCCCATCAGCAAGGAGTTTGAAATCCTGGCAAGGGTGCAGTAGGGAGACACTCTCGCCCCCTTCCTCTTTAATCATAGCTCTTGGACTACGCGCTCAGGAACGCCATCAACGGGCGGGAGCAGGCACAATTACACCAAGAAGGTCTAGAAGAACCCCTGCTTTAGCCCTAGCAGACCTAGACTACGCAGATGACATCTGCCTGTTGGCTGATCGTGTGGAGGAGGCACAGGAACTCCTGAACAGAGTGGAGGTGGAATGTGCCAGGGTTGGCCTCAGACTGAACGCAAAGAAGACTGAGGTAATCACCTATAACCTACACATGGACCACCCGCCAATAACAACATCAGATGGCAACGTTCTGCGAGAGGTCAAATACTTCAAGTACTTGGGTTCCTGGATGAACTCCACAGAACAAGACCTTAAGGTCAGGAAGGCACTAGCGTGGAGGGCCCTGAACGGTATGTCAAGAGTGTGGTGCTCGAATCTCCCCCGACACATAAAGCTGATTCTATTCCACGTCTCCTGTATGGCTGCGAAAGCTGGACCCTGACACCCACCCTTGTAGAAGTCCCTAGATGGGTGCTACACCAGAATGATACGAGCTGTTCTGAATGTGGACCAGAACATGCACATCACCAACAAGGACCTGTACGGGCAACTGCCGAGGCTCTGCAAGAAGGTAACAGCTAGGAGGATGAGGCTGGCCGGCCACTGCCACAGACATCGGGAGCTCCCATAGGGCCAGCCTGCGCGGGAATCGATCGCGAGGACGTCCCATGCTAATGTCCGTGGACTTCCTGAAGAAAGATGCGGGAGCTGTAAGCTCTACGGAGCTGGCCCGGTGTATGGAGAACCGGAATGATTGGAGACTCCGATGGAAGCTCGTCTGAGGAGCATGAACTGATGAGTCTACTGGGATGAGAAGTGAAACATCTTCTAAGACTAACCAAATAGTCCAGTTGCGATCTATTGAATGCCCTAAGATTACAATGACCTGGATGAATAAGTACCTTCATAGAGATGCAATACAGCATACGTCCGTCAAAAAAGGAGGAGCCTTGTTTATATATTATTATTATTATTTAATTTTTTTAAATTTTTTATTTTTCATTCCAACAAAATTATACACAATACTACCATAATAATACAATTCCAATTCCACAACCAAACCCGACCCAGCAACATGCAGAATAGCAATCAACAGAGCAATTGAGAGGACACACAAACATGACACAAAACAATCCAAAAGAAGTCAAACAAAAATAAATAATATCAACAAGAGTATCAAAAATAATAAGAATTCCAACATAGCAGTGATTAGAAATCCCTCATATATATATATATATATTATCATCACAGCCATTTATTTAAAAATATATTGTATTTATATTAGACTGTATTATAATATTCGCATGTGAATAATGCTGTATAATAGACTGTATTTATATTATTCACATGTGAATAATGCTGTATAATAGATTGTATTTATGTTATTCACATGTGAATAATGCTGTATAATAGACTGTATTTATGTTATTCACATGTGAATAATGCTGTATAATAGACTGCATTTATATTATTCACATGTGAATAATGCTGTATAATAGACTGTATTTATATTATTCACATGTGAATAATGCTGTATAATAGATTGTATTTATGTTATTCACATGTGAATAATGCTGTATAATAGACTGTATTTATGTTATTCACATGTGAATAATGCTGTATAATAGACTGTATTTATATGATTCACATGTGCATAATGCTGTATAATAGACTGCATTTATATTATTCACATGCGAAGAATGCTGTATAATAGACTGTATTTATATTATTCACATGTGAATAATGCTGTATAATAGACTGTATTTATATTATTCACATGTGAATAATGCTGTATAGTAGACCGTATTTATATTATTCACATGCGAATAATGCTGTATAATAGACTGTATTTATATTATTCACATGTGAATAATGCTGTATAATAGACTGTATTTATATTATTCACATGTGAATAATGCTGTATAATAGACTGTATTTATATTATTCACATGTGAATAATGCTGTATAGTAGACCGTATTTATATTATTCACATGCGAATAATGCTGTATAATAGACTGTATTTATATTATTCACATGTGAATAATGCTGTATAATAGACTGTATTATATTATTCACATGTGAATAATGCTGTATAATAGACTGTATTTATATTATTCACATGTGAATAATGCTGTATAATAGACTGTATTTATATTATTCACATGTAAATAATGCTGTATAATAGACTGTATTTATATTAACATGTGAATAATGTTGTATAATAGACTGTATTTATGTTATTCACATGTGAATAATGCTGTATAATAGACTGTATTTATATTATTCACATGTGAATAATGCTGTATAATAGACTGTATTTATATTATTCACATGCAAAAAAGTACCTAAGTGTTTATTGTTTATTGTGAGCGAATTGTGGTGCTGAATTGCCCCCAGGGATCAATAAAGTACTTTCTATTCTACACATATATATATATATATATATATATATATATTTGGAAAAAAAAGAACAATAGTGTCACAGTGGCTTACACTTGCATCACATCTCATAAGCTTGACAACACATCGTGTCCAATATTCTCCACAAAGATAAAATAAGTCATATTTTATGTTCCTTTAATAGTTAAAACAAATTTAAATAATGGATCCCATATTCCAATATATGACTCATTATTATCTCAACTAAATGCAGTTATATATTATTATTAATAAAAATCAAATGTAAGACATTTAGAATATACAGTCAAATAATAATATACAACATACTAACAGCATACAATATAATGATTAAAGATGTATAAATAATCGATTCATAATCAAATAATAGCCAAATTCAATGTATTGAATTTAAATATCACAATGACAAAACAACTCAATACAAAGAACTTCCTACCTTACTTTCATTTATTTGACTTTTCCTGGTATGACTGCATTTTATTGAGTATACTGACCTCCAACTATTCACAGAATACACTGAATAGCCATTTAAGGGCCACTTAAAGGCTACCCAATTTAAAACAAAATAAGACAAGACGAAGCACTAAAAAAAAAAAAAAAAAAAAAAAAGACAAAGTCAGCTTTCTTTCTACTGAGACAGTTGCAGTAAAATACTTACCCAATTGGCTTCCTAGTAAAACAGAATAAAGTGGGTAGAAAAAAAAAGAAAAGGTAATCCAATCAAATTTCCGCAGATGGCTTTGCGGACGGAGATGTGATGAGCTACATTGCCTCAGGACGTGTGTGTTGTGATACGAGTTAGACTTTGGTTTTATGATGAATGAGAACGCTGAATGTGCTTTTATTTCAATTATTTGGAGAGGTAACCTTCACCTGCTTTTTGGTGGAGCACTGGGATTCCTGGCCAGAAAGCAACAGCTCTGTGTATACAGGTAAAAGCCAGTAAATTAGAATATTTTGAAAAACTTGATTTATTTCAGTAATTGCATTCAAAAGGTGTAACTTGTACATTATATTTATTCATTGCACACAGACTGATGCATTCAAATGTTTATTTCATTTAATTTTGATGATTTGAAGTGGCAACAAATGAAAATCCAAAATTCCGTGTGTCACAAAATTAGAATATTACTTAAGGCTAATACAAAAAAGGGATTTTTAGGAATGTTGGCCAACTGAAAAGTATGAAAATGAAAAATATGAGCATGTACAATACTCAATACTTGGTTGGAGCTCCTTTTGCCTCAATTACTGCGTTAATGCGGCGTGGCATGGAGTCGATGAGTTTCTGGCACTGCTCAGGTGTTATGAGAGCCCAGGTTGCTCTGATAGTGGCCTTCAACTCTTCTGCGTTTTTGGGTCTGGCATTCTGCATCTTCCTTTTCACAATACCCCACAGATTTTCTATGGGGCTAAGGTCAGGGGAGTTGGCGGGCCAATTTAGAACAGAAATACCATGGTCCGTAAACCAGGCACGGGTAGATTTTGCGCTGTGTGCAGGCGCCAAGTCCTGTTGGAACTTGAAATCTCCATCTCCATAGAGCAGGTCAGCAGCAGGAAGCATGAAGTGCTCTAAAACTTGCTGGTAGACGGCTGCGTTGACCCTGGATCTCAGGAAACAGAGTGGACCGACACCAGCAGATGACATGGCACCCCAAACCATCACCCAACCATGCAAATTTTGCATTTCCTTTGGAAATCGAGGTCCCAGAGTCTGGAGGAAGACAGGAGAGGCACAGGATCCACGTTGCCTGAAGTCTAGTGTAAAGTTTCCACCATCAGTGATGGTTTGGGGTGCCATGTCATCTGCTGGTGTCGGTCCACTCTGTTTCCTGAGATCCAGGGTCAACGCAGCCGTCTACCAGCAAGTTTTAGAGCACTTCATGCTTCCTGCTGCTGACCTGCTCTATGGAGATGGAGATTTCAAGTTCCAACAGGACTTGGCGCCTGCACACAGCGCAAAATCTACCCGTGCCTGGTTTACGGACCATGGTATTTCTGTTCTAAATTGGCCCGCCAACTCCCCTGACCTTAGCCCCATAGAAAATCTGTGGGGTATTGTGAAAAGGAAGATGCAGAATGCCAGACCCAAAAACGCAGAAGAGTTGAAGGCCACTATCAGAGCAACCTGGGCTCTCATAACACCTGAGCAGTGCCAGAAACTCATCGACTCCATGCCACGCCGCATTAACGCAGTAATTGAGGCAAAAGGAGCTCCAACCAAGTATTGAGTATTGTACATGCTCATATTTTTCATTTTCATACTTTTCAGTTGGCCAACATTTCTAAAAATCCCTTTTTTGTATTAGCCTTACACAATATTCTATTTTTGTGACACACGGAATTTTGGATTTTCATTTGTTGCCACTTCAAATCATCAAAATTAAATGAAATAAACATTTGAATGCATCAGTCTGTGTGCAATGAATAAATATAATGTACAAGTTACACCTTTTGAATGCAATTACTGAAATAAATCAAGTTTTTCAAAATATTCTAATTTACTGGCTTTTACCTGTATGTCATTTTTGATGAAAACATTCAAAAGTATGATCCTTTTTCACGGTGGAAAGGTTGCTAGATGGTTCCTAGTGTTGCAGGGACTGATGTTAAAGCTGCTGGATGACAAGGTTAAGTGCTTCAAAAGAAGCTGTGACCATTGTGAACCGCCCCCTTCTTTAAAACCCTCTAAGACAGAGGTTCTCAAACAATTCTCACCAAGTAGCACCTCAGAAAACACCACCATAAGGACCGACGTTACAATACAGTAGCGTAGTAGGCCTAAGTATCATACCTGCCAACTATTCCGGTTTTCCCGTAATTAGTACGGTTTTCATCAACCTATTCCGGGTTACGGTTGCAGTGATAAAAAATACGGTTTTTCATTAATTAAAAAAAAGTTTTATTCACGAAATCGCGTAACAACAATGACAATCGACACTGCTTCCCGTAACTTCCTATCGAGCCATTCCGAATGCCATGCGCGAGGCTATTTATAGCACCGCTGCCAAGCACGAGGCCATTGTTTCCAAACGAGCGAACGATCATGGAATCAGCCGGAGAAAAATCGCATACGAGTCTTAAACCGAAAAGAAAACTGCAGTCATTCCGTGAAGAATATTCAAAAGCCTATCCGGGAATAATTATCCGTTCCAAAAAGGGTGAAAACTACGCGAATTGCACCTTGTGCAGACAAGATTTTTCGATCGGACACGGAGGAATTAGCGATGTAAAAGACCACGTTGGGACAAAAAAACACAAGTCTAATGCCGTTGCTAGCGATACAAGTGGAAAACTTTCAACGTTTTTCGTCGCCCAAACAGATTCTTTGGATGTGATAAATGCCGAAGTTTTATTTACGGAGGCAATAATTGAGCATGGACTTCCAATCGCACTGGCTGATCACATGGGACAGTTAAATGTTTGTAATGCAACCTTTAAAAATCATTACGCGGTGATCGCGGTCCCAAAAATAAACTTTTCTTGCATGATAATGTCCAGAAAAATTCGCTTTATATTACTATAGAGTCCTTTTAACGAATGAGTTTGATGGTTTATCACAAACCTTAAATGAAAGAAGTCCTTTGTTCTCCTGCACCATGCATGCGCTTTGGCCTTGCTTCGTGTTTGGTGCGCAATCCTGTCGGCTGTATTTCACAGCACGTCTTTGACAACTTGAAGTGGCATAAAACATTTAAAACAAAGGGGTTATAGGAACAATCACTTTCAGTGTTTTATGCCACTTCAAGTAAACTTATCATAAAGTTACCATATCATTTTTGCAGTATGATCAATCTGATAGAATAAATTTGGATTTTAGCCACAAAAAGGTAATGACACCAATGTTATCTATCGGAATTGTTTAGTACTGTTATACTGTTAAAAGTGTTTATACTATTTATGCTTTCAAGTCCAAGTTGAAGAAATCTTGTTAAATGTTGACAGCTTAACTACCAAAATATAGAAGTATGTCCTTAATATTTTTGCAGTGCTATTTCTGTTGAAAAGTTCAAATGATTACATTAGAGATGTGATGTGCCACTTTTCAAGTGTCTGATGGCTTCAATTAATTTTCATTAATTTTTCATATTTTGAATTCTTTTGAAAGGCTTACAAAAAAACTACATTTGAATTGTAATTCCATGCTATTGACAGGACTATTAATTTTAATGAAGTTAGCT
Source organism: Nerophis lumbriciformis (assembly GCF_033978685.3). NCBI lineage: Eukaryota > Metazoa > Chordata > Actinopteri > Syngnathiformes > Syngnathidae > Nerophis > Nerophis lumbriciformis. The sequence continues at coordinate 43,496,115 of NC_084561.2, read as the reverse complement.
TACCATGTTTACAGTATGATAATTGTGATAGAAATGTGAATTTTAGGCACAGAATATTTTTTACAATTGAACAAGGCAGTAGATTATACAAGCTTGGACAGAAAGTTAATAATGACACCAATTTTTTTTTTTAATGGAATTGTTTAGTACTGTTTTACCATTTGTTTACTGTAAAAAGTGTTTATACTTTCAATGAACAAATTGAAGTCTTGTGAAAGGTTGACAGGATAACTGGCATTAACTGTCAAAATAATTTCAAACTATTGAAGTTAGCTTACAGAATAAACATGTCAATCAACCCATATGATTTTTGCTGTAATATTTTTGTTTTGAAAAGTCACTGTGACTGATAGAAAAGTGATGGTTTTAGCAACATTTTAACCTGTCTGAATGCTAATAATCATTTTGCGTCGGGGGGCGAAGGAACCCCCCACCAGGACTTTGTCCTGGACCTACCGGGGCCTGCGGCCCTTGGACCCTGGCTACTAGGTTTTTCTGATTTCAAAAGTTGGCAGGTATGAAGTATTCATTAAAAACAAGACAGAGGTATGTTTAATATGTTTGGCCATTGTAACAGTTAATTAATTTTTTTTGGTAACTGACTGGGTCGTATGTTATGTTATGTAGTTTCTTCAATTTTTAACATACACTATATTGCCAAAAGTATTTGGCCACCTGCCTTGACTCACATAAGAACGTGAAGTGCCATCCCATTCCTAACCCATAGGGTTCAATATGATGTCGGTCCATCTTTTGCAGTTGGAAAAGTGGGTTTATAGGAATTTCCGACCATTCATATCCATATGGACAGAATTTCTAGGCGCAGTCAAGGCGTTGAGGGGATCCAGTTTGGTGGCTGCAGGATTAGGTCTCTGCTTTTTGCAGATGATGTGGTCCTGATGGCTTCATCTGGCCAGGATCTTCAGCTCTCGCTGGATCTGTTCGCAGCTGAGTGTGAAGCGACTGGGATGAGAATCAGCACCTCCAAGTCCGAGTCCATGGTTCTCGCCCGGAGAAGGGTGGAGTGCCATCTCTGGGTTGGGGAGGAGACCCTGCCCCAAGTGGAGGAGTTCAAGTACCTGGGAGTCTTGTTCACGAGTGAGGGAAGAGTGGATGGTGAGATCGGTGCGGCGTCTTCAGTAATGCGGACGCTGTATCGATCCGTTGTGGTGAAGAAGGAGCTGAGCCGGAAGGTAAAGCTCTCAATTTACCGGTCGATCTACGTTCCCATCCTCACCTATGGTCATGAGCTTTGGGTTATGACCGAAAGGACAAGATCACGGGTACAAGCGGCCGAAATGAGTTTCCTCCGCCGGGTGGCGGGGCTCTCCCTTAGAGATAGGGTGAGAAGCTCTGTCATCCGGGAGGAGCTCAAAGTAAAGCCGCTGCTCCTCCACATGGAGAGGAGCCAGATGAGGTGGTTCGGGTGGCCTCTGGTCAGGATGCCACCCGAACGACTCCCTCGGGAGGTGTTTAGGGCACGTCCGACCGGTAGGAGGCCACGGGGAAGACCCAGGACACGTTGGGAAGACTATGTCACCCAGTTGGCCTGGGAACGCCTAGGGATCCCCCGGGAGGAGCTGGACGAAGGGGCTGGGGAGAGGAAAGTCTGGGCTTCCCTGCTTAGGCTGCTGCCCCCGCGACCTGACCTTGGATAAGCGGAAGAAGATGGATGGATGGATGTTTTATAAACCGCAGGGCTCAAAGTGTAAGAACAAAGTTGCGGCTTATATTCCGAAATGTCCGGTAATTATTTATTAATCATTACCGTATTTTCCGCACCATAAGCCGCCCTGGGTTATAAGCCGCGCCTTCAATGAACGGCATATTTCAAAACTTTGTCCACCTATAAGCTGCCCCGTGTTATAAGCCGCATCCAACTGCGCTAAAGGGAATGTCAAAAAAACAGTCAGATAGGTCAGTCAAACTTTAATAATATATTAAAAACCAGCGTGATGTGGGCGCGCATGGAGTCGTATATCAACATGGACGGAGCTGCGTGAAAAAAGCCACCCGGCCTCTTCGCGTAAACTTCCCTTAACCACTCGCTCATCTTTTCTTCATCCATCCATCCCTTCGAGTTAGCTTTTATGATGACGCCGGCTGGAAAGGTCTCTTTTGGCAAGGTCTTCCTTTTGAATATCACCATGGGTGGAAGTTTCTGGCCATTAGCATGGCAAGCTAGAACCACAGTGAAGGATGACTTCTCATTCCCTGTGGTGCGAATATTCACCGTACGTGCTCCCGTTGTATCCACAGTGCGGTTCACAGGAATATCAAAAGTCAGTGGAACCTCGTCCATGTTGATAATGTTCTCTGGCCGGATCTTTTTTTCAGCTATCTTGTTTTTACAATATGCACGGAAAGTAGCCAGCTTTTCTTGAAAGTCTTTAGGCAGTTGCTGTGAAATAGTAGTCCGTGTGCGGATGGAGAGATTGCGTCTTTTCATGAACCGGAAACCTGTCGCTTAGTAGGAGCCATTTTGTGGTCTTTACAGATGTAAACACACAAAGGAAATGAAACGTAATATCCGCGCGCTTCTTCTTCTTCTACGGGGGCGGGTGGTTGCTTACAGTAGAAGAAGAAGCGCTTCCTGTTCTATGGGGGCGGGTGCTTACCTTGGCGGTTGCTTGCGTAGAAGAAGAAGCACTTCCTCTTCTACGGGGAAAAAAGATGGCGGCTGTTTACCGTAATTGCGAGACCGAAACTTTATGAAAATGAATCTTAATATTAATCCATATATAAAGCGCACCGGGTTATAAGCCGCACTGTCAGCTTTTGAGTAAATTTGTGGTTTTTAGGTGCGGCTAATAGTGCGGAAAATACGGTAAATATTTCACATTTTCTTAGGTCCAACTCTGTGTATTCCTAATAGAGTTACTACATATTTATAACAACTCAAACTTATTACTCAGCAAGTCATCTTCCAAGAAGCATTAATTAAATTAATTTCCTCATTCAGATTTTTTACAATTTTTTCATTGATCTATATGATATTGATTTATTGATATCGATAGGTGGTTTGGGCATCTGGTCTAAATGCACCCCGAACACCTCACTGGGCGAGGTGTTTAGGGCGCATCCAACCAGGTAGGAGACCACGGGGAAGACCCAGGACACGTTGGGAAGACTATGTCTCCCGGCTGGCCTGGGAACGCCTCGGGGTCCCACAGGAAGAGCTGGACGAAGTGGCTGGGGAGAGGAAAGTCTGGGCTTCCCTGCTTAGGCTGCTGCCCCCGCGACCCGACCTCAGATAAGCGGAAGAAGATGGATGGATGGATGGATGTTTTATAAACCGCAGGGTTCAAAGTGTAAGAACAAAGTTGCGGCTTATATTCCGAAATGTCCGGTAATTATTTATTAATCATTAAATATTTCACATTTTCTTAGGTCCAACTCTGTGTATTCCTAATAGAGTTACTACATATTTATAACAACTCAAACTTCCATCCATCCATTTTCTACTGCTTGTCCCTTTTGGGGTGGCGGGGGGTGCTGGAGCCTATCTCAGCTGCATTCGGGCGGAAGGTGGGGTACACCCTGGACAAGTCGCCACCTCATCGCAGAGCCAACACAGATAGACAGACAACATTCACACACTAGGGACCATTTAGTGTTGCCAATCAACCTATCCCCAGGTGCATGTCTTTGGAGGTGGGAGGGGCCTATCCCCATGTAAATGTCTTTAGAGGTGGGAGGGGCCTATCCCCAGGTGCATGTCTTTAGAGGTGGGAGGGGCTTATCCCCATGTAAATGTCTTTAGAGGTGGGAGGGGCCTATCCCCATGTAAATGTCTTTAGAGGTGGGAGGGGCCTATCCCCAAGTGCATGTCTTTAGAGGTGGGAGGGGCCTATCCCCATGTAAATGTCTTTAGAGGTGGGAGGGGCCTATCCCCATGTAAATGTCTTTAGAGGTGGGAGGGGCCTAGCCCCAGGTGCATGTCTTTATAGGTGGGAGGGGCCTATCCCCAGGTGCATGTCTTTGGAGGTGGGAGGGGCCTATCCCCAGGTGCATGTCTTTGGAGGTGGGAGGGGCCTATCCCCATGTGCATGTCTTTAGAGGTGGGAGGGGCCTATCCCCATGTGCATGTCTTTAGAGGTGGGAGGGCCTATCCCCATGTAAATGTCTTTAGAGGTGGGAGGGGCCTATCCCCAGGTGCATGTCTTTAAAGGTGGGAGGGGCCTATCCCCAAGTGCATGTCTTTAGAGGTGGGAGGGGCCTATCCCCATGTAAATGTCTTTAGAGGTGGGAGGGGCCTATCCCCAGGTGCATGACTTTAGAGGTGGGAGGGGCCTATCCCCAGGTGCATGTCTTTAGAGGTGGGAGGGGCCTATCCCCATGTAAATGTCTTTAGAGGTGGGAGGGGCCTATCCCCAAGTGCATGTCTTTAGAGGTGGGAGGGGCCTATCCCCATGTAAATGTCTTTACATTTTAAATTTTTTGAAATTTAAAATGAAATGACACTGCATACAAAGTTGTTTTTTTTGCTTTGTGCTATGCATAAACCAAGGATTACGTATGAATGGTGCTTGATAGCGCCATAATTGTCAACCTCCCAATTTTTCCAGCAAACTACGACATTCAGGGCAACTCTTCTCTCGAACGTACGGTGATGGTACAGCATTTAGCGCCCACTACATCCAGCGTGCCGGCCTAGCCACACGTGGTATGGGACTTCTGCTTGCTCACGTAAAAGACAGCAAGGCATACTTACTCAACAGCCACACAGGTTACACTGACGGTGGCCATATAAAACAACTTTAACACTCTTACTAATAATGCGCCACACTGTGAACCCACACCAAACAAGAATGACAAACACATTTCGGGAGAACATCTGCACCGTAACACAACATAAACACGACATAACAAATACCCAGAATCCCATGCAGCCCTGACTCTTCCGGGCTACATTATACACCCCCCTCTACCACCAAACCCCGCCCACATCAACCGACGCACGGAGGGGGGGGTGATGTGTGGGGGAGCAGAGTTGGTGTGGTAGCAGGGGTGTATAATGTAGCCCGGAAGAGTCAGGGCTGCATGGGATTCTGGGTATTTGTTCTGTTGTGTTTATGTTGTGTTAAGGTGCAGATGTTCTCCCAAAATGTGTTTTCTGCGAGAGGCACTGAAATCCGCATATCTCCCGGGAAAATTGGGAGGGTTGGCAAGTATGCAGCTGAAGTATGCATCAGAGTGATCAAAGAGCCGCATGCGGCTCCGGAGCCGTGGGTTGCCGACCCCTGATCTATATGATATTGATTTATTGATATCGATAGGTGGTTTGAGCATCTGGTCTGAACGCACCCCGAACGCCTCCCTAGGGAGGTGTTGAGGGCACGTCCGACCGGTAGGAGACCACAGGGAAGAACCAGGACACGTTGGGAAGACTTTGTCTCCCAGCTGGCCTGGGAACGCCTCGGGATCCCCCGGGAGGCGCTGGACGAAGTAGCTGGGGAGAGGGAAGTCTGGGCTTCTCTGCTTAGGCTGCTTCCCCCGCGACATGACTTCGGATAAGCGGATGGATGGATGGATCTAAACGTTCATTTAAATGATTCATCATTTTTGCATCTCTTCTTTCTCCTCTCTGGTTTGTCAGCAGACATTTGTGACAGCCCACTGGTGTCCAACCTGCCCCATTGGTCATTCCGGAGCTCTTCCCAGCTGTCCAGTAGCCACGGGCCAGTCTACGCTAAGGTCAACAGGAGAGAAGGTGAGACGAACAATCAGATGAAGTAATAATCCCCAAAGAGCAAAACAGACTTAGTGCTGGGTTATGTTTCTCAAATTCTTCACTATAATGACGCAAAATGTCCAAACTGAAAACATTTAAACGTAATACATTTTGTAGTCTTACTGACTGGGATTCAAATATTGCCTTCATAGGCTGAGTACACTCTTAGAAATAAGGGTTCTAAAAGGGTTCTTCTACAAGGGCTGAGGTTCTAACTGGAACCATTTGCTTCTGAAAAACCCTTTCCCGAAGAAAGGGTTTTTCAAGGGTTCTTGGTAACGCTAATGGTTCCAGTAAGAACCATTTTGATCCAGAGAACCCTTTTAAAACCCCTTTTCTGAATAATTGGTTTTAAAAGGGTTCTCACTAACACTAAGGGTTCCAGTAAGAACTATTTTGATCCAGAGAACCGTTTTTGGAAGAAAGAGTTCTTCAGGGATTGTTGAAAGCATGGGTAAAATCCTGTGTCACCAGGGACATACTTCCTGATAACATGGTGCCTATCTTTAAATAAATGTTTTTCTCATTAAAATGTTTTGAATGTTTGTTCAATGTCAACATGATAAATGACCACAATATAATATGAACTAAACTGATCTGTAGAATACAATATGGTTCTTTATAGAACCCTCAGAAGACAAGACGGTTATCGGTGAAAACCTTTGAAAAGGGATGTTTTTAGAACCCCCTGTGTCAGGTCTAGATGAAACCCTTGAAACATGAAAGAGTTCTTTGTGGAACTCCCTGTGTGGGTTCTAGATGAAACCCTTGAAACCTGAAAGGGTTCTTAGTGGAACTCCCTGCATGGGTTCTAGATGAAACCCTTGACAAATGAAAGAGTTCTTTGTGGAACTCCCTGTGTGGGTTCTAGATGAAACCCTTGAAACCTGAAAGGGTTCTTAGTGGAACTCCCTGCATGGGTTCTAGATGAAACCCTTGACAAACGAAAGGGTTCTTAGTGGAACTCCCTGTGTGGGTTCTAGATGAAACCCTTGACAAACGAAAGGGTTCTTAGTGGAACTCCCTGTGTGGGTTCTAGATGAAACCCTTGAAACATGAAAGGGTTCTTAGTGGAACTCCCTGCGTGGGTTCTTTGTAGAACCTCTCATGGGGGGGTTCTGGGTGGAACCTTACACACACAGTTCTAGGTAGAACCCTCCGAAAGGGTTCCAGGTGGAACCTTTATAAAAAGGTTCTACCTGGAGCCAAAAAGGGTTGTCCTATGAGGACGAGCCGAAGAACCTTATATGGTTCTACTTAGCACTTTTATTTCTAAGAGTGTAGCTTTTTTTATATTTTTGTTTCAACCTGATATCAGAATTGCAGTTCCCTAACATCATCAGTAAAAATCTGCCAACGACACTCCTTAGTAAGAGAGTGGGAAGTGGAGAAAGGTGATGAAACTAATTAATAGTTGGTGATTCCTACTTTCCCAAGTAAAAGGCATTTTGTCACTTTAATTTAAGAAGCTATCGACTGCCCGTTGTTAAATTTCTCATTTTAAGGGAACGTATTCGCTTGACTGCGCACAACAATGACCAGAATTCTATTAGGCTAAACTGATTTTACTGTTAGAAACCCTTTGCTGATTTTTTTTATCGGGCATGTTTTCATTTAAGATATAGTCAGTGATGGGCAAGCTACTTGGAAAATGTAGAAAGCTAAGCTACAAGTTACTCTCCATTAAATGTAGTGAAGCTACGGGGGGAAGTTATCCCCAGATAATTGTAGCAAACTACACTATAAACTACACAGCAAAAGTACCATAAGCTCCCCATTTATATATATATATATATATATATATATATATATATATATATATATATATATATATATATATATATATATATATATATATATATACAGGTAAAAGCCAGTAAATTAGAATATTTTGAAAAACTTGATTTATTTCAGTAATTGCATTCAAAAGGTGTAACTTGTACATTATATTTATTCATTGCACACAGACTGATGCATTCAAATGTTTATTTCATTTAATTTTGATGATTTGAAGTGGCAACAAATGAAAATCCAAAATTCCGTGTGTCACAAAATTAGAATATTACTTAAGGCTAATACAAAAAAGGGATTTTTAGAAATGTTGGCCAACTGAAAAGTATGAAAATGAAAAATATGAGCATGTACAATACTCAATACTTGGTTGGAGCTCCTTTTGCCTCAATTACTGCGTTAATGCGGCGTGGCATGGAGTCGATGAGTTTCTGGCACTGCTCAGGTGTTATGAGAGCCCAGGTTGCTCTGATAGTGGCCTTCAACTCTTCTGCGTTTTTGGGTCTGGCATTCTGCATCTTCCTTTTCACAATACCCCACAGATTTTCTATGGGGCTAAGGTCAGGGGAGTTGGCGGGCCAATTTAGAACAGAAATACCATGGTCCGTAAACCAGGCACGGGTAGATTTTGCGCTGTGTGCAGGCGCCAAGTCCCGTTGGAACTTGAAATCTCCATCTCCATAGAGCAGGTCAGCAGCAGGAAGCATGAAGTGCTCTAAAACTTGCTGGTAGACGGCTGCGTTGACCCTGGATCTCAGGAAACAGAGTGGACCGACACCAGCAGATGACATGGCACCCCAAACCATCACTGATGGTGGAAACTTTACACTAGACTTCAGGCAACGTGGATCCTGTGCCTCTCCTGTCTTCCTCCAGACTCTGGGACCTCGATTTCCAAAGGAAATGCAAAATTTGCATGGTTGGGTGATGGTTTGGGGTGCCATGTCATCTGCTGGTGTCGGTCCACTCTGTTTCCTGAGATCCAGGGTTGTCCACACCTTTAAGTCAGAACTTTGGGAAGGCCATTCTAAAACCTTCATTCTAGCCTGATTTAGCCATTCCTTTATGTCAGGTTCAAACACTGATGACATCTATTAAACAGACAAGAAGCAAGAAATCATGCAGAGACAGCGTTCAATTTAGCTCATGAGGAGAACGCATGGAGCTGCACACTTAGTCACAGTCTCGCCCTACGCTCTAAGGTACAGCTCCCGCGTTCCTCTATTTATTTTCAGGAGTTCCCCAGTCAACATCACTGAGGCCGCCTCTAAAAGGAGTGGTCACACATATCATGCAAAGCAGCTCCAGTACGCACAATACGTGACGGAATGTGCTGGGGGCCTTGTGATTTCGCCTTGTCTCTGCTTCGTCTGCGTGCTGTCGTCTTATCTTCGTTGAGGTCCTTGAAATCCTTGGCTGTTAGCGGGCTGAAACAAAGATAACATCTGCGGCTGAGGCCACCCCTCATGTGCCGTGCAAGATAATAAGTTTTGTCCTTGCGCGGATAAAAAAGTCTAACTTGAGCACAATAAATAATAACTATAGCAACGGCCTTTAAGCATAAGAGTTGTGTGATAACTTATAGATAATTATTCTAAAATGTTACCACTTTAGATGTGTGTTTGGGGTCATTGTCCTGTTGGAACACCCAACTGCGCCCAAGACCCAACCTCCGGGCTGATGATTTTAGCTTGTCCTGAAGAATTTGGAGGTAATCCTCCTTTTTCATTGTCCCATTTACTCTCTGTAAAGCAGCAGTTCCATTGGCAGCAAAACAGGCCCAGAGCATAATACTACCACCACCATGCGTGACGGTAAGTATGGTGTTCCTGGGATTAAAGGCCTCACCTTTTCTCCTCCAAACATATTGCTGGGTATTGTGGCCATCAGATAAATTCTTGTTTCATCTGACCACAGAACTTTCCTCCAGAAGGTCTTATCTTTGTGAATAATGCTGTATTATAGACTGTATTTATGTTATTCACACGTGAATAATGCTGTATAATAGACTGTATTTATATTATTCACATGCGAATAATGCTGTATAATAGACTGTATTTATATTATTCACAGGTGAATAATGCTGTACAATAGACTGTATTTATGTTATTCACATGTGAATAATGCTGTATAATAGACTGTATTTATATTATTCACATGTGAATAATGCTGTATAATAGACTGTATTTATATTATTCACATGTGAATAATGCTGTATAATAGACTGTATTTATATTATTCACATGTGAACAATGCTGTATAATAGACTGTATTTATATTATTCACATGTGAACAATGCTGTATAATAGACTGTATTTATATTATTCACATGTGAATAATGCTGTATAATAGACTGTATTTATATTATTCACATGTGAATAAGGCTGTATAATAGACTGTATTTATATTATTCACATGTGAATAATGCTGTATAATAGACTGTATTTATATTATTCACATGTGAATAATGCTGTATAATAGACTGTATTTATATTATTCACATGTGAATAATTCTGTGTAATAGACTGTATTTATATTATTCACCTGTGAATAATGCTGTATAATAGACTGTATGTATATTATTCACATGTGAATAATGCTGTATAATAGACTGTATTTATATTATTCACATGTGAACAATGCTGTATAATAGACTGTATTTATATTATTCACATGTGAATAATGCTGTATAATAGACTGTATTTATATTATTCACATGTGAATAATGCTGTACAATAGACTGTATTTATGTTATTCACCTGTGAATAATGCTGTATAATAGACTGTATTTATGTTATTCACATGTGAATAATGCTGTATAATAGACTGTATTTATGTTATTCACATGTGAATAATGCTGTATAATAGACGGTATTTATATTATTCACATGTGAATAATGCTGTATAATAGACTGTATTTATATTATTCACATGTGAATAATGCTGTATAATAGACTGAATTTATATTATTCACATGTGAACAATGCTGTATAATAGACTGTATTTATATTATTCACATGTGAACAATGCTGTATACTAGACTGTATTTATATTATTCACATGTAAAAAATACCTAAGTGTTTATTGTTTATTGTGAGCGAACTGTGGTGCTGAATATTCCCCAGGGATCGATAAAGTACTTTCTATTCTATTCTAATTACCATGAATTGATTAACGTGGACCCCGACTTAAACAAGTTGAAAAACTTATTCGGGTGTTGCCATTTAGTGGTCAATTGTACGGAATATGTACTGTACTGTTTCATATATTGTATTCTCTTCCTTTGCAATCTACTAATAAACGTTTCAATCAATCAATCAATCAATCAATCAATCAATCAAAACCTATCGCAGTTAAGAACCCCCGCAGTTACGGTGGAGAACATGCAAACTCCACACAGAAAGACCCAGAGCTTAGGTTGAACCCAGGACCTTTGCATTGCAAGGCAGACACACTAACCCCTGCTTCCACTGCGCTGCCCTAATAACACTCTAGTCTAGTCTAGTAAAATAATAAAGAAATTGGTGCGAATGTAAGTTTATTTTCTTGATGAGTGTCTCCGTGTTGAGCTTGGTTCTTCACAGCCTCAGATTTAATCCTTTCTCAAAAACCACGACATGCACACAGATTTTGTGCAACTTTAGAGGCATTTTCTTTGTGACAACATAAGAATTGTGCGACTTGTAGAGGTTGAATTGCACTTGTCTCCTGACTATGGACCATCTCTTGCTGATAGCCACAGTTCTTTGTGGTAAAGACATGTCCTAGTATAGCACTAATTATGTCAGGGTAATTTTGCTCAGCAGGCATGCTTGATTGCAACCAAACAAAGAGCATTAGAGCGTTGAGCTGATTGCAGATGACGGATATGTAAAACGTTTTTGTTTGAGAAGGAGCGCCATGGTGACTCTACTGTCTGGATGGGATAGAAATAGTTTTAAGTGGTAGTATCAATCAAAAGTTTTGCTCCCTGTCACTCTAAGCATTGTGCATTTGCTCTGTTGCCGACACCAACTGTCAAGAAGAAGCTTCCGGCAAGAGAACCGATGTGAACAGACTGAGAATTGAGCCCCGTTGCAAAAGCAACGTCCCTCGACTGTCCTGTTCTTTTTTGCTTTGTGATGCGGGCTTGAAGCAGTCTCTTGCTCTCCAAGACACAACGAACAACACTTCAAGCCAGAGCGAGCTGGATTCACACAGTCGGAGATATCTTTGTGGAGAAGACAGAATGACATTTGTATGCATGAAAGGAAAGAAACAAAATCATCAATGGATGCTGGCTTGGTGCTGTGCCTGGCAAAAAAGGGTAGACATGACCGGGTTTAAAGAATCAGAATCAGAAACGGAATCAGAAATACTTTACTGCCAACGTCAAAAAAGGTGAGAAACAGGTAAACACTGGGGATGGGGGAGGGTGAGAGAAAACAAAAAATTCAGTCTAAGTCTGGGCCCCTGGAGAAGGGGTCCAGACTGAGGCCAAGGAAAACAAACCTCATAACCATAGCACACACAAACATGTGTGTAAGAGGGAAACATCAAAGAACAGAGCTGATGCAACCAGTCACTTCTACACATGGCCACTAGAGATGCGCGGATAGGCAATTATTTCATCCGCAACCGCATCACAAAAGTTGTCAACCATCCGCCATCCACCCGAGCTAACATTTAATCAAAACCGCACTCGCCCGCACCCGCCCGTTGTTATATATCTAATATAGACGATGCAAGGCATTAGTGCCTGTTAAAGAAAGGAGACTGATCCAATGTAGCAGAGACATTCAAAGCGTGCCACGCTGTCACGGCCCAGACGCACACCAGTGCGCAATCATCTGGGAGCCGCGCTGAGCGCACCTCCAAGCGCGTGGAGGTGCGATGTCCCTCGCACCCGCGGCGGCTCCACCCGGGCTCGCGCCCCAGGCTTCAGCGCGCACCGCGGCGGCCATCCTACTCGTCGCGGCCTAGCCCTCGCGGCTCTCGCTGCCGGCGACGGCCGGGTATGGGCCCGACGCTCCAGCGCCATCCATTTTCAGGGCTAGTTGATTCGGCAGGTGGGTTGTTACACACTCCTTAGCGGGTTCCGACTTCCATGGCCGCCGTCCTGCTGTCTATATCAACCAACACCTTTTCTGGGGTCTGATGAGCGTCGGCATCGGGCGCCTTAACCAGGCGTTCGGTTCATCCCGCAGCGCCAGTTCTGCTTACAAAAAGTGGCCCACTCGGCTCACCAGGGTGAGCCCCACCCCTTTCATGAGCGCACTGCGCGCGGGGTGACCCCTGTTACGCGCCCCCGGCAACGGGGGTGGCGGGCAGGTAAGCTGCGCGGGCGGAGCGCGTGGAGTGACCCCTGTTACGAGCCCCCGGCCAGGTAAGCTGCTTACCTGCTGCGCGTGACGCCGGACGAGGCGGGGTGTCGGTCCGGTGGGCGCGGTGGTGACCCTGGACGTGCGTCGGGCCCTTCTCGCGGATCACCTCAGCTACGGCTCCCGGTGGGGCCCTCTCGGGGGAAGGGGCCTCGGTCACGGACCCCGGCGAGGCGTCCCTTCTCCGCTCCGTAAAAGTGTCCATCTCTTTTTTTTTCTTCTTCTTCTGTTGTGGCATATGCTGCAGGTGCCTGCTCGTTTTTCGTATGTGGGTAACAACATTTAACTATGTATATATATTTCCGAATTGGCTTAACTGCCACCCGCCTGAATCTATTTAAAATCAATTTTTTTTTTATTTCAACCGCCCGACCCGACCCGCGGATAAAATCTTTTTTTTTTTTTATTTCAACCGCCCGACCCGCGGATAATCCGCGGACTCCGCGGTTGTGTCCGCAAACCGCGCATCTCTAACGGCCACAAAAGTAAAACAACAAAAAAATACTCTGTGGTGGCCTCTGCGGTGTTCCACGCCATCGTCTACTGGGGTGGGGGGAGCATGGCCAGAGACAGGAACAGACCCAACAAAGCAACCAAGAGAGCCGACTTACTGTACGGGACAGGTAACTACGTTCTGGCCCGGAACGCAGGTTTGCTCTGGCTTAAGAAGCCCAGGGAGCTCATCAGCAACAGGTGTGTTGAGTGCTGACTGATTGCAGATTGAATGCAGCCGGAGTGGCGCGCTCAGCGCAGAACACAGATGAATGTGCACTGGAGTGGGCCCGGGCCGTGACAAAAACAAAAAAATACAAGGAATGGGACATGCAATCGGGCCATGGCTTAGATGCACAGTGTAGGCACGGACAAGGGAAGGGGAATCACGCCCAAAGTCCAGGATGTAACAAATGTCCTATTATGAACACTCCCTCAGTTGAAAAAAGTATGTGGGTCCGAAACGCTCAGTGGTCATTTTGGTTCTTTCAGCTCGTTTAGCTGTGTGGGGGACTTTCTTTCAACAAGTTAGAGGACGATACATGCTCATAGCAACAGCTACTTTTTGACAATGTGGTCAAAAAGGGCCCTATGCTCCTGAAGCTTGTGTTTGTTTTGTTAAGGTACATGGGGGCACAGATGCAAGGGGACGTCGTTTAACCCTATTCAATATATATACAATAGTATGAAGTGTGAAACTTCATCCAAATATGTGTATGGTGTGACTATGTGTAGGGATTAACTGAGTCACGTGTTACCAGGAGTGTTGAGCGAGGTGCGGAAGTCCAAGAGGGGCAAGGCAAGCTCGGAGATCCAGGGACAGGCAGGAGGTCAGGGGCAAGGGCAAGGCAACAAAGTGCGTGTCCAGGCGGGAGGTCGAGATCCAAAAGGGCAGCCAGGGAACCGGAGGGAATACGGGGAGACGAGACACACATCTCATAACCAGGGAACGGAGGAATGCTGCTGGAACAACACAGGAACACGAGACAAATTAACACGGAGGAGAAAACACAGAGAGAGAAAGAGAGTGAGTTTAGAGCTAGACGTGTCGGCTTACTGTGTACAGGAACAGGTAGCTACGTTCTGGCCCGGAACGCAGGTTTGCACTGTTAAAGTACCAATGTTTCACCACACTGCATTTGACCCATCCCCTTGTTCGCCCCCTGGGAGGTGAGGGGAGCAGTGGGCAGCAGCGGTGCCACGCCCGGGAATTATTTTTGGTGATTTAACCCCCAATTCCAACCCTTGATGCTGAGTAATGGGTCCCATTTTTATAGTCTTTGGTATGACTCGGCCGGAGTTTGAACTCACGACCTACCGATCTCAGGGCGGACACTCTAACCACTAGGCCACTGAGTAGGCCACTGGCATGCGCTTGGGCCGTGACGTAAGTAAGCACTGTCTTGAGTTTCTTCTTTGTATTCTCCCATTCAGCCATTTTTGACTGCGTGAAAATCTTGCAACACGGAGAGTTTTAATAACACTTGTGAATGGCATTGAAATTCACATAAAAGATAACACTTCAGATTTTAAAAAGGCCGTATCAGTCCAGGCAGTGCTTGTCATGTCCTCTTGCTGTCATGGTGATGTACATCGTCTTCTTCCGCTGGATTTAACTCCATGGAGTGTTGTTGTACACACCCTGATGTTATGTGGGATGTTAGTAGTTTAGTACTAAGGTTTGTGAATGTGTGAGGCGGGCAATAAGGCGCTTTTGGTAGCCATCCACAAGCTTCTGCTTGAATTTTTGACCACTCCTCTTGACAAAATTGGTGCAGTTCAGCTAAATGTGTTGCTTTTCGGACATGGACTTGTTTCTTCAGCATTGTCCACACGTTTAAGTCAGGACTTTGGGAAGGCCATTCTAAAACCTTCATTCTAGCCTGATTTAGCCATTCCTTTACCACTTTTGAGGTGTGTTTGGGGTCATTGTCCTGTTGGAACACCCAACTGCGCCCAAGACCCAACCTCCGGGCTGATGATTTTAGCTTGTCCTGAAGAATTTGGAGGTAATCCTCCTTTTTCATTGTCCCATTTACTCTCTGTAAAACAGCAGTTCCATTGGCAGCAAAACAGGCCCAGAGCACCATGCTTGACGGTGGGCATGGTGTTCCTGGGATTAAAGGCCTTACCTTTTCTCCTCCAAACATATTGCTGGGTATTGTGGCCAAACAGCTCCATTTTAGTTTCATCTGACCACAAAACTTTCCTCCAGAAGGTCTTATCTTTGTCCATGTGATGAAACACAAATTGAGTTGTTTGGCCACAATACCCAGCAATATGTTCGGAGGAGAAAAGGTGAGGCCTTTAATCCCAAGAACACCATGCCTACCGTCAAGCATAACCACGACCCATCTGGAGCAAGGGTGTAGTGTCTTGCTCAAAGACACAACGGACGTGACTAGGTTGGTAGAAGCTGGGGATTGGACCGGGAACCCCCAACCTCGCCACGCCGTCCCCAATAGATAGTCAGAAAAGTCCACTTAGGTAATGTTGGGGAAATCTTTTAAAACGTATTAAAATTATTTCTCAAGAGTTCATGGACCTACTTCATCACATTCAGTTAATTTACCATTAAATCTGGTTGGTATATTTTCCTCAAAACCTTTAATAATATTCTACGCGTATATATATATATATATATATATATATATATATATATATATATATATATATATATATATATATATATGTATGTGTGGGGAAAAAATCACAAGACTATTTCATTTCTACAGGCCTGTTTCATGAGGGGGGGTACCCTCAATCATCAGGAGATTTTAATGGGAGCATTCACATACCATGGTTTATATAGGGCACAGAGTGGGTGGGTACAGGCTGGCGTAGGGGCGTGGTGATTGGCTCATGTGTTACCTAGGAGGTGTTTCCGTCTGTGGCGGCATGCTGTTACAATTTCGCTGCGCTTGTTGAGGGATGACAGGTCTGGACGGTAAATGATAAACAGTTTCTCTTTCAAGCATAGGTTGCATCTTTTATTACCACTATTGTAAGGTGTGCTGGATGCAAGAATTTGCCATGTTATTGAATATTCAACATTATTGTCTTTGAGGTCCCAAATGTGTTTGCTGAGTTCTGTGGTATTCCGCAGGTTTTGGTTCCTGAAAGAAGCCTTGTGATTGTTCCATCTGGTTTTGAATTCTCCCTCGGTTAATCCTACATATGTGTCGGATGTGTTAATGTCCTTGCGTATTACCTTAGATTGGTAGACAACTGATGTTTGTAAGCACCCCCCGTTGAGAGGGCAATCAGGTTTCTTTCGACAGTTACAGCCTTTGTTGGTTTTGGAGTCGCTCTGTCCGGGGGCCGACGGCTCATTTGCAATTGTTTTGTTGTGGTTTGAGATGATTTGCCGTATATTGTTCATACAGCTGTAGCTCAATTTAATGTTGTTCTTGTTGAATACTTTTCTTAGGGTGTTGTCTTTGGGAAAGTGTTTGTCAATCAGATTGAGGAATTTGTGTCCAATGTTAGTTGAGACGTTTTTGCTGTATGGGGGGTTGTACCAGATGATGTCGTTTCGTTTTCTGTTCTTTTTTGGCTGGTTTCCTGGCGTGGGTTCATAGGTGAGGGTGAAATTGTATCCGCTTTCATCAAGGGCTTTTTGGTACGGGGGGGTTGCTTGGTCAAATTCAGCTTTGCTAGATGACAGCATCGATAGCCTTTTATTAATTCCGGTAGGTATTCTTTTCGTGGTGGTGGGTGGGTGGTTGCTGTCATGGTGCACGTATTGGAGTGTTGTGTTGGGTTTCGTGAATGGTTGGTAGCTGTTATTTCTCAGGTTGAAAGTGACGTCAAGGAAGTTGACGGTTTGCTTGTTGGCTTCAATCGTGATCCGTAGGCCGTTCTCTTTGAAAATTTGGCATATGCGCTTCTTGTATATATATATATATAAACTGCCTCAAGGTCACATGGTTGCAACTCAGCAATTAGACTGTATTGTAACACAAGGTTTTTTGAGGTTCTTTTTAAGACTACATTAAGAAAAGTACACAGTCAAAGTTTTTTCTTTATGTTTTGTCGGTGCAAATTTTACAGGACAAACAAAACAAAACCACCGGGTGGAAACGCACCTTGAATGACAAAGTGAAGTGTACAGTTTGGTTAAAATCACTCGCCGTTTCTATCAAGATTAATTTTTCCCTGCCACATTCTCGCAATATAAATCAAGTGTGTATGAGCCGGATCTATGTCCATAAATGTCAACTCGAGCCTTCAAACACCAGGAGGTCGTTGAGCTGATGGTAATTACTACAATAACACCGTCAGCCCAGCTCTAATAGCTGCATTAATGCTCCATTGGAAGTCTTCCAATTGCTTTTGGCTGTGACGATCATTTGAAAAGGTTAGAAAACGATTTTAGCTGTAAGTTTGCACAAAGGCAAATGAAAATCCTATTTATTGACCAATCTTTGAGTTGCTTGTCAGGTTCAAACACTGATGACATCTATCAAAACAGACGAGAAGCAAGGAATCGTGCAGAGACAGAGTTATATTTTACTCAATTGAGGAAAGACGTTATTTGGGCTGTACTCTAGTTACAGATCAAAATTTCGCTCTAAAGTCTAGCCCACGTGCTTCCTCTATTTATTTGGGAGGTGCCTGGTTACATCACTGAAGCTGCCGCTGAGGGAATGGGGTTAATCTCGACAGCTCCAGTTAGACACCAGTGACGTGCGGTGAGGTTGATGGCTGGTGAGGCACTGACTTCATCACAGTCAGATTTACAAACATATGAACCCTAAAGAGTATCTTATTCACCATTTGATTGGCAGCAGTTAACGGGTTATGTTTAAAAGCTCATACCAGCATTCTTCCCTGCTTTGCACTCAGCATCAAGGCTTGGAATTGGGGGTTAAATCACCAAAAATGATTCCCGGGCGCGGCGCTGCTGCTGCCCACTGCTCCCCTCACCTCCCAGGGGGTGATCAAGGGGATGGGTCAAATGCAGAGGACACATTTCATTACACCTAGTGTGTGTGTGACAATCATTGCTACTTTAACTTAACTTTAACTTTACACATATAAACTGTAGCACACAAAAAAGCACATTTAATTAAAAAAAAACGTTATTATGGTCTTACCTTTACTTATAAATTAAGTCCATGCGCCGCAACTAAAGCCCTCACTTAAACTTTCCACGTGCAAGATTGAATCTATTTAAAAACGTGTAACCAAGGGTTTATAAATGTCGCCTATATTGTATGAAACTACAAAAGGCTCCAGTTTACACGAGGACCACTTTATTTACCTTCTTTCAAAAACCTCCGCTCCACTCCGTGCCATCACTTCCGCTCTTAGCGCCTTCAAAATAAGAGCTCAAGGCATATACTGTATAACAGCGCATAACAGGAACTTAACATCACAAAGAGGAAAGCCCATAAAAATAGGTTACAAAAGTTGTTTAATAAGAAGCCAAAAAGTGCAAAAACAATAATGTTCGTGTTGGAGGAGTTGTGAATTAGGTACACCTGCAGTCTGCAGGTGTACCTAATGTTGTGGCCCTGCAGTCATTCACAACTCCTCCAACACGAACATTATTGTTTTTGCACTTTTTGGCTTCTTATGAAATAACTTTTTTAAATAGATTCAATCTTGCACGTGGAAAGTTTAAGTGTGGGCTTTAGTTGATACAACAATTCTACGGCGGGGGGTGCTTCTCGACCACCATGAGGCGGGATTACTGGAGCCTCAGCCAGTGCGTCTTTTGCAGCCGTTTTATGATTGCTCAGCACAAGAAATACGTTACACACATACAGTTGTTGACAAAATACACTGTACATTATATACCTCAGCTAACTAAACTATGGAAATGTATAATATAATTCATATAGCAATACAGTCTCACTGCACAGCAGGCCAGCAGTTAGCCGAGTCCGGAATTCATGTTGAGGCACTGAGTGACGTGCCTCAACTGGCTGCTGATCACCGCACCGTCTCTTCTCAGTATTTGAACGGCAAATGTGAAAACTCAGCGATTTTGAATAAAAATAATCTAAAACTGGTGAAGTTAAATGGAAAATAACTTTATAGTATAATCACTGGATACATATAACAATTTAATTAATTTGTTTTCTTTTTACATTTTTTTTCTTTCCATGACCGCACGTCACTGATATATACTGATATATATATAGGGCAGCATAAACTAGAGAGTAGATCCAGCAGAAAAAAGAAATGCCTTAAAACTGGAATTTAGACAGTTTTAAAGTCTTTTTAATGAGCTCTACTGTAATTATACTGTTTTATTTGTCTGGCTTTAATATCAATAAGATGTGTCGGCGCACACCTTTTCATGTTCATGCGCTATGATGATGTTTACATCGGAATTAGAGTAGTAGGGATTTTATTTTCCCCTCACTGGGGAAATTTCACAGTGGCAGTGTAAACATACATACTGTGTGAAGTGGACACAGTAAAGACAGGACAGAAAGTAAACACCACACGTAATGAAATAAAAGTAGGAAAAGAAAAAAAAAAGTAATACACACATATACAGTGGTGGTCAAAAGTGTACATACACTTGTAAAGAACATCATGTCATGGCTGTCTTGAGTTTACAATCACTTCTTATTTTTTTGTGATGTAGTGATTGGAGCACATACTTGTTGGTCACAAAAAACATTCATGAAGTTTGCTTCTTCTTTGAATTTATTATGGCTCTACTGAAAATGTGAGGGTCAAAAGTATACATACAGCAATGTTAATATTTGCTTACATGTCCCTTGGCAAGTTTACCTGCAATAAGGCGCTTTTGGTAGCCATCCACAAGCTTCTGCTTGACCACTTGACCACTCCTCTTGACAAAATTGGTGAAGTTCAGCTAAATGTGTTGCGGCCGGCTTCGAAGCAATTCTGGACCACCATCCGCCGCCTCAGGAAGGGGAAGCAGTGCACTATCAACACCGTGTATGGCGAGGTTGGTGTTCTGCTGACCTCGACTGCGGATGTTGTGGATCGGTGGAGTGAATACTTCGAAGACCTCCTCAATCCCACCAACACGTCTTCCTATGAGGAAGCAGTGCCTGGGGAGTCTGTGGTGGGCTCTCCTATTTCTGGGGCTGAGGTTGCTGAGGTAGTTAAAAAGCTCCTCGGTGGCAAGGCCCCGGGGGTGGATGAGATCTGCCCGGAGTTCCTTAAGGCTCTGGATGCTGTGGGGCTGTCTTGGTTGACAAGACTCTGCAGCATCGCGTGGACATCGGGGGCGGTGCCTCTGGATTGGCAGACCGGGGTGGTGGTTCCTCTCTTTAAGAAGGGGAACCGGAGGGTGTGTTCTAACTATCGTGGGATCACACTCCTCAGCCTTCCTGGTAAGGTCTATTCAGGTGTACTGGAGAGGAGGCTACGCCGGATAGTCGAACCTCGGATTCAGGAGGAACAGTGTGGTTTTCGTCCTGGTCGTGGAACTGTGGACCAGCTCTATACTCTCGGCAGGGTCCTTGAGGGTGCATGGGAGTTTGCCCAACCAGTCTACATGTGTTTTGTGGACTTGGAGAAGGCATTTGACAGTGTCCCTCGGGAAGTCCTGTGGGGAGTGCTCAGAGAGTATGGGGTATCGGACTGTCTGATTGTGGCAGTCCGCTCCCTGTATGCTCAGTGCCAGAGCTTGGTCCGCATTGCCGGCAGTAAGTCGGACACGTTTCCAGTGAGGGTTGGACTCCGCCAAGGCTGCCCTTTGTCACCGATTCTGTTCATAACTTTTATGGACAGAATTTCTAGGCGCAGTCAAGGCGTTGAGGGGATCTGGTTTGGTGGCTGCAGGATTAGGTCTCTGCTTTTTGCAGATGATGTGGTCCTGATGGCTTCATCTGGCCAGGATCTTCAGCTCTCACTGGATCGGTTCGCAGCCGAGTGTGAAGCGACTGGGATGAGAATCAGCACCTCCAAGTCCGAGTCCATGGTTCTCGCCCGGAAAAGGGTGGAGTGCCATCTCCGGGTTGGGGAGGAGACCCTGCCCCAAGTGGAGGAGTTCAAGTACCTCGGAGTCTTGTTCACGAGTGGGGGAAGAGTGGATCGTGAGATCGACAGGCGGATCGGTGCGGCGTCTTCAGTAATGCGGACGCTGTATCGATCCGTTGTGGTGAAGAAGGAGCTGAGCCGGAAGGCAAAGCTGTCAATTTACCGGTCGATCTACGTTCCCATCCTCACCTATGGTCATGAGCTTTGGGTTATGACCGAAAGGACAAGATCACGGGTACAAGCGGCCGAAATGAGTTTCCTCCGCCGGGTGGCGGGCCTCTCCCTTAGAGATAGGGTGAGAAGCTCTGCCATCCGGGAGGAGCTCAAAGTAAAGCCGCTGCTCCTCCACATCGAGAAGAGCCAGATGAGGTGGTTCGGGCATCTGGTCAGGATGCCACCCGAACGCCTCCCTAGGGAGGTGTTTCGGGCACGTCCGACCGGTAGGAGGCCGCGGGGAAGACTCAGGACACGTTGGGAAGACTATGTCTCCCGGCTGGCCTGGGAACGCCTCGGGGTCCCCCGGGAGGAGCTGGACGAAGTGGCTGGGGAGAGGGAAGTCTGGGCTTCCCTGCTTAGGCTGCTGCCCCCGCGACCCGACCTCGGATAAGCGGAAGAAGATGGATGGATGGATGGATGTTGCTTTTCTGACATGGACTTGTTTCTTCAGCATTGTCCACACTTTTATGTCAGGACTTTGGGAAGGCCATTCTAAAACCTTCATTGTAGCCTGATTTAGTCATTCCTTTACCACTTTTGAGGTGTGTTTGGGGGTCATTGTCCTGTTGGAACACCCAACTGCGCCCAAGACCCAACCTCCGGGCTGATGATTTTAGCTTGTCCTGAACAATTTGGAGGTAATCCTCCTTTTTCATTGTCCCATTTACTCTCTGTAAAGCAGCAGTTCCATTGGCAGCAAAACAGGCCCAGAGCATAATATTACCACCACCATGCTTGATGGTAGGAATGGTGTTCCTGGGATTAAAGGCCTCATCTTTTCTCCTCCAAACATATTGCTGGGTATTGTGGCCAAACGGCTCCATTTTTGTTTCATCTGACCGCAGAACTTTCCTCCAGAAGGTCTTATCTTTGTCCATGTGATGTCAGATGAAACAAAAATGGAGCTGTTTGACCACAATACCCAGCAATATGTTTGGAGAAGAAAAGGTGAGGCCTTTAATCCTAGGAACACTATGCCTACCGTCAAGCATGGTGGTGGTAGTATTATGCTCTGGGCTTACACTTCTATAGCATGTACTACAAATTATGCACATTTTATGCAGTAATGTTAATATTTGCTTACATGTCCCTTGGCAAGTTTACCTGCAATAAGGCGCTTTTTGTAGCCATCCACAAGCTTCTGCTTGACCACTTGACCACAAAATTGGTGCAGTTCAGCTAAATCGGTTGGTTATCTGACATGGACTTGTTTCTTCAGCATTGTCCACATGTTCTCAATAATAGTAAATAAATAATACACAGTTGACAATAGTAGATAATTATGATGCATATGTTTTATTCATTTATTCATTATTACTACAGGGAAAATTATGCAAACTTAATCCTGATTCACAGTCAAATGTTAATGAATGCACTTAACATTCATCAGGAAATGTCACCTGCGGTATTTAACATGCAAACTGCTTGTTTATTCCAGTAGGCCGTACGGATAATTGCGCATTGATCTCATCTGTCATTTTCGGGGACGTTGCACACGTCGCTTGAATCTCAACTGTCGGACAATTTGGCCACAGTTCTATACTCCGGAGTTAGGATTGTCAGAGTCCATGTATTGTGACGCGCCAGTAACATACTGAGTCTACTTTTTTGCATCGTGGTGTCGTCTTAAAATTGCAACATTCCTTCACCAATAACAGATGCTCTTTTCAGATACAAATGTGTAGCCTATATATTGTTGTATTTCTTTCATTAAGCTCACACATCATCAGTTCTTCTTCTGTGCACTATACATTCGTTCTAGAACACCCGAACATGTCCAATTGCCAAAAGTATTTGGCCAACTGCTTTGCCTCGCGTATGAACTTGAAGTGCCATTCCATTCCTAACTCATAGGGTTCAATATGACCTTTTGCAGCTATTACTGTCACACCGCGGTGAGGGAAGTCTTGTCTTGTGATTTACATGTTTTATTTTGAAAAGCAACTCCTCTTGTTTCAGATCACGGGTCCTTCCTCTTGTGTCACCAGTCTGACGTCATTCCTGACCCTTGATTGTTTCCACCTGTTTCCCATTACCCTCATGTTCTTTATAAGCCCATGCCTCCCCTTGTTCTGTGCCAGATTGTCTCGAGCTTTCGTGCCTGTCCTGCGTTCCATGTCCCTGTTCATGTCCATGCCTTGCCTTGTCCCACGTCTACGTCCTTGCTCCCAGAATATCCCACGCTGTAATTTTGAATTGACTTTTTTCCTCCCTCAGAGCGACTTTTGTTATCCTACCTTTTTCTACCGCAGTGGTGAGTTATTATTTTTCCTTAAAGATTTTTTCCTCAAAGTTTGTTGAGTGATTTTTTGTTTACATTGATTAGAGTAGTTAAGTTTTATAGTCTTTATTTTCTTCCTCCTGTTTGGAGCGTTTTTTGTTAAAGTTTTTGATAACAGATACGGTGCTAATTATATCGTCCTTATTTTTGTATTCCTGATTTTCGGTTTTTCCCTTTTGGAACATTTTGTCAATAGTATTTTTGTAATTCATAGTAATTGAATTTACTCGGCTCTGGAGGCTTAAAGAGTATTTCAAAATAAAAGCTTTATTTGGAATCACCTCTCTGCATCTGAGTCCCTTCCTCCGTCCAAGCCTGACAATTACAGCTTCAACTCTTCTGGGAAGGCTGTCCACAAGGTTGCGGAGTGTGTTTATAGGAATTTTGCACCATTCTTCCAAGAGCGCATTGGTGAGGTCACACACTGATGTTGGTGGAGAAGGCCTGGCTCTCAGTCTCCGTTCTAATTCATCCCAAAGGTGTTTATATCGGGTTCAGGTCAGGACTCTGTGCAGGCCAGTCAAGTTCATCCACACCATGTCTTCGTGGACCTTGCTTTGTGCACTGGTGCACAGTCATGTTGGAAGAGGAAGGGGCCCGCCCCAAACTGTTCCCACAAAGTTGGGAGTATGGAATTGTCCAAAATGTTTTGGTATCCTGGAGCATTCAAAGTTCCTTTCACTGGAACTAAGGGGCCAAGCCCAACTCCTGGAAAACAACCCCACACCAAATTTCACACTCTGCACAATGCAGTCCGAAATGTAGCGTTCTCCTGGCAACCTCCAAACCCAGACTGGTCCATCAGATTGCCAGATGGAAAAGTGTGATTCATCAGTCCAGAGAAGGCGTCTCCACTGCTCTAGAGTCCAGTGGCGACGTGCTTTACACCACTGCATCCCACGCTTTGCATTGGACTTGGTGATGTATGGCTTAGATGCAGCTGCTCGGGCCATGGAAACCCATTCCATGAAGCTCTCTGCGTACTGTACGTGGGCTAATTGGAAGGTTTGGAGCTCTGTAGCAACTGACTGTGCAGAAAGTCTTTGCACTATGCTGACCTCTCTGTCAGTTTACGTGGCTGAGTAGCCATTCCTTTACCACTTTTGAGGTGTGTTTGGGGTCATTGTCCTGTTGGAACACCCAACTGCGCCCAAGACCCAACCTCCGGGCTTGTCCTGAACAATTTGGAGCTAATCCTCCTTTTTCCATTGTCCCATTTACTCTCTGTAAAGCAGCAGTTCCATTGGCAGCAAAACAGGCCCAGAGCATAATACTACCACCACCATGCTTGACGGTAGGAATGGTGTTCCTGGGATTAAAGGCCTCACTTTTTCTCCTCCAAACATATTGCTGGGTATTGTGGCCAAAACAGCTCCATTTTTGTTTCATCTGACCACAGAACTTTCCTCCAGAAGGTCTTATCTTTGTCCATGTGATGTCAGATGAAACAAAAATTGAGCCACAATACCCAGAAATGATTGGAAACTCAAGACAGCCATGACATTATGTTCTTTACAAATGTATGTCAACTTTTGACCACGACTGTATATAAATCGACAGATTACTGTACAGATAAATATACTGCACTTTTGCATACTAGACTTAGACTTAAACAAACTTTAATGATCCACAGGGGAATTTGTTCAACACAGTAGCTCAGCTACAATCATGGAAAGTGTAAGGATGGAAAGGACAACGCAGGTATAAATAGACTAAATATAGCGATATAACATATATACGAATATATGCGAATATATACATAGTATGTGTACAGTATATTATATATACAGATATATTATATTATGTCTATAAGTGTACATACACTTGTAAAGAACATCATGTCATGGCTGTCTTGAGTTTCCAATCATTTCTACAACTCTTATTTTTTTGTGATAGAGTGACTGGAGCACATTCATGAAGTTTGCTTCTTTTATGAATTTATTATGGCTCTACTGAAAATGTGAGGGTCAAAAGTATACATACAGCAATGTTAATATTTGCTTACATGTCCCTTGGCAAGTTTACCTGCAATAAGGCGCTTTTGGTAGCCATCCACAAGCTTCTGCTTGACCACTTGACCACTAAATTGCTGCAGTTCAGCTAAATGTGTTGCTTTTCTGACATGGACTTGTTTCTTCAGCATTGTCCACACAGCTTAATTTTTGTTTCATCTGACATCACATGGACAAAGATAAGACCTTCTGGAGGAAAGTTCTGTGGTCAGATGAAAGAAAAATAGAGCTGTTTGGCCACAATATCCAACAATATGTTTGGAGGAGAAAAGGTGAGGCCTTTAATCCCAGGAACACCATACCTACCGTCAAGCATGGTGGTGGTAGTATTATGCTCTGGGTCTGTTTTGCTGCCAGTGGAACTGGTGCGTTACAGAGAGTAAATGGGACAATGAAAAAGGAGGATTACCTCCAAATTCTTCAGGACAAGCTAAAATCATCAGCCCGGAGGTTGGGTCTTGGGCGCAGTTGGGTGTTCCAACAGGACAATGACCCCAAACACACCTCAAAAGTGGTAAAGGAATGGCTAAATCAGACTAGAATGAAGGTTTTGGAATGGCCTTCCCAAAGACCTGACTTAAACGTGTGGACAATGCTGAAGAAACAAGTCCAAGTCAGAAAAGCAACACATTTAGCTGAACTGCACCAATTTTGTGGTCAAGTGGTCAAGCAGAAGCTTGTGGATGGCTACCAAAAGCGCCTTATTGCAGGTAAACTTGCCAAGGGACATGTAAGCAAATATTAACATTGCTGTATGTATACTTTTGACCCATTTTCAGTAGAGCCATAATAAATTCATAAAAGAAGCAAACTTCATGAATGTTTTTTGTGACCAACAAGTATGTGCTCCAATCACTACATCACAAAAAAATAAGAGTTGTAGAAATGATTGTAAAGTCAAGACAGCCGTGACATGATGTTCTTTACAAGTGTATGTATTTCAGTCATTTGTGCATGTTAGTGGGAAAATGCATCTTTTTGTTTTCTATAAGTGAAACAATTCTAAGAAACAAAACAGTCGGTTTGTACTCGCCAGTTGTTGTGTGATAGTCCTACGTGTAGAAACATATTACCCAAACAAACAGCAATGATTTGAAATCGTTTTTAAAAAATGTACTGAAATGTGTAGATTTACTACATATGTTTTATTTGTGTATTATCACACGCAGTATTTTATGAGGGTAAGTGATACTTATTTCCAGAGGTGGGTAGAGTAGCCAGAAATTGTACTCAAGTAAGAGTACTGTTACTTTAGAGATTTATTACTCAAGTAAAAGTAAGGAGTAGTCACCCAAATATTTACTTGAGTAAAAGTAAAAAGTATGTTGTGAAAAAACTACTCAAGTACTGAGTAACTGATGAGTAACATACACACACATATATATATATATATATATATATATATATATATATATATACATACATACATACATACATATACATTGATATATACAGTATATAATTTATATTTATTTATTTTGCCGTTTTTGTTTACATGTTAAAGGTGTTTTAATGAATATACATGCATGTTTAACACATATAGATTCCTTTCTTTAATGAAGACTAGAATATAAGTTGGTGTATTACCTGATTCTGATGACTTGCGTTGATTGTAATCAGACAGTAGTGATGATAACGTCCACGTTTTCAATTGGAGGAGAAGAAAAGTTCCTCCTTTCTGTCTAATACCACATGAAAGTGATGGGTTTTTGGCATCTTATTTGTCCAGCTTCCATATTCGTTTTTATACACTTTACAAGAAATACATTGGCGTCAAACTCCGTAGCTTGCTAGCTTGTTTACGCTGGCTTTCGGAGACTCTTGTTTTGAAAGCGCAGGCGCGATGACGCGGCACTTTTATTGTGAAGACAGGAACGTCCTCATGTGCGGTCAGTCTTTAGGCTTTTGACGGGATGTACGGTTGAAATAAAACAAGTATCTTTTTTCCTTCACACTTTTGATTGATTGATTGAGACTTTTATTAGTAGATTGCACAGTACAGTACATATTCCGTACAATTGACCACTAAATGGTAACACCCCAATAAGTTTTTCAACTTGTTTAAGTCAGGTCATGTGACCACCTGGCTCTGTTTGATTGGTCCAACGTCACCAGTGACTGCATCTGATTGGTGGAACGAAGTGAAACGTCACCAGTAAGGCAGGCACTTTGAAGGTCTGTCTGACAGACCAAAACAAATAAAGCGTGCATTAACAGATCGATAAAAATTAGTAGCGAGTAGCGAGCTGAATGTAGATAAAAGTAGCGGAGTAAAAGTAGCGTTTCTTTTCTATAAATATACTTAAGTAAAAGTAAAAGTATGTTGCATTAAAACTACTCTTAGAAGTACAATTTATCCCAAAAGTTACTCAAGTAGATGTAACGGAGTAAATGTAGCGCGTTACTACCCACCTCTGATCATGTCTGTAGTATTTAAGTTCATTGTTTTCAGTTTGTCTTTCTGGCGACATCCCACATTTTTGCTCTTCACATTCCTGACACTTGTTTTTTCATGTCCATCTTTCATGCTGCAACTTTAGTCCAAGCCAAGTAAGTTTTTGTTTATTAATGCTATAGTCTTTTGGTTTCATAGTTTGTTCTCCGCCACTGTTCTCCGCCACTGTGCTGTTTCGTTTGTACTCTTTTTTTTGTCCTTTATTAGTGTAAAAAATAAATTATGTACTCTCATTCCCGTTTCGCCCGAGCCAACTTTCCGTTGCCTTCTAGAAAAACTAAACCCCAGGACTGTCATGACTAGGACTGTGGCTTGGTTTGTTCTCCCGTGGTGCAAATGAACTGGACTGGTCAAGGCTTGAAGGTGGGTACATGATTTATTTAAACTATCAAAAAAGGAATAAACGAAAAGCGCGCACAGGGGCGGAGGTACAAAACTAGACTATAAACACAAGAAACTATGAACAATTAAACAAAACACTAACTGTGGCTTAATAAACAAAAACTTACTTGGCATGGAACCGGCATGAAAAAAAGAGTAGCAAGGGTCATCAGGGTGTGGAGAGTGTGCAGGAGCATAAATGCGGGGATGTCGTCAGGACGAACAACAGAAAATGAATGAACTTAAATACTATGGACATGATTAGTGAAAGCAGGTGCGTGACTCAAAACGTGAAACAGGTGCGTGACGTGACAGGTGAAAACTAATGGTTGCTACGGTGACAAACAAGAGTGCACAATGAGTCCAAACGTGGAACAGGTGAAACTAATGGGTAATCATGCAAACAAGACAAGGGAGTGAAAAGCCAGAAACTAAACAAAACATGACTTAAAACAAAACATGATTACACAGACATGACAAGGACCAAGTCATGACAAAGTGAAACAATTCTAAGAAACAAAACAGTCGGTTTGTACTCGCCAGTTGTTGTGTGATAGTCCTACGTGTAGAAACATATTACCCAAACAAACAGCAATGATTTGAAATAGTTTTTAAAAAATTTAGTGAAATGTGTATATTTACTACATATGTTTTATTTGTGTATTATCACATGCAGTATTTTATGAGGGTAAGTCATACGTACTTCCTCTTTGCAGGAGCTGGAGGTTGGTCTCCTTTCATCTCAGACAGACACCAATGGCTGGAGGTGGACCTGGGTAAGAGGACCCTAATCGCAGCTGCCGCCACGCAGGGACGTTACGGCAGCTCTGATTGGCTGACGGCCTACCTGTTGATGTTTAGCGACACGGGACACAACTGGAGACAGCACCGTCAAGAAGACACGTTTGGGGTAATTACGTCACCGTCGCATATGTTTTTTTTAAGCTTAGTTTAGTTTGCCATGTTACATACGGTGCGTCCGGAAAGTATTCACGGCGTTTCACTTCTTCCACATTTTTGTTACGTTACAGCAGGGGTCGGCAACCTGCGGCTCTTTGATCACTCTGATGCGGCTCAGCAGCTTACTTGCTGAACCCCCCAATTTTCCCGTGAGACTTCCGGATTTCAGTGCCTCTCGCAGAAAACTCCCGGGATTAATATTCACCGATTTTCACCCTTACAGCTATAATAAGGGCGTGCCATGATGGTACAACATTTGGCGCCCTCTACAATCTGTATTAACAGCGTGCCAGCTCAACACTTGTTATACAATATACATCTTCTGCTTGCACACGTACGTGACAGCAAGGCATACTTGGTCAACAGCCACACAGGTTACACTGACAGTGACTATATAAAACAACTTTAACACTCTTACTAATAATGCGCCACACTTTGAACCAAAACCAAACAAGAATGACCAACACATTTCGGGAGAACATCTGCACCTTAACACAACATAAACACAACAGAACAAACACCCAGAATCCCATGCAGCCCTGACTCTTCCGGGGTACATTATACACCCCTGCTACCACCAAACCCCACCCCAACCCTGCTCCCTCACACATCAACACCCCCCTCTCTGTGCGTCGGTTGAGGTGGGCGGGGTTTGGTAGCGGGGGTGTATAATGTATCCCGGGGAAGAGTTAGGGCTGCATGGGATTCTGGGTATTTGTCCTGTTGTGTTTATGTTGTGTTACGGTGCAGATGTTCTCCCGAAATGTGTTTGTCATTCTTGTTTGGTGTGGGTTCACAGTGTGGCGCATTATTAGTAAGAGTGTTACATTTTTTTTTATACCGCCACCGTCAGTGTAACCTGTGTGGTTGTTGACCAAGTATGCATTGCTGTCACCTACGTGGTTGATCAGGCACGCTGATTGTAGTGGGCGCTATATGCTCTACCATCAAGGCACGCATGACGCTGACAAGCGCTATTCATCTAAAACCCGTGTGCCACACCAGCTCAAAAATTCCACATAAAGGTGTAGGCAGCGTGTCTGAGACACCTGGTTTGTACATAGCACAAAGCAAAAAAAAAGGGAGTGTTATTTCATTTAAAATTCCAAAAATTATTGCGGCTCCCATTGTTTTCTATAATTTGTGAAACTGGTCAAAATGGCTCTTTGACTTGTAAAGGTTGCCGACCCCTGCGTTACAGCCTTATTCCAAAATGGAATACATCCATTTTTGTTCTCATAATTCTACAGACAAATACCTCATAATGACAATGTGAAGGTTTTTTTTGCAAATGTATTTCAACTAAAAAAGAAGCACATATACATACATATTCACAGCCTTTCCTCAATACTTTCTTCTTTCGTGTAACGTCAGATGTCCAACTCGGTGTAGCGTAGCCATACCCGCATCTCTGGTCCTAGGTGGAGGAAGAAGACGGCAGCCTCCACGTGGCCTCCTCTTTAAGTAACAAGATGTGGTGCAATACCAACTTGTGAAACCAATGTCGCCAACCAAACGTCGAGCCAGCAGGCTTAGGACCGGCGGACGGGCAGTCATCCCGACCGTCAAAAACCGAGGCCTGTCAGTGCTTTAAATCAATGTCGAGGGCCTAAATACATTGGTCATTACCGGTACTTTTCAGAGGCGGTATAGTACCGAATATGATTCATTAGTATCGCGGTACTATACTAATACCAGTATACCTTACAACCCTACTTGTTACTATGGTAATCTAAGTCACAGCAGGTCAGACGAGGCACCAAGCAGTGTGGGTGGGGAGCGTTTCCACACAGTGTTACCAGGGACCGACGAGGAAGGAGATTTTTACAACCAAGTTCTAAAGCTTAGTGATACATCAAATATATCAGAGAGGGGGTGTGACATTAAAATGTTGTCAATATTCAGTGTTTTATCGTTCATAGATTCTTTATTGTCGTGTACATTCTGGGTGTCTCATTCGGTAAACTTTTTTTTTTTAATTCCATTCCCGTCATAATGTTTTTAGCATTCAATCAGACATTATTGTGAGGTTTTATAATTGCCCAGGTCTGTTCCATAGCAATGCTTCTCAGTTATTTTCTGCTACGCCCTTCTTTGAAGAAGAAAGCATTTTGCGCCCCGCCCCACTCACCGCCGCGACTATAAATAGTATCACGTAAGCACACCTCTGTGTAACATTGTATCCCTATTAACATTAAAGAAAACCAAACAAAATAAAAGAATATACAAACCCCGTTTCCATATGAGTTGGGAAATTGTCTTAGATGTAAATATAAATGGAATACATCCATCCATCCATCCATCCATCTTCTTCCGCTTATCCGAGGTCGGGTCGCGGGGGCAGCAGCCTAAGCAGGGAAGCCCAGACTTTCCTCTCCCCAGCCACTTCGTCCAGCTCTTCCCGGGGGATCCCGAGGCGTTCCCAGGCCAGCCGGGAGACATAGTCTTCCCAACGTGTCCTGGGTCTTCCCCGTGGCCTCCTACCGGTTGGACGTGCCCTAAACACCTCCCGAGGGAGGCGTTCGGGTGGCATCCTGACCAGATGCCCGAACCACCTCATCTGGCTCCTCTCCATGTGGAGGAGCAGCGGCTTTACTTTGAGCTCCTCTCGGATGACAGAGCTTCTCACCCTATCTCTAAGGGAGAGCCCCGCCACCCGGCGGAGGAAACTCATTTCGGCCGCTTGTACCCGTGATCTTGTCCTTTCGGTCATAACCCAAAGCTCATGACCATAGGTGAGGATGGGAACGTAGATCGACCGGTAAATTGAGAGCTTTGCCTTCCGGCTCAGCTCCTTCTTCACCACAACGGATCGATACAGCGTCCGCATTACTGAAGATGCCGCACCGATCCGCCTGTCGATCTCACCATCCACTTTTCCCTCACTCGTGAACAAGACTCCGAGGTACTTGAACTCCTCCACTTGGGGCAGGGTCTCCTCCCCAACCCGGAGATGGCACTCCACCCTTTTCCGGGCGAGAACCATGGACTCGGACTTGGAGGTGCTGATTCTCATCCCAGTCGCTTCACACTCGGCTGCGAACCGATCCAGTGAGAGCTGAAGATCCTGGCCAGATGAAGCCATCAGGACCACATCATCTGCAAAAAGCAGAGACCTAATCCTGCAGCCACCAAACCAGATCCCCTCAACGCCTTGACTGCGCCTAGAAATTCTGTCCATAAAAGTTATGAACAGAATGGGTGACAAAGGGCAGCCTTGGCGGAGTCCAACCCTCACTGGAAACGTGTCCGACTTACTGCCGGCAATGCGGACCAAGCTCTGACACTGATCATACAGGGAGTGGACCGCCACAATCAGACAGTCCGTTACCCCATACTCTCTGAGCACTCCCCACAGGACCTCCCGAGGGACACGGTCAAATGCCTTCTCCAAGTCCACAAAGCACATGTAGACTGGTTGGGCAAACTCCCATGCACCCTCAAGGACCCTGCCGAGAGTATAGAGCTGGTCCACAGTTCCACGACCAGGACCAAAACCACACTGTTCCTCCTGAATCCGAGGTTCGACTATCCGGCGTAGCCTCCTCTCCAGTACACCTGAATAGACCTTACCGGGAAGGCTGAGGAATACAATGATTTGCAAATCCTTTTCAACCCATATTCAATTGAATGCACTACAAAGACAACATATTTGATGTTCAAACTCATAAACTTTTTTTTTTTTTTTTGCAAATAATAATTAACTTAGAATTTCATGGCTGCAACACATGCCAAAGTAGTTGGGAAAGGGCATGTTCACCACTGTGTTACATCACCTTTTCTTTTAACAACACTCAGTAAACGTTTGGGAACTGAGGGAACTAATTGTTGAAGCTTTGAAAGTGGAATTCTTTCCCATTCTTGTTTTATGTAGAGCTTCAGTCGTTCAACAGTCCGGGGGTCTCCGCTGTCGTATTTTACGCTTCATAATGCGCCACACATTTTCGATAAGAGACAGGTCTGGACTGCAGGCGGGCCAGGAATGTACCCGCACTCTTTTTTTTTACGAAGCCACGCTGCTGTAACACGTGCTGAATGTGGCTTGGCTTTGTCTTGCTGAAATAAGCAGGGGCGTCCATGAAAAAGACGGCGCTTAGATGGCAGCATATGTTGTTCCAAAACCTGTATGTACCTTTCAGCATTAATGGTGCCTTCACAGATGTGTAAGTTACCCATGTCTTGGGCACTAATGCACCCCCATACCATCACACATGCTGCCTTTTACACTTTGCGTCGATTACAGTCTGGATGGTTCGCTTCCCCTTTGGTCCGGATGACACGATGTCGAATAATTCCAAAAACAATTTGAAATGTGGACTCGTCAGACCACAGAACACTTTTCCACTTTGCATGAGTCCATCTTAGATGATCTCGGGCCCAGAGAAGCCGGCGGCGTTTCTGGGTGTTGTTGATAAATGGCTTTGGCTTTGCATAGTAGAGCTTTAACTTGCACTTACAGGTGTAGCAACCAACTGTATTTAGTGACAGTGGTTTTCTGAAGTGTTCCTGAGCCCATGTGGTGATATCCTTTAGAGATTGATGTCGGTTTTTGATACAGTGCCGTCTGAGGGATCGAAGGTCACGGTCATTCAATGCCGCTTACGTGGAGTGATTTCTCCAGATTCTCTGAACCTTTTGATGATATTATGGAGCGTAGATGTTGAAATCCCTAAATTTCTTGCAATTGCACTTTGAGAAACGTTGTTCTTAAACTGTTTGACTATTTGCTCACGCACTCGTGGACAAAGGGGTGTACCTCGCCCCATCCTTTCTTGTGAAAGACTGAGCATTTTTTGGGAAGCTGTTTTTATACCCAATCATGGCACCCACCTGTTCCCAATTAGCCCGCACACCTGTGGGATGTTCCAAATAAGTGTTTGATGAGCATTCCTCAACTTTATCAGTATTTATTGCCACCTTTCCCAACTTCTTTGGCACGTGTTGCTGGCATCAAATTCTAAAGTTAATGATTATTTGCAAAAAAAAAAAAATGTTTATGAGTTTGAACATCAAATATGTTGTCTTTGTAGCATATTCAACTGAATATGGGTTGAAAAGGATTTGCAAATCATTGTATTCCGTTTATATTTACATCTAACACAATTTCCCAACTCATATGGAAACGGGGTTTGTACTTTCTTAACATTGTCTTTTTAGCCTGTGACAGAAAATATTTAAAGTGCATCATTTGCCTGAAATCAGAATCAGAATCAGAAATTCCCAAGGCCACCAGCTCAGTGGCCTAGTGGTTAGAGTGTCCGCCCTGAGATGGGTAGGTCGTGAGTTTAAACCCCGGCCGAGTCATACCAAAGACTTTAAAAATGGGAGCATTGGCACCCAGCATCAAGGGTTGGAATTGGGGGTTAAATCACCAAAAATGAGACAGAACAGGATCGCTGACGGGTCTGCCAACCTCCGGCGCCTCTTACAATAAAGATGCGAAACAGGTAAAAGCTGGGGGGGGGATAAAAAAAAAATCAGTCTAAGCTGAGGCCAAGAAAAAACCTCATAGCTATAGCATTGTCCACACATTTGATTCAGGACTTTTGGAAGGCCATTCTAAAACCTTCATTCTAGCCTGATTTAACCATTCCTTTACCACTTTTGATGTGTGTTTGGGGTCATTGTCCTGTTGGAACACCCAACTGCGCTTAAGACCCAATTTTAGGTTTTAGGATTTTAGGTTGCCCTAAAGAATTTGGAGGTAATCCTCCTTTTTCATTGTCCCATTTACTCTCTGTAAAGCACCAGTTCCATTGGCAGCAAAACAGGCCCAGAGCATAATACTACCACCACCATGCTTGACGGTAGGAATGGTGTTCCTGGGATTAAAGGCCTCACCTTTTCTCCTCCAAACATATTGCTGGGTATTGTGGCCAAACAGCTCCATTTTTGTTTCATCTGACATCACATGGACAAAGATAAGACCTTCTGGAGGAAAGTTCTGTGGTCAGATGCTGAAGAAACAAGTCCATGTCAGAAAACTAACAAATTTAGCTGAACTGCACCAATTTTGTCAAGAGGAGTGGTCAACAATTCAAGCAGAAGCTTGTGGATGGCTACCAAAAGCGCCTTATTGCAGGTAAACTTGCCAAGGGACATGTAAGCAAATATTAACATTGCTGTATGTTAGAGATGCGCGGTTTGCGGACACAACCGCGGAGTCCGCGGATTATCCGCGGATCGGGCGGTTGAAATAAAAAAAAATTAGATTTTATCCGCGGGTCGGGTCGGGCGGTTGAAATAAAAAAAAATTAGATTTTAAATAGATTCAGGCGGGTGGCAGTTAAACCAATTCGGAAATATATATACATAGTTAAATGTTGTTACCCACATACGAAAAACGAGCAGGCACCTGCAGCATATGCCACAACAGAAGAAAAAAAAAAAAAGAGATGGACACTTTTACGGAGCGGAGAAGGGACGCCTCGCCGGGGTCCGGGACCGAGGCCCCTTCCCCCGAGAGGGCCCCACCGGGAGCCGTAGCTGAGGTGATCCGCGAGAAGGGCCCGACGCACGTCCAGGGTCACCACCGCGCCCACCGCACCGACACCCCGCCTCGTCCGCCTTCGCCGCGGCCGGCGTCACGCGCAGCAGGTAAGCAGCTTACCTGCCCGCCACCCCCGTGGCCGGGGGCTCGTAACAGGGGTCACTCCGCGCGCAGTGCGCTCACGAAAGGGGTGGGGCTCACCCTGATGAGCCGAGTGGGCCACTTTTGGTAAGCAGAACTGGCGCTGCGGGATGAACCGAACGCCGGGTTAAGGCGCCCGATGCCGACGCTCATCAGACCCCAGAAAAGGTGTTGGTTGATATAGACAGCAGGACGGTGGCCATGGAAGTCGGAACCCGCTAAGGAGTGTGTAACAATCCACCTGCCGAATCAACTAGCCCTGAAAATGGATGGCGCTGGAGCGTCGGGCCCATACCCGGCCGTCGCCGGCAGCGAGAGCCGCGAGGGCTAGGCCGCGACGAGTAGGATGGCCGCCGCGGTGCGCGCTGAAGCCTCGGGCGCGAGCCCGGATGGAGCCGCCGCGGGTGTGAGGGATGCGATAAGACAAGCTTTGATAAGCGATGCACCTCCACGCGCTTGGAGGTGCGCTCAGCGCGGCTCCCAGATGATTGCGCACTGGTGTGCGTCTGGGCCGTGACAGCGTGGCACGCATTGAATGTCTCTGCTGCATTGGATCAGTCTCCTTTCTTTAACAGGCAAAAGCTTTATAACCTCACTAATGCCTTGCATCGTCTATATATCTGCCGCGACGAGTAGGATGGCCGCCGCGCTGCGCGCTGAAGCCTCGGGCGCGAGCCCGGGTGGAGCCGCCGCGGGTGTGAGGGATGCGATAAGACAAGCTTTGATAAGCGATGCACCTCCACGCGCTTGGAGGTGCGCTCAGCGCGGCTCCCAGATGATTGCGCACTGGTGTGCGTCTGGGCCGTGACAGCGTGGCACGCATTGAATGTCTCTGCTCCATTGGATCAGTCTCCTTTCTTTAACAGGCAAAAGCTTTATAACCTCACTAATGCCTTGCATCGTCTATATTAGATATATAACAACGGGCGGATGGCGGGCGGGTGCGGTTTTGATTAAATGTTAGTTCGGGTGGATGCGGATGGTTGACGACTTTTGTGATGCGGTTGCGGATGAAATAATTGCCTATCCGCGCATCTCTACTGTACGTATACTTTTGACCCAGCACATTTGCTCACATTTTCAGTAGAGCCATAATAAATTCATAAAAGAAGCAAACTTCATGAATGTTTTTTGTGACCAACAAGTATGTGCTCCAATCACTACATCACAAAAAAATAAGAGTTGTAGAAATGATTGGAAACTCAAGACAGCCATGACATGATGTTCTTTACAAGTGTATGTAAATTTTTGATCGCGACTGTATATATATATATATATATATATATATATATATATATATATATATATATGTCTTAATAAGGTTATCCAAAAAATAGTGCTCGATACCGTAGTAGAGCGCAATATATGTATGTGTGGGAAAAAAATCACAAGACTATTTCATCTCTACAGGCCTGTTTCATGAGGGGTTCCCTCAATCATCAGGAGATTTTAATGGAAGCATTCACATACCATGGTTTATATAGGGCACAGAGTGGGTGGGTACTGGCTGGCGTAGGGGCGTGGTGATTGGCTCATGTGTTACCTAGGAGGTGTTTCCGTCTGTGGCGGCATGCTGATACAATTTCGCTGCGCTTGTTGAGGGATGACAGGTCTGGACGGTAAATAATAAACAGTTTCTCTTTCAAGCATAGGTTGCATCTTTTATTACCACTATTGTAAGGTGTGCTGGATGCAAGAATTTGCCATGTTATTGAATGTTCAACATTATTGTCTTTGAGGTCCCAAATGTGTTTGCTGAGTTCTGTGGTATTTCGCAGGTTTTGGTTCCTGAAAGAAGCCTTGTGATTGTTCCATCTGGTTTTGAATTCTCCCTCGGTTAATCCTACATATGTGTCGGATGTGTTAATGTCCTTGCGTGTTACCTTAGATTGGTAAACAACTGATGTTTGTAAGCACCCACCGTTGAGAGGGCAATCAGGTTTCTTGCGGCAGTTGCAGCCTTTGTTGGTTTTGGGGTCGCTCTGTCCGGGGGCCGACGGCTCATTTGCAATTGTTTTGTTTTGGTTTGAGATAATTTGTCGTATATTGTTCATACAGCTGTAGCTCAATTTAATGTTGTTCTTGTTGAATACTTTTCTTAGGGTGTTGCTTTTGGGGAAGTGTTTGTCAATCAGACTGAGGAATTTGTGTCCAATGTTCGTTGAGACGTTTTTGCTGTATGGGGGGTTGTACCAGATGATGTTGTTTCGTTTTCTGTTCTTTTTTGGTTGGTTCCCTGGCGTGGGTTCATAGGTGAGGGTGAAATTGTATCCGCTTTCATCAAGGGCTTTTTGGTACGGGGGGGTTGCTTGGTCAAATTCAGCTTCGCTAGATGACAGCATCGATAGCCTTTTATTAATTCCGGTAGGTATTCTTTTCGTGGTGGTGGGTGGGTGGTTGCTGTCATGGTGCACGTATTGGAGTGTTGTGTTGGATTTCGTGAATGGTTGGTAGCTGTTATTTCTCAGGTTGAAAGTGACGTCAAGGAAGTTGACGGTTTGCTTGTTGGCTTCAATCGTGATCCGTATACATATATATATATATATATATATATGAATGATTATGTTTGACTTGTTGAAACATGCAGAAAGCCTCACCCAAACCTTCTTTCCACCCATTTGACTGACAATAAAATGAAATGTCCTTAATGGAAGCAACAGGAAGGTTATCATTAGGGAGCGTCAAGCCAATAACTCTCTATTCAGACTGTAAGTGAGCAATGTAAGTAAGACACCTGTGCTTGTCTCTATGGCAACTGTTTAACTTGTGCTGACAGGTACTTGGTGCTTTAAAACCACTTACTGGATCAGTCCCTGTGAGTCAGTCATGACAACTAACTTAATGTCAGACTTGATCATTTTACACTCCCCATAACATCCTCTTTATAGACCATGACCAACTCAACGTCTGCAACTATTCCCCCGTTCACATTTCTTCCATCAGCCTTTTGATGCACCTTTGAAATAAATGCAATAATTTTATATATATATATATATATATATATATATATATATATATATATATATATATATACGTTAGGTCAGGAAAAAAACACAGCAGCTATATCATCCCGACAAGCCTGTTTTGCAGGTTTCCCTGCTCGTCAGGGGATTTTATATTCCGCTTTACCCCGGTATTGAGCACTGTATGACGGATACACCACAGAAACGTGAAATTTCCTCGCTCCTAAATATTCCAAAGTCAACTCTCGGCTTTATTATAAGAAAATGGAAACGTTTGGGAACAACAGCAACTCAGCCACCGAGTGGTAGGCCACGTAAACTGACAGAGAGGTCAGCGTAGTGCAAAGATTTTCTGCACAGTCAGTTGCTACAGAGCTCCAAGCTTCATGTGACCTTCCAATTAGCCCACGTACAGTACGCAGAGAGCTTCACGGAATGGGTTTCCATGGCCGAGCAGCTGCATCTAAGCCATACATCACCAAGTCCAATGCAAAGCGTGGGATGCAGTGGTGTAAAGCACGTCGCCACTGGACTCTAGAGCAGTGGAGACGCCTTCTCTGGACTGATTAATCACGCTTTTCCATCTGGCAATCTAATGGACCAGTCTGGGTTTGGAGGTTGCTAGGAGAACGCTACATTTTGGACTGCATTGTGCCGAGTGTGAAATTTGGTGAAGGAGGAATTATGGTGTGGGGTTGTTTTTTCAGGAGTTGGACTTTGCTCTTTATTTCCAGTGAAATTAACTTTGAATGCTCCAGGATACCAAAACATTTTGGACAATTCCATGCTCCCAACCTTGTGGGAACAGTTTGGATCCTCTTCCAACATGACTGTGCACCAGTGCACAAAGCAAGGTCCACAAAGACATGGATGACAGAGTCTGGTGTGGATGAACTTGACTGGCCTGCACAGAGTCCTGACCTGAACCCGATAGAACACCTTTGGGATGAATTAGAACGGAGACTGAGAGCCAGGCCTTGCGCATTGGTGTGACCTCACCAATGCGCTTTTGGAAGAATGGTGGAAAATTCCTATAAACACACTCCACAACCTTGTGGACAGCCTTCCCAGAAGAGTTGAAGCTGTAATAGCTGCAAAAGGTCATAATGAACCCTATGGGTTAGGAATGGGATGGCACTTCAAGTTCATATGTGAGTCAAGGCAGGTGGCCAAATACTTTTAGTATATATATATATATATATATATTTATATATATATATATATATATATATATATATATACGTATATGTATATGTATGTATGTATGTATGTATGTATATATATATATATACTGTATATATATATATATATATATATATATATATATATATGTAAGTTTTTTACACACCTTCTCATTCAATGTGTTTTCTATATTTTCATGACTATTTTCATTGTAGATTGTCACATCAAAAAAAGGTGAAATAACTGAAAAAATGTTTTGTATTCTAGTTTCTTCAAAATAGCCACCCTTTATAGATGGCTATTTTGATATACTACTCAGTGGCCTAGTGGTTAGAGTGTGCGCCCTGAGATTGGCAGGTTGTGAGTTCAAACCCCAGCCGAGTCATACCAAAGACTATACAAATGGGAGCCATTACCTCCCTGCTTGGCACTCACCATCAAGGGTTGAAATCACCAAAAATTATTCCCGGGCGCGGCCACCGCTGCTGCTCACTGCTCCCCTCACCTCCCAGGGTTGGAACAAGGGGATGGGTCAAATGCAGATGACACATTTCACCACACCCAGTGTGTGTGTGTGACAATCATTGCTACTTTAACTTTTAACTTTTGCGCCGATGACTTTTTCGCACACTCTTGGCATTCTCTCCATGAGCTTCAAGAGGTAGTCACATGAAATGGTTTTCACTTCACAGGTGTGCTTGAAGCACATGGAGAGAATGCCAAGAGGCTGTAAGTAAGTAATCGGAGCAAATGGTGGCTATTTTGAAGAAACTAGAATACAGAACATGTTTTCAGTTATTTCACCTTTTTTTTGTTAAGTACATAACTCCACATGTGTTCATTCAGAGTTTTGATGTGACAATCTACAATGTAAATAGTCATGAAAATATAGAAAATGCATTGATTGAGAAGGCGTGTCCAAACTTTTTGGCCTGTGCTGTATATATATATATATATATATATATATATATATATATATATATATATATATATATATATATATATATATATATATATACAGTCCCTTGTATGTACGTCCCTTTTGGGGTCCACATTGGCTAAATATATACATACATATATACATACATATATACATACATACAGTATATATATATATATATATATATATATATATATATATATATATATATATATATATATATATATATATATATATATATATATATATATATATAAGCGGTGTGCGGCTTCAGCGGTCGCGGAGGCAAAAACTCGGACGGCTTCGAAGCAATTCTGGACCACCATCCGCCGCCTCAGGAAGGGGAAGCAGTGCACTATCAACACCGTGTATGGTGAGGATGGTGTTCTGCTGACCTCGACTGCGGATGTTGTGGATCGGTGGAGGGAATACTTCGAAGACCTCCTCAATCCTACCAGCACGTCTTCCTATGAGGAAGCAGTGCCTGGGGAGTGTGTGGTGGGCTCTCCTATTTCTGGGGCTGAGGTTGCCGAGGTAGTTAAAAAGCTCCTCGGTGGCAAGGCCCCGGGGGTGGATGAGATCCGCCCGGAGTTCCTTAAGGCTCTGGATGTTGTGGGGCTGTCTTGGTTGACAAGACTCTGCAACATCGCGTGGACATCGGGGGCGGTACCACTGGATTGTCAGACCGGGGTGGTGGTTCCTCTCTTTAAGAAGGGGAACCGGAGGGTGTGTTCCAACTATCGTGGGATCACACTCCTCAGCCTTCCCGGTAAGGTCTATTCAGGTGTACTGGAGAGGAGGCTACGCCGGATAGTCGAACCTCGGATTCAGGAGGAACAGTGTGGTTTTCGTCCTGGTCGTGGAACTGTGGACCAGCTCTATACTCTGGGCAGGGTCCTTGAGGGTGCATGGGAGTTTTCTCAACCAGTCTACATGTGCTTTGTGGACTTGGAGTAGGCATTCGACCGTGTACCCCGGGAAGTCCTGTGGGGAGTGCTCAGAGAGTATGGGGTAACGGACTGTCTTATTGTGGCGGTTCGCTCCCTGTATGATCAGTGTCAGAGCTTGGTCCGCATTGCCGGCAGTAAGTCGGACACGTTTCCAGTGAGGGTTGGACTCCGCCAAGGCTGCCCTTTGTCACCCATTCTGTTCATAACTTTTATGGACAGAATTTCTATGCGCAGTCAAGGCGTTGAGGGGATCCGGTTTGGTGGCTGCAGGATTAAGTCTCTGCTTTTTGCAGATGATGTGGTCCTGATGGCTTCCTCCGGCCAAGATCTTCAGCTCTCACTGGATCGGTTCGCAGCCGAGTGTGAAGCGACTGGGATGAGAATAAGCACCTCCAAGTCCGAGTCCATGGTTCTCGCCCGGAAAAGGGTGGAGTGCCATCTCCGGGTTGGGGAGGAGATCTTGCCCCAAGTGGAGGAGTTCAAGTACCTCGGAGTCTTGTTCACAAGTGAGGGAAGAGTGGATGGTGAGATCGACAGGTGGATCGGTGCGGCGTCTTCAGTAATGCGGACGCTGTATCGATCCGTTGTGGTGAAGAAGGAGCTGAGCCGGAAGGCAAAGCTCTCAATTTACCAGTCGATCTACGTTCCCATCCTCACCTATGGTCATGAGCTTTGGGTCATGACCGAAAGGACAAGATCATGGGTACAAGCGGCCGAAATGAGTTTCCTCCGCCGAGTGGCGGGGCTCTCCCTTAGAGATAGGGTGAGAAGCTCTGCCATCCGGGGGGAGCTCAAAGTAAAGCCGCTGCTCCTCCACATGGAGAGGAGCCAGATGAGGTGGTTCGGGCATCTGGGCAGGATGCCACCCGAACGCCTCCCTCGGGAGGTGTTTCGGGCACGTCCGACCGGTAGGAGGCCACGGGGAAGACCCAGGACACGTTGGGAAGACTATGTCTCCCGGCTGGCCTGGGAACACCTCGGAATCCCCCGGGAGGAGCTGGACGAAGTGGCTGGGGAGAGGGAAGTCTGGGCTTCCCTGCTTAGGCTGCTGCCCCCGCGACCCGACCTCGGATAAGCGGAAGAAGATGGATGGGATGGATGGATGGATAGGACATTCTTCAAAGTTCCACAACTCCCACATTTTTCATCTGATTTCAACTGTTCCAACTTCAAAATATTCAGCTTGTTCGGGAATTGTGTGCTCTACTACAACAATTCTACAAAAAAAAAAAAAAATTCCAGGATTTTAGTTCAATTTCAGCATTGGAGCATTCACACGCAATTCTTTCAGGAATTGACTCATCTGGTTTTATTGTTATTATTGTTAATTAGATGTACAATACACAATACGAAGGTCCTGAGTAGTCTTGGGTTCAATCCCGGGCTCGGGATCTTTCTGTGTGGAGTTTGCATGTTCTCCCCGTGACTGCGTGGGTTCCCTCCGGTTACTCCGGCTTCCTCCCACCTCCAAAGACATGCACCTGGGGATAAGTTGATTGGCAACACTAAATTGGCCCTAGTGTGTGGATGTGAGTGTGAATGTTGTCTGTCTATCTGTGTTGGCCCTGCGATGAGGTGGCGACTTGTCCAGGGTGTACCCCGCCTTCCGCCCGATTGTAGCTGAGATAGGCTCCAGCGCCCCCCGTGACCCCAAAGGGAA
Organism: Nerophis lumbriciformis; assembly: GCF_033978685.3. NCBI lineage: Eukaryota > Metazoa > Chordata > Actinopteri > Syngnathiformes > Syngnathidae > Nerophis > Nerophis lumbriciformis. The sequence goes on along the minus strand of NC_084561.2, from coordinate 43,452,133 downwards.
TAAGCGGTAGAAAATGGATGGATGGATGCAGGCCCGGCCCTAACCAATCTGGCGCCCTAGGCAAGATTTTAGGTGGCGCCCCCCCACATCGGCAGTGAAGTGTATATACTCACAAGAACCCGAATAGCTTTGTCTTTGACCTTTTTTTTTTACTTACAACTATACCTAATATATAAAGGGGTGGAAAAGTGACGATTACCTGCAGGGCAAACATTAGCTAACCAGAAGGCAATAACAATGTAAACAAAAAACACCTGCTTGAAAGATCTAATACAAACATTTATATGCACGTACAACACTTAGAACTTTTAGCATATCAGTATGTGGAATTAAATGATGGAATGGATTAAGTAAAGAAGTTAAAAATTGTACTGATATGATCCAGTTTAAGAGGTTGTTCAAAATAATAGTGCTTACAGAGTACAAAGAAGAAGAATTATGAGAAATACTTTCAACCTTATTGAAAATAAGATATTCTTCATCTCAGTATGTTAATAATGACTGAATTATCCATCCATCCATCCATTTTCTACCGCTTATTCCCTTTGGGGTCGCGGGGGGGCGCTGGAGCCTATCTCAGCTACAATCGGGCGGAAGGCGGGGTACACCCTGGACAAGTCGCCACCTCATCGCAGGGCCAACACAGATACTGAACAGAACACAGACTGAATTAATGAATTAATTACATATTACAAAACTGTTGTATACTAATTCATAGATGTTATTTTATCATATAAAAAGGTCAGTAAATGATTCTATATATTTGTAAACGCTTTGAAGTGAGAAAGGGGTAGGATTAAATAAGCTTTGCTTCTTCCTACTCCTTTTCGGGCATGATGTAAAATGAAATGATATGAAATTGTGTGATGTATTATGATGTCAGTGTGTTCATGTTCCAAATAAACTAAAGAAAGAAAGAAATGTCCCTGAGGAATGTAAGGTGGGAGTACTGTAATTACCTAACGTTACATTGTTATTTTCCATAACAATTTAGCCCCCTCCACAATATTAACCCGACTTTAAAACAGAACTAGCTATTTATTGATTAGCAATTGCCGACTCATGTAACATTAGCTTAATGCTAAAAAGCCAGGTTACTATCACATTCTGTAACAGACAAATCATTTCATGTAGGCTAACGTTACCTACCTGCTACCTCTGTCTTTTTCTCGTTTCTACTCCTCTTCTTTTCTCTTATTTCTTCCCCTTGCTTCTTGTCTGTTTAATAGATGTCATCAGTGTTTGAACCTGACATATATAACAAACGGTGGAGCACAACTTTGCATTTCTCAGGTTAAATATTTGACTATTTTTCGACAATTTTAAATAAGTAGCTGAAGTCAACAGTGGTGTGTTGCCCAAACTACAGGTATAGACTTAGACTTAGACAAACTTTAGTGATCCACAATCAGAATCAGAATCAGAAATACTTTTATAATCCCCGAGGGGAAATTAAGATTTTCTGCACAATCCCATTCAAGAGCAGACACACATTACAGGGCAGGCCCGGCCCTAACCAATCTGGCGCCCTAGGCAAGATTTTAGGTGGCGCCCCCCCACATCGGCAGTGAAGTGTATATACTCACAAGAAACCGAATAGCTTTGTCTTTTACTTTTTTTTTTTTTTACTTACAACTATACCTAATATATAAAGGGGTGGAAAAGTGACTATTACCTGCAGGGCAAACATTAGCTAACCAGAAGGCAATAACAACGTAAACAAAAAACACCTGCTTAAAAGATCTAATACAAATGTCCCTGAGGAATGTAAGGCGGGAGTACTGTAATTACCTAACATTACATTATTATTTTCCATAACAATTTAGCCCCCTCCACAATATTAACCCGACTTTAAAACAGAACTAGCTATTTATTGATTAGCAATTGCCGACTCATGTAACATTAGCTTAATGCTAAAAAGCCAGGTTACTATCACATTCTGTAACAGACAAATAATTTCATGTAGGCTAACGTTACCTACCTGCTACCTCTGTCTTTTTCTCGTTTCTCCTCCTCTTCTTTTCTCTTTTTTCTTCCCTGGGCACCTGACAGTTTTGGCATCTTGTGTTGATTTTTTGATGTGGTGACGTCCAAAAAGAGTCATGATACGGGAAGGGAGGGGGCGCACCGTGCGGGGGGAGGAGGGGGGGGGGGGGGCGTAATGTTGTAACAAATAATATTTCTATTAAATAGGCTTTACTTTGCATTTTAATTAACGTGGGATTATTTTTTGTATTTAGAAATAATAGTACCAACTTTTTTTTTTTTTTTTTCTCTCCAACATTTGTGGCACTGGCGTGGCGCCCCCTGATGGACGGCGCCCTTAGCATTTGCCTATACGGCCTATGCCACGGGCAGGCCCTGGATGGATGGATGGATAGATGTTAGAGATGCGCGGATAGGCAATTTATTTCATCCGCAACCGCGGCAGAAAGTCGTCAACCATCCGCCATCCACCCGATGTAACGTTTGATCAGAACTGCATCCGCCCGCGATCCGCCCGTTGTTATATATCTAATATTAATAAAAAATTAAAAAAAGGGTGAAAACTACGCGAATTGCACCTTGTGCAGACAAGATTTTTCGATCGGACACGGAGGAATTAGCGATGTAAAAGACCACGTTGGGACAAAAAAACACAAGTCTAATGCCGTTGCTAGCGATACAAGTGGAAAACTTTCAACGTTTTTCGTCACCCAAACAGATTCTTTGGATGTGATAAATGCCGAAGTTTTATTTACGGAGGCAATAATTGAGCATGGACTTCCAATCGCACTGGCTGATCACATGGGACAGTTAATAATGTAATGCAACCTTTAAAAATCATTACGCGGTGATCGCGATCCCAAAAATAAACTTTTCTTGCATGATAATGTCCAGAAAAATTCGCTTTATATTACTATAGAGTCCTTTTAACGAATGAGTTTGATGGTTTATCACAAACCTTAAATGAAAGAAGTCCTTTGTTCTCCTGCACCATGCACCATGCATGCGCTTTGGCCTTGCTTTGTGTTTGGTGCGCCATCCTGTCGGCTGTATTTCACAGCACGACACACTGTTAAAAGTGTTTATACTATTTATACTTTCAATTAACAAATTGAAGTCTTGTGAAAGGTTGACAGGATAACTGGCATTAACTGTCAAAATAATTTCAAACTATTGAAGTTAGCTTACAGAATAAACATGTCAATCAACCCATATGATTTTTGCTGTAATATTTTTGTTTTGAAAAGTCACTGTGACTGATAGAAAAGTGATGGTTTTAGCAACATTTTAACCTGTCTGAATGCTAATAATCATTTTGCGAGCAAGCAGGTAAGCTACGCGGGCGGAGCGCGCGGAGTGACCCATGTTACGAGCCCCCGGCCACGGGGGTGGCGGGCTGCGCGTGACGCCGGCCGCGGCGAAAGCGGACGAGGCGGGGTGTCGGTGCGGTGGGCGCGGTAGTGACCCTGGACGTGCGTCGGGCCCTTCTCGCGGATCGCCTCAGCTACGGCTCCCGGTGGGGCCCTCTCGGGGGAAGGAGCCTCGGTCCCGGACCCCGGCGAGGCGTCCCTCCGCTCCGTAAAAGTGTCCATCTCTTTTTTTTTTTTCTTCTGTTGTGGCATATGCAGCAGGTGCCTGCTCGTTTTTCGTATGTGGGTAACAACATTTAACTATGTATATATATTTACCAATTGGTTTAACTGCCACCCGCAAAAAAAAATAAAATAAAAAAAAAATCTAATTAATCCGCCCGACCCGACCCGCGAGCGGATAAAATCTTATTTTTTTAAATTTCATCCGCCCGATCCGCGGATAATCCGCGGACTCCGCGGTTGTGTCTGCAAACCGCGCATCTCTAATAGATGTACAAAGCCTGCGGTATTTAACATTGAACAAATTCAACTGAGAGAAGCATTACAATTTTGTAGTAGAGCCACTTTTCAAAAAACGGATGTCATCTTTTGGTTCCCAAGTTAATACTTGATATCACTAAATTCTATTCAACTTAGTAAGGCAACACTGTGCTTCCATGTAGACACATTTATTGTGAATTATGACTATTGTCTGTTACTCAGCCATTTGGGAGATGTGGATAGATTGATTTTGAAAATGTTTTGTTTTTCCAGGCTGTTCCGGGTAACAGTAATGCCGACACCGTTGTCCAGTACAAACTCCACGAGCCGGTGGTTGCTCGCTTTCTTCGCCTCATTCCGCTGGCCTGGAACCCGACTGGGAGGATTGGACTTAGACTAGAAATATACGGCTGTCACTATGGTAACTCGTCTCCAACCATTAATTGTTAAAAGTTTGGTTCTTTTAAGGATTTATTATGGGTCTACTGAAAATGTGCTGGGTTAATATTTGGTTACATGTCACTTGCCAAGTTTTGTGGCCAAACAGCTCCATTTTTGTTTCATCTGACCACAGAATTTTCCTCCAGAAGGTCTTATCTTTGTCCATGTGATGTCAGACGAAACAAAAACGGAGCTGTTTGGGCCACAATACCCAGCATAATGTCAGGAGGAGAAAAGGTGAGGCCTTTTAATCCCAGGAACACCATGCCGACCGTCAAGCATGGTGGTGGTAGTATTATGCTCTGGGCCTGTTTTGCTGCCAATGGAACTGGTGCTTTACAGAGAGTAAATGGGACAATGAAAAAGGAGGATTCAGGACAAGCTAAAATCATCAGCCCGGAGGTTGGGTCTTGGGCGCAGTTGGGTGTTCCAAAAGGACAGGCTAGACTACTGCAACTCACTTCTTGTCGGGATCCCCAGCAAGAACAACCAGAAGCTGCAATACTTATATAATAGTGCTGCTAGGATCCTGATGAGAGTGCGGAAATACGACCACATCATACCAATCCTCAAATCCCTTCACTGGCTTCCTGTTCCACTCAGAATTGAATACAAAGTCTCCCTACTAACCCACCAGTGCCTCCATGGAAATGCCCCCCTCTACCTCAAAGAACTGCTCACCCCCAAATCCTCCTCCAACCTCCGAGGACAAAGCTACGAACAATGCCGCTCCCAGTCTGTGGAACGCTCTCCCCGACCACCTGAGTGTACCACAGACTGTGGATGCTCTTAAAAAAGGCTTAAAAACCCTTCTTTTTTTTAAAAAAAAGCCTTTTTTTTTTTTAAATATATGCGTGCTGGTTCTAGTTATTTTTATTTATTTTTGTTAGAATAATTGTTTCTAAATTATCACAAAAACTTTGTTACATTGAGGGTCAGGTGAGAAGACAAAAGCTGTCTTTGAAACCTACCAAGAGTAAGGCTTGTAAAACTCCACTGTGTAGGGGGGGGGGGGGGGGCAAGATGAAGGTGTTCCTGTGTTCTTTCATGTATGGTAATCAACAGAAAGATATTGTTCTAACCCAAGGACTTCAAAGCGGAGAGAACCAAGGATCTGCCCAATTTCCAGACGACCTCGTTTTGAAGTATTTTACGAACACTTTTTGAACTATTTTATGGAACTCTTTTTGAACTATTTTACGAACCTTTTCCCTTTGAAAACAGCGGTGGGCATGTTTTTTTTTTGGGGGGGTGGGGGTCTAAAATAAAAGGAGGCATGCAATCTTTTGGCAAAGTGTGCTGAGGTACTGTACAAGGGTACAGTGTACAGACGACTCTCCTCAAGATGATTCCAAATTGAAATCTAATTCTTTGCCTCTTGTCTTGTTTAATAGATGTCATCAGTGTTTGAACCTGACAATTTTTATTATCTTTTTATTTATTTTTGTAATACATTGTAGCACTTTGAGGTTGTTTGCTCAATGGAAAGTGCTTTTTTACAAATAAAATATTATTATTATCCATCCATCCATCCATCTTCTTCAGCTTATCCGAGGTCGGGCCGCGGGGGCAGCAGCCTAAGCAGGGAAGCCCAGACTTCCCTCTCCCCAGCCACTTCGTCCAGCTCTTCCTGTGGGACCCCGAGGCGTTCCCAGGCCAGCCGGGAGACATAGTCTTCCCAACGTGTCCTGGGTCTTCCCCGTGGCCTCCTACCGGTCGGACGTGCCCTAAACACCTCCCTAGGGAGGCGTTCGGGTGGCATCCTGACCAGATGCCCGAACCACCTCATCTGGCTCCTCTCCATGTGGAGGAGCAGCGGCTTTACTTTGAGCTCCCCCCGGATGACAGAGCTTCTCACCCTATCTCTAAGGGAGAGACCCGCCAACCGGCGGAGGAAACTCATTTCGGCCGCTTGTACCCGTGATCTTGTCCTTTTGGTCATAACCCAAAGCTCATGACCATAGGTGAGGATGGGAACGTAGATCGACCGGTAAATTGAGAGCTTTGCCTTCCGGCTCAGCTCCTTCTTCACCACAACGGATCGATACAGCGTCCGCATTACTGAAGACGCCGCACCGATCCGCCTGTCGATCTCACGATCCACTCTTCCCTCACTCGTGAACAAGACTCCGAGGTACTTGAACTCCTCCACTTGGGGCAAGATCTCCTCCCCAACCCGGAGATGGCACTCCACCCTTTTCCGGGCGAGAACCATGGACTCGGACTTGGAGGTGCTGATTCTCATTCCAGTCGCTTCACACTCAGCTGCGAACCGATCCAGTGAGAGCTGAAGATCCTGGCCAGATGAAGCCATCAGGACCACATCATCTGCAAAAAGCAGAGACCTAATCCTGCAGCCACCAAACCAGATCCCCTCAAGGCCTTGACTACGCCTAGAAATTCTGTCCATAAAAGTTATGAACAGAATGGGTGACAAAGGGCAGCCTTGGCGGAGTCCAACCCTCACTGGAAACGTGTCCGACTTACTGCCGGCAATGCGGACCAAGCTCTGGCACTGATCATACAGGGAGCGGACTGCCACAATCAGACAGTCCGATACCCCACACTCTCCGAGCACTCCCCACAGGACTTCCCGAGGGACACGGTCGAATGCCTTCTCCAAGTCCACAAAACACATGTAGACTGGTTGGGAAAACTCCCATGCACCCTCAAGGACCCTGCCGAGAGTATAGAGCTGGTCCACAGTTCCACGACCAGGACAAAAACCACACTGTTCCTCCTGAATCCGAGGTTCGACTATCCGGCGTAGCCTCCTCTCCAGTACACCTGAATAGACCTTACCGGGAAGGCTGAGGAGTGTGATCCCACGATAGTTAGAACACACCCTCCGGTTCCCCTTCTTAAAGAGAGGAACCACCACCCCGGTCTGCCAATCCAGAGGTACCGCCCCCGATGTCCACGCGATGCTGCAGAGTCTTGTCAACCAAGACAGCCCCACCCCAAACACACGTCAAAAGTGGTAAAGGAATGGCTAAATCAGGCTAGAATGAAGGTTTTAGAATGGCCTTCCCAAAGTCCTGACTTAAAGGTGTGGACAATGCTGAAGAAACAAGTCCATGTCAGAAAACCAACAAATTTAGCTGAACTGCACCAATTTTGTCAAGAGGAGTGGTCAAGTGGTCAAGCAGAAGCTTGTGGATGGCTACCAAAAGCGTTCCAACAGGACAATGACCCCAAACACACGTCAAAAGTGGTAAAGGAATGGCTAAATCAGGTTAGAATTAAGGTTTTAGAATGGCCTTGGCAAGTTTCACTGCAATAAGGCGCTTTTGGTAGCCATCCACAAGCTTTTGCTTGAGTTTTTGACCACTCCTCTTGACAAAATTGGTGCAGTTCAGCTAAATGTGTTGGTTTTCTGACATGGACTTGTTTCTTCAGCAGTGTCTACACGTGTAAGTCAGGACTTTGGGAAGGCCATTCTAAAACCTTCATTCTAGCCTGATTTAGCCATTCCTTTACCACTTTTGACGTGTGTTTGGGGTCATTGTCCTGTTGGAACGCTTTTGGTAGCCATCCACAAGCTTCTGCTTGACCACTTGACCACTCCTCTTGACAAAATTGGTGCAGTTCAGCTAAATTTGTTGGTTTTCTGACATGGACTTGTTTCTTCAGCATTGTCCACACCTTTAAGTCAGGACTTTGGGAAGGCCATTCTAAAACCTTCATTCTAGCCTGATTTAGCCATTCCTTTACCACTTTTGACGTGTGTTTGGGGTCATTGTCCTGTTGGAACACCCAACTGCGCCCAAGACCCAACCTCCGGGCTGATGACTTTAGCTTGTCCTGAAGAATTTGGAGGTAATCCTCCTTTTTCATTGTCCCATTTACTCTCTGTAAAGCAGCAGTTCCATTGGCAGCAAAACAGGCCCAGAGCATAATACTACCACCACCATGCTTGACGGTAGATTTGGTGTTCCTGGGATTAAAGGCCTCACCTTTTCTCCTCCAAACATATTGCTGGGTATTGTGGCCAATTTTGGTTCCACCTAACATCACATGGACAAAGATAAGACCTTCTGGAGGAAAGTTCTGTTTGAGTCCTGACATAAACGTGTGGACAATGCTGAAGAAACAAGTCCATGTCAGTAAAAACCAACACATTTAGCTGAACTGCACCAATTTAGTGGTCAAGTGGTCAAGCAGAAGCTTGTGGATGGCTACCAAAAGCGCCTTATTGCAGGTAAACTTGCCAAGGGACATGTAAGCAAATATTAACATTGCTGTATGTATACTTTTGACCCTCACATTTTCATAATAAATTCATAAAAGAAGCAAACTTCATGAATGTTTTTGTGACCAACAAGTATGTGCTCCAATCACTACATCACAAAAAAAATAAGAGTTGTAGAAATGATTGACAGCCATGACATGATGTTCTTTACACGACTGCATATACCGATACATTGCTTTGATACTTATTGGTGCTTGTAGAGACTTGTAGAGCTGAGTTGGTGGCAGCTGTGAAACGTGGTTTAGTCAAAGATTGTCCTTCAGAAGTTAGACATCATTGCTGGAAGAAGCCATGCTAAATAAAGCTCTTAAGAAATCCTTCCGTGATGTTCTTTTCTGTGCTAAAAATATACAAAAATACATAAATGTTGCTCTTTGCTTCGACTCTTTTGTTTCTGCAGCTTCTGATGTTGCAAACTTTGATGGCAGCAGCAGCAGCGTGCTGTACAGGCTGAACGCGAGGCCCAGCCCCATGGCCATTTCTTTGAATCTGAAAACCCTGAAGAATTGTGGGCTGGTGTTCCACGCGGAGGGGAAGGGAGATCACAGCCTCACTCTGGCACTGGAAAATGGCCAGCTGCAGCTCTTTCAACAACAAGGTATTTCCTTCTTTCATTACCTTTATGTCAGGGGTGCTCACACTTTTTCTGCAGGCGAGCTACTTTTCAATTGATCAAGTCGTGGGGATCTACCTCATTCATATATATAATTTATATTTACTTACTTATGAAATATATGTTTTTTTTTAACAAGTTAAAGGTGTTTAATGATAATGCAAGCATGTTTAACACATATAGTTAATATTGTTAACAAGTTAAAGGTGTTTAAAGATAATGCAAGCATGTTTAACAAATATAGTTAATTTTGTTAACAAGTTAAAGGTGGTTAAAGATAAAACAAGCATGTTTAACACATATAGTTAATATTGTTAACAACTTAAAGGTGGTTAAAGATAATACAAGCATGTTTAACACATATAGTTAATATTGTTAATAAGTTAAAGGTGTTTAATGATAATACAAGTATGTTTAACACATATAGTTAATATTGTTAACAACTTAAAGGTGTTTAAAGATAATACAAGCATGTTTAACACATATAGTTAATATTGTTAACAACTTAAAGGTGTTTAAAGATAATACAAGCATGTTTAACACATATAGTTAATATTGTTAATACATTAAAGGTGTTTAATGATAATACAAGTATGTTTAATACATATAGTTAATATTATTAACAAGTTAAAGGTGTTTAAAGATAATACAAGCATGTTTAATACATATAGTTAATATTGTTAATACATTAAAGGTGTTTAATGATAATACAAGAATGTTTAATACATATAGTTAATATTGTTAACAACTTAAAGGTGGTTAAAGATAATACAAGCATGTTTAACACATATAGTTAATATTGTTAACAACTTAAAGGTGTTTAATGATAATACAAGCATGTTTAACACATATAGTTAATATTGTTAACAAGTTAAAGGTGTTTAAAGATAATACAAGCATGTTTAACACATATAGTTAATATTGTTAACAACTTAAAGGTGGTTAAAGATAATACAAGCATGTTTAACACATATAGTTAATATTGTTAACAAGTTAAAGGTGTTTAATGATAATACAAGCATGTTTAACACATATAGTTAATATTGTTAACAACTTAAAGGTGTTTAAAGATAATACAAGCATGTTTAACACATATAGTTAATATTGTTAACAAGTTAAAGGTGTTTAAAGATAATGCAAGCATGTTTAACACATATAGTTAATATTGTTAATAAGTTAAAGGTGTTTAAAGATAATGCAAGCATGTTGAACACATATAGTTAATATTGCTAACAACTTAAAGGTGTTTAATGATAATACAAGCATGTTTAACACATATAGTTAATATTGTTAACAACTTAAAGGTGTTTAATGATAATGCAAGCATGTTTAACACATATAGTTAATATTGTTAATACATTAAAGGTGTTTAATGATAATACAAGTATGTTTAATACATATAGTTAATATTATTAACAAGTTAAAGGTGTTTAAAGATAATGCAGGCATGTTTAACACATATAGTTAATATTGTTAATACATTAAAGTTGTTTAATGATAATACAAGAATGTTTAATACATATAGTTAATGTTGTTAACAAGTTAAAGGTGTTTAAAGATAATACAAGCATGTTTAACACATATAGTTAATATTGTTAACAACTTAAAGGTGTTTAATGATAATACAAGCATGTTTAACACATATAGTTAATATTGTTAATACATTAAAGGTGTTTAATGATAATACAAGTATGTTTAACACATATAGTTAATATTGTTAACAAGTTAAAGGTGTTTAAAGATAATGCAAGCATGTTTAATACATATAGTTAATATTGTTAATACATTAAAGGTGTTTAATGATAATACAAGAATGTTTAATACATATAGTTAATATTGTTAACAAGTTAAAGGTGTTTAAAGATAATACAAGCATGTTTAACACATATAGTTAATATTGTTAACAACTTAAAGGTGTTTAAAGATAATACAAGCATGTTTAACACATATAGTTAATATTGTTAACAACTTAAAGGTGTTTAAAGATAATACAAGCATGTTTAACACATATAGATTCCTTTCTTTCATGAAGACAAGAATATAAGTTGGTGTATTACCTGATTGTGATGACTTGCATTGATTGGAATCAGACAGTGGTGATGATAACGTCCGCATTTTCGAATGGAGGAGAAAAAAAGTCCTCCTTTCTGTCCAATACCACATGAAAGTGGTTGGTTTTTGGCATCTTATTTGTCCAGCTTCCGTACTCCTTTGTATACACTTTACAAGAAATACATTGTCGGCAAACTCCGTAGCTTGCTAGCTTGTGCACGCCAGCTTTCTGAGACTCTTATTTTGTTAGCGCAGGCAGGATGAAGCAGAGCTTTTATTGTGCAACTGTGCAGTCGGTCTTTGGAGTTTTGACGACAGGTACGGCGCCAGAGTCTGTTGAAATAAAGTGTTTCTCGCCTTCCTGTCGGTAATTTTAATGAGCTGGCGGCAGCCAGCGTCATCTCAGAAGACCCTCGGGTGCCGTGAATGTCAATCAAGTGACGAAAGTGACGTCATAGTGAAGATTTATGATCGCTCATTTTTAGGACTATTTTTTTAATGCCTGGCTGGTGATCGACTGACACACCCTCCGCGATCGACCGGTAGCTCGCGATCGACGTAATGAGCACCCCTGCTTTATGTAATGTTATGTAATCATTGCCGTTGGTATATCCGTCTGTTAGTCAGCAACACAACTCAAAATGTTAAGGCTGGATTTTCATGGAACGTTCCGGAAATTCGACACAAAACAAGTCATTACATTTTGTGGCCGATTTTGGATCATTTCAACAACGTTACCTTGCATTTACACATGGTGGCCCCTCCCTAAATGCAAAACTCACGCTCTAGAATTGACTGACAGGTCACTTCTTATGAGTTTTTACCTCAAATGTACAAACCCTGTTTCCATATGAGTTGGGAAATTGTGTTAGATGTAAATATAAACGGAATACAATGATTTGCAAATCCTTTTCAACCCATATTCAATTGAATGCACTACAAAGACAACATATTTGATGTTCAAACTGATACACTTTTTTTTTTTTTTGCAAATAATAATTAACTTAGAATTTCATGGCTGCAACACGTGCCAAAGTAGTTGGGAAAGGGCATGTTCACCACTGTGTTACATGGCCTTTCCTTTTAACAACACTCAGTAAACGTTGTTCAACAGTCCGGGGGTCTCGGTTGTGCTATTTTAGGCTTCATAATGCGCCACACAGTTTCAATGGGAGACAGGTCTGGACTACAGGCAGGCCAGTCTAGTACCCGCACTCTTTTACTATGAAGCCACGTTGATGAAACACTTGTCTTGCTGAAATAAGCAGGGGCGTCCATGGTAACGTTGCTTGGATGACAACATATGTTGCTCCAAAACCTGTATGTACCTTTCAGCATTAATGGTGCCTTCACAGATGTGTAAGTTACCCATGTCTTGGGCACTAATACACCCCCATACCATCACACATGCTGCCTTTCACACTTTGCGCCTATAACAATCCGGATGGTTCTTTCCCTCTTTGGTCCGGAGGATACGACGTCCACAGTTTCCAAAAACAATTTGAAATGTGGACTCGTCAGACCACAGAACACTTTTCCACTTTGTATCAGTCCATCTTAGATGAGCTCAGGCCGAGCGAAGCCTACGCCGTTTCTGGGTGTTGTCGATAAACGGTTTTCGCCTCGCATAGGAGAGTTTTAACTTGCACTTACAGATGTAGCGACCAACTGTAGTTACTGACAGTGGGTTTCTGAAGTGTTTTTGAGCTCATGTGGTGATATCCTTTACACACTGATGTCGCTTGTTGATGCAGTACAGCCTGAGGGATGGAAGGTCACGGGCTTAGCTGCTTACGTGCAGTGATTTCTCCAGATTCTCTGAACCCTTTGATGATATTACGGAGCGTAGATGGTGAAATCCCTACATTTCTTGCAATAGCTGTTTGAGAAAGGTTTTTCTTAAACTGTTCAACAATTTGCTCACGCATTTGTTGACAAAAAAGTGACTCTCGCCCCATCCTTGTTTGTGAATGACTGAGCATTTCATGGAAGCTACTTTTATACCCAATCATGGCACCCACCTGTTCCCAATTAGCCTGCACACCTGTGGGATGTTCCAAATAAGTGTTTGATGAGCATTCCTCAACTTTATCAGTATTTATTGCCACCTTTCCCAACTTCTTTGTCACGTGTTGCTGCCATCAAATTCTAAAATTAATGATTATTTGCAAAAACAAAATGTTTATCAGTTTGAACATCAAATATGGAAACGGGGTTTGTACAGTCGTGGTCAAAAGTTCACATACGCTTGTGAAAGACAAAATTTCATGGCTGTCTTGACTTTCCAATCATTTCTACAACTCTTAGTTTTTTGTGATAGAGTGATTGGAGCACATGCCGTATTTTCCGCACCATAAGCCGCCCTGGGTTATAAGCCGCGCCTTCAATGAACGGCATATTTCAAAACTTTGTCCACCTATAAGCCGCCCCGTGTTATAAGCCGCATCTAACTGCGCTAAAGGAATGTCAAAAAAACAGTCAGATAGGTCAGTCAAACTTTAATAATATATTAAAAAACCAGCGTGATGTGGGCGCGCATGGAGTCGTATATCAACATGGACGGAGCTGCGTGAAAAAAGCCACCCGGCCTCTTCGCGTAAACTTCCCTTAACCACTCGCTCATCTTTTCTTCATCCATCCATCCTTTCGAGTTAGCTTTTATGATGACGCCGGCTGGAAAGGTCTCTTTTGGCAAGGTCTTCCTTTTGAATATCACCATGGGTGGAAGTTTCTGGCCATTAGCATGGCAAGCTAGAACCACAGTGAAGGATGACTTCTCATTCCCTGTGGTGCGAATATTCACCGTACGTGCTCCCGTTGTATCCACAGTGCGGTTCACAGGAATATCAAAAGTCAGTGGAACCTCGTCCATGTTGATAATGTTCTCTGGCCGGATCTTTTTTTCAGCTATCTTGTTTTTACAATATGCACGGAAAGTAGCCAGCTTTTCTTGAAAGTCTTTAGGCAGTTGCTGTGAAATAGTAGTCCGTGTGCGGATGGAGAGATTGCGTCTTTTCATGAACCGGAAACCTGTCGCTTAGTAGGAGCCATTTTGTGGTCTTTACAGATGTAAACACACAAAGGAAATGAAACGTAATATCCGCGCGCTTCTTCTTCTTCTACGCGGGCGGGTGGTTGCTTACAGTAGAAGAAGAAGCGCTTCCTGTTCTATGGGGGCGGGTGCTTACCTTGGCGGTTGCTTGCGTAGAAGAAGAAGCACTTCCTCTTCTACGGGGAAAAAAGATGGCGGCTGTTTACCGTAGTTGCGAGACCGAAACTTTATGAAAATGAATCTTAATATTAATCCATATATAAAGCGCACCGGGTTATAAGCCGCACTGTCAGCTTTTGAGTAAATTTGTGGTTTTTAGGTGCGGCTAATAGTGCGGAAAATACGGTACTTGTGATGTAACAAAAATGGAGCTGATTGGCCACAATACCCAGCAATATGTTTGGAGGAGAAAATGTGAGGCCTTTAATCCCAGGAACACCATGCCTACCGTCAAGCATGGTGGTGGTTTTATTATGCTCTGGGCCTGTTTTGCTGCCAATGGAACTGCTGCTTTACAGAGAGTAAATGGGACAATGAAAAAGGAGGATTACCTCCAAATTCTTCAGGACAAGCTAAAATCATCAGCCCGGAGGTTGGGTCTTGGGTGTTATGGTTGGGAGGGGAGGTGACGGCAACAGAAACCAGGGAGAAATGTAGCTAGCTCTATAGATTTATTATATATATTCACCATATATATATATAATAATCAAACAATAGAATATAAACAAAGGAAATGGAGTGTGAACTAGATCCAAAAGTGTATGTGGTGTGTGGCTATGTTTGTGATTAGCTGAGGTGTGTCACAAATCATATCGTCTATAATTAACAAAGCCTGACCAACTTTTCGCACACAAGCGAATGAAGTGCATACTTACTCAGTAGCCATACATGTCACACTTAAGGGTGACAGAATGAACAATGCCAACACTGTCATAAACCTGTGCCATGTAGTGAAACCACATTAAAAACAACGACAAAATACATTTTGGAAGAATATTTGCATCGCAACACAACATAAACACTTCAGGACAAATGCCCTGCAGCACCAACTCTTCCGGGACACTACAATATAAACAAACGCCATTGGTGGATCTACACCTAACATCCACTGTAATGATACCACGTACACTAGCGTATCAAGTGATAATTACATCGATATTTTTTAACATCACAAAATCATACTTTTGTTTAAAAAAAAAATGTATATTATATTTATAAAGTCAGTAAATATGTCTCTGGACACATGAGGACTTTGAATATGACCAATGTATGATCCTGTAACTACTTGGTATCGGATTGATACCCAAATGTGTGGTATCATCCAAAACTAATGTAAAGTATCAAAGAAGAGACGAATAAGTGATTATTACATTTTTAAAAGAAGTTAAAACAGAAAATAAGCAGATATTAACAGTAAATGAACAAGTAGATTAATAATTCATTTTCTACCACTTGTCCTTAATAATGTGTACAAAATAATAGGTAGAAAAATGACACAATATGTTAGGAGTCTAATGAGGAGTCTTTGTGTCAGGTTCAAACACTGATGACATCTATTAAACAAGACAAGAGGCAAATAATTAAACAGAGACATAATTCAATTTGGACTCAATATCGAGGAGTCGTCTGTACACCGTACCCTTGCACAGTATCTCAGCACGCGCTGCCAAAAGATTGCACACCTCCTTTTATTTTGGAGCCTCCTCGACCACATGGCCACCGCTGTTTCCAAAGGACGAGGGTCGCGAAAAGTTCACAGAAAAGGTCGTAAACAATTCACAGAAAAGAATTCGTAAAATAGTTCCAAAAGAGGTCCATGAAATATTTCAAAAAGACGTCTGTAAACCAGTTCAAAAAAGGAGGTTCAAAAAGAGGTCGTCTGGAAATTGGGCAGATCCTGTCTTCTCTCCGCTTTGAAGTCCTTGGGTTAGAACGACATCTTTCTGTTGATTACACAGGAACACCTTCATCTTGCTTACACAGTGGAGTTTTACGAGCCTTTACTCTTGGTAGCTTTCAAAGACAGCTTTTGTCTTCTCACCAGACCCTCAATGTAACACAACGTTTTTGTGATCATTTAGAAACAATTATTCTAACACGTTGTGTGTTTACTTACTACTAAAAGACAAGTTGTCTTGTATGTTCACTATTTTATCATACTTGCCAACCCTCCCGAATTTTCCGGGAGACTCCCGAAATTCAGCGCCTCTCCCGAAAACCTCCCGGGACAAATATTCTCCCGAAAATCTCCCGATTTTCAGCCGGAGCTGGAAGCCACGCCCCCTCCAGCTCCATGCGGACCTGAGTGAGGGCAGCCTTTTTTCAGGGTGACAAGAACTAAATCATCCAGACTAGAGATAAATTGTATTATTATGTTTATTTTACCTAAAAATAAATATATTTATTAATTAAAAAATAAAAAAAATAAATACATTTTTACTATATTTTGCTAAAAACATCAAAAATAATCGTATTTTTATTTGTATTTTTTCGTGACTTCTTATTACATCCAGCCATAGAATTATACATTAAAATAAACATATTTGAAATAATTGATTTTAAATTATCATAATAATTCATTTAAAATGACCATATTTAATTATTCAAATAATTGCTTTTTTATCAACAACTTTGGCATTTTATTCATTACATTTTGAAACTCACAGAAGCCAAGTTATGTTATATTCCTTAATATTTATTTATGCAAGTTTGAAGTATCAATTATCTAAACACAGTTTTGTTTGCATATTGTCAGGATGTAGATATCTATCTATCTATATATATATGTATATATATATATGTATATATATACAGGTAAAAGCCAGTAAATTAGAATATTTTGAAAAACTTGATTTATTTCAGTAATTGCATTCAAAAGGTGTAACTTGTACATTATATTTATTCATTGCACACAGACTGATGCATTCAAATGTTTATTTCATTTCATTTTGATGATTTGAAGTGGCAACAAATGAAAATCCAAAATTCCGTGTGTCACAAAATTAGAATATTGTGTAAGGGTTAAATTTTGAAGACACCTGGTGCCACAAACTAATCAGCTGATTAACTCAAAACACCTGCAAAGGGCTTTAAATGGTCTCTCAGTCCAGTTCTGAAGCCTACACAAACATGGGGAAGACTTCAGATTTGACAGCTGTCCAAAAGGCAACCATCGACACATTGCACAAGGAGGGAAAGACACAAAAGGTTATTGCTGAAGAGGCTGGCTGTTCTCAGAGCTCTGTGTCCAAACACATTAATGGAGAGGCAAAGGGAAGGAAAAACTGTGGTCAAAAAAAGTGTACAAGCGATAGGGATCACCGCGCCCTGGTCAAGATTGTGAAAAAAAACCCATTCAAAAATGTGGGGGAGATTCAGAAGGAGTGGACAGCTGCTGGAGTCAGTGCTTCAAGATCCACCACCAAGAGACGCTTGAAAGACATGGGTTTCAACTGCCGCATACCTCGTGTCAAGCCACTGTTGACCAAGAAACAGCGCGAAAAGCGTCTCACCTGGGCTAAGGAAAAAAAGAGCTGGACTGCTGCTGAGTGGTCCAAAGTCATGTTTTCTGACGAAAGCAAATTTTGCATTTCCTTTGGAAATCGAGGTCCCAGAGTCTGGAGGAAGACAGGAGAGGCACAGGATCCACGTTGCCTGAAGTCTAGTGTAAAGTTTCCACCATCAGTGATGGTTTGGGGTGCCATGTCATCTGCTGGTGTCGGTCCACTCTGTTTCCTGAGATCCAGGGTCAACGCAGCCGTCTACCAGCAAGTTTTAGAGCACTTCATGCTTCCTGCTGCTGACCTGCTCTATGGAGATGGAGATTTCAAGTTCCAACAGGACTTGGCGCCTGCACACAGCGCAAAATCTACCCGTGCCTGCTTTACGGACCATGGTATTTCTGTTCTAAATTGGCCCGCCAACTCCCCTGACCTTAGCCCCATAGAAAATCTGTGGGGTATTGTGAAAAGGAAGATGCAGAATGCCAGACCCAAAAACGCAGAAGAGTTGAAGGCCACTATCAGAGCAACCTGGGCTCTCATAACACCTGAGCAGTGCCAGAAACTCATCGACTCCATGCCACGCCGCATTAACGCAGTAATTGAGGCAAAAGGAGCTCCAACCAAGTATTGAGTATTGTACATGCTCATATTTTTCATTTTCATACTTTTCAGTTGGCCAACATTTCTAAAAATCCCTTTTTTGTATTAGCCTTAAGTAATATTCTAATTTTGTGACACACGGAATTTTGGATTTTCATTTGTTGCCACTTCAAATCATCAAAATGAAATGAAATAAACATTTGAATGCATCAGTCTGTGTGCAATGAATAAATATAATGTACAAGTTACACCTTTTGAATGCAATTACTGAAATAAATCAAGTTTTTCAAAATATTCTAATTTACTGGCTTTTACCTGTATATATATATGAAATACTTGACTTGGTGAATTCTAGCTGTCAATATACTTCTCCCCTCTTAACCACGCCCCCAACCACGCCCCCACCCCCCACCTCCCGAAATCGGAGGTCTCAAGGTTGGCAAGTATGATTTTATTTAAGTGCAAAATTGCAATAATAAAATATATTTAATGTACCCTAAGACTTTTTTGATAAAATAAAGCCAATAATGACATTTTTTATGGTCTCCTTTATTTCGAAAAGTACCAAAATGCTTTTGGTACCGGTACCAAAATATTGGTATGGGAACAACACTAATACACACACACACACACCGAGCACCCACTGGCAGACATGTACATTGGCGCCTATGATCTGGATCACCGTCTGGATTCAGGACTTTCTTTTTTTACTATTGGGAGGTAGGGCCTGGCAGGGGGTCTCTGCTCTCTGAGTGCTGTTCTACTCGATGTAATTCCTGGAAGTGCTTCTTTGTATGCTTTGTAGCATATGTCTGATTTCCGACACGCGTTTCTGAAAAGCCATCATTAAAGCTATTTGCCCTGAGTAGACGTCAGTCATATCCCGATTCTGATTAGCTCTATAGACACGCTACATTGTGCAAATATTGCATCATGTTGTCCCTCAGCTCTTACAGTGACACCTCCCATTTTGCTTTGCATTCCCCTCACTCCTTGACATTGGCCCCCCCTCTCTTTTAATGTATGATGGATGCTGCAACATGTAAGAATATATTCTGTGGTGCAAGTTTCATGGTGTCCTCCAATACAGAGGAGCCGAGACCCTGAAGTGGACGTATGTACGTGTGTGTGTGTGTGTGTGTGTGTGTTTTTGTATTTCTAACCTTCTTGAGACATCAACAAGGAAAAGTACCGTCCATATGAGGACCGGTGAACAAGTTAGGACATAAATCATGGTCCCAATACGAAAAAAACCATTGCATCTAATAGAGAGCCAAATACTAGAGTCCGTGAACATTGCTCCAAAGTCAGGATTTTTTGTTGATTTAATGTGCATACAAAAGTAAACACTGACAGGTGCAAAGGCAGCAATATATGATAAAACAAGACTAAAGAAGGACTTCCCTATTCATCCCCGAAAAAACCCGCCACGTGAACGTTTGATTTTACGACTTCCGGTGCTGACGTAAGACAACCCGCGTCCTATATGTGACCGTAGGATGAACAAATTCACTACGCTACTAAGACTATAGTGGACATTAACAGTTAGCTTCTACAGCTGAGTTGCTCAAAGTGCGGCACAGGGGCCATCTGTGGTCCCTGACTCCTTTGTCATCGGCCTTAAGCGCATTACAAATAACTAAATATAGAGATCTCATTTGCACCCCTGGTGGTCAAATCTATCAAAATGAGGGTGGTCCCAAAAAGGAGGGATTTTTTAAATTGACTGTGTGTCGCTTTTAAAATTGCTCCCCCTCTGGTCAACATATGAAATAACAAGTGTGTGTAAAAATTTGAAGTGCTCCCCCTCTGGCCAACATATGTAATAACAAGTGTGTGTAAGAAATAGAAAAATGTATTTAAAAAAATAAATCACAAATATGTATATAGAGACGTACTGTAATAACTTGAAGTAAATAATGAAGATTAAAACCGAAAAATGAATAAATTAAAAAGTTAACTGAAAGCTTACCTTTTTTATTTTTACATAGTATGTATATAATATTAATGTTGTAAATATACATCTTTATATATCTAAAAAGGGTGGTCCTAAAGAGGGAGGCATTTTTCTCTGGTCTCAAGAAGGTAAGAAATACACAAATGTGTGTGTGTGTGTGTGTGTGTGTGTGTGTGTGTGTGTGTGTGTGTGTGTGTGTGTGTGTGTGTGTGGTGAGCATCTAGTGCTAGATATTTTTTTCATCCTCTAGCTATAGTGGAAAGGGGGGCCCTCACAACCTACTTACCAAAAATGGGTCCACACAAAGTAGGCAAGACATGTATGTGTGTGTGTGTGTGCATATTTGTATGTGTGTGTGTGTGTGTGGTGAGCATCTAGTGCTAGATTGATATTTTTCATCCTTCTAGCTATAGTGGAAAGGGGGGCCCTCACAACCTACTTACCAAACATGGGTCCACACAAAGTAGGCAATACATGTATATGTGTGTGTGTGTGTGTGTGTGTGTGTGTGTGTGTGTGTGTGTGTGTGTGTGTGTGTGTGTGTGTGTGTGTGTGTGTGTTGTGTGTGTGTGTGTGGTGAGCATTTAGTGCTAGATATATTTTTTTCATCCTTCTAGCTATAGTGGAAAGGGGGGCCCTCACAACCTACTTACCAAACATGGGTCCACACAAAGTAGGCAATACATGTGTGTGTTTGTGTGTGTGTGTGTGTGTGTGTGGTGAGCATCTAGTGCTAGATTGATATTTTTCATCCTTCTAGCTATAGTGGAAAGGGGGGCCCTCACAACCTACTTACCAAACATGGGTCCACACAAAGTAGGCAATACATGTGTGTGTGTGTGTGTGTGTGTGGTGAGCATCTAGCGCTAGATATATTTTTTTCATCCTTCTAGCTATAGTGGAAAGGGGGGCTCTCACAACCTACTTACCAAAAATGGGTCCACACAAAGTCGGCAAGACATGTTTGTGTGTGTGTTTGTGCGTGTGCATGTTTGTATGTGTGTGTGTGTGGTGAGCATCTAGTGCTAGATATATATTTTTCATCCTTCTAGCTATAGTGGAAAGGGGGGCTCTCACAACCTACTTACCAAACATGGGTCCACACAAAGTAGGCAATACATGTGTGTGTGTGTGTGTGTGTGTGTGTGTGTATGTGTGTGTGTGTGTGTGTGGTGAGCATCTAGTGCTAAATATATATTTTTCATCCTTCTAGCTATAGTGGAAAGGGGGGCACTCACAACCTACTTACCAACCGTGGGTCCACACAAAGTAGGCAATACATGTATATGTGTGTGTGTGTGTGTGTGTGTGTGTGTGTGTGTGTGTGTGTGTGTGTGTGTGTGTGGTGAGCATCTAGTGCTAAATATATTTTTTTCATCCTTCTAGCTATAGTGGAAAGGGGGGCACTCACAACCTACTTACCAACCGTGGGTCCACACAAAGTAGGCAATACATGTATATGTGTGTGTGTGTGTGTGTGTGTGTGTGTGTGTGTGTGTGTGTGTGTGTGTGTGTGTGTGTGTGGTGAGCATCTAGTGCTAAATATATTTTTTTCATCCTTCTAGCTATAGTGGAAAGGGGGGCACTCACAACCTACTTACCAAACGTGGGTCCACACAAAGTAGGCAATACATGTGTGTGTGTGTGTGTGTGTGTGTGTGTGTGTGTATGTTCTTGTATTTTTACCCTTCTTGAGACGTCAACAAGGAAATATACCTTCCATATGAGGAGGTGTGAACAAGTGATGACATAAATCATGGTCCCAATACGGAAAACTATTGCATCTAATAGAGAATGTCTTATTTGCACCACCTAGTGGTGACATCTATCAAAACTAGGGTGGTCCCAAAAAGGAGGGATTTTTCAAATTGACTGTGTGTCGCTTTTAAAAGTGCTCCCCCTCTGGTCAACATATGAAATAACAAGTGTGTGTATAAATTTGAAGTGCTCCCCCTCTGGCCAACAAATGTAATAACAAGTGTGTGTGTGTGTGAGGAATAGAAAAATGTATTTAAAAAAATAAATCATAAATATGTATATAGAGACGTACTGTAATAACTCGAAGTAAATAATGAAGATTAAAAACGAAAAATGAAAAAATTATAAAGTTAACTAAAAGCTTACCTTTTTTATTTTTGCATAGTATGTATATAATATTAATGTTGTAAATATACATCTTTATATATCTAAAAAGGGTGGTCCTAAAGAGGGAGGCATTTTTCTCTGGTCTCAAGAAGGTAAGAAATACACAAATGTGCGTGTGTGTGTGTGTGTGTGTGTGTGTTTGTGTGTTCTTGTATTTCTACCCTTCTTGAGACATCAACAAGGAAAAGTACCGTCCATATAAGGACCGGTGAACAAGTTAGGACATAAATCATGGTCCCAATACGAAAAAAAACATTGCATCTAATAGAGAGCCAAATACTAGAGTCCGTGAACATTGCTCCAAAGTCAGGATTTTTGTTGATTTACTGTGCATACAAAAGTAAACATTGACAGGTGCAAAGGCAGCAATATATGACAAAACAAGACTAAAGAAGGACTTCCCTATTCATCCCCGAAAAAACCCGCCAGGTGAACGTTTGATTTTACGACTTCTGGTGCTGACGTAAGACAACCCGTGTTTTATTTTGACATAGTATGTATATAATATTAATGTTGTAAATATGCATCTTTATATATCTAAAAAGGGTGGTCCTAAAGAGGGAGACATTTTTCTCTGGTCTTAAGAAGGTAAGAAATACACACATATGTGTGTGTGTGTGTGTGTGTGTGTGTGTGTGTGTGTGTGTGGTGAGCATCTAGCGCTAGATATATTTTTTTCATCCTTCTAGCTATAGTGGAAAGGGGGGCTCTCACAACCTACTTACCAAAAATGGGTCCACACAAAGTTGGCAAGACATGTTTGTGTGTGTGTTAGTGCGTGTGCATGTTTGTATGTGTGTGTGTGTGGTGAGCATCTAGTGCTAGATATATATTTTTCATCCTTCTAGCTATAGTGGAAAGGGGGGCCCTCACAACCTACTTACCAAACATGGGTCCACACAAAGTAGGCAATACATGTGTGTTTGTGTGTGTGTGTGTGTGTGTGTGTGTGTGTGTGTGTGTGTGTGTGTGTGTGTGTGTGTGTGTGTGTGTGTGGTGAGCATCTAGTGCTAGATATAATTTTTTCATCCTTCTAGCTATAGTGGAAAGGGGGGCACTCACAACCTACTTACAAAACGTGGGTCCACACAAAGTAGGCAAGACATGTATGTCTGTGTGTGTGTGTGTGTGTGTGTGTGTGTGTGTGTGTGTGTGTGTGTGTGTGTGTGTGTGTGTGTGGTGAGCATCTAGTGCTAAATATATTTTTTTCATCCTTCTAGCTATAGTGGAAAGGGGGGCACTCACAACCTACTTACCAAACGTGGGTCCACACAAAGTAGGCAATACATGTGTGTGTGTGTGTGTGTGTGTGTGTGTGTATGTTCTTGTATTTTTACCCTTCTTGAGACGTCAACAAGGAAATATACCTTCCATATGAGGAGGTGTGAACAAGTGATGACATAAATCATGGTCCCAATACGGAAAACTATTGCATCTAATAGAGAATGTCTTATTTGCACCACCTAGTGGTGACATCTATCAAAACTAGGGTGGTCCCAAAAAGGAGGGATTTTTCTAATTGACTGTGTGTCGCTTTTAAAAGTGCTCCCCCTCTGGTCAACATATGAAATAACAAGTGTGTGTAAAAATTTGAAGTGCTCCCCCTCTGGCCAACATATGTGTGTGTAAGAAATAGAAAAATTTATTTAAAAAAATAAATCATAAATATGTATATAGAGACGTACTGTAATAACTTGAAGTAAATAATGAAGATTAAAAACGAAAAATGAATAAATTAAAAAGTTAACTAAAAGCTTACCTTTGTTTATATTTGCATAGTATGTATATAATATTAATGTTGTAAATATACATCTTTATATATCTAAAAAGGGTGGTCCTAAAGAGGGAGGCATTTTTCTCTGGTCTCAAGAAGGTAAGAAATACACAAATGTGTGTGTGTGTGTGTGTGTGTGTGTGTGTGTGTGTGTGTGTGTGTGTGTGTGTGTGGTGAGCATCTAGCGCTAGATATATTTTTTTCATCCTTCTAGCTATAGTGGAAAGGGGGGCTCTCACAACCTACTTACCAAAAATGGGTCCACACAAAGTCGGCAAGACATGTTTGTGTGTGTGTTTGTGCGTGTGCATGTTTGTATGTGTGTGTGTGTGGTGAGCATCTAGTGCTAGATATATATTTTTCATCCTTCTAGCTATAGTGGAAAGGGGGGCCCTCACAACCTACTTACCAAACATGGGTCCACACAAAGTAGGCAATACATGTGTGTGTGTGTGTGTGTGTGTGTGTGTGTGTGTGTGTGTATGTGTGTGTGTGTGTGTGTGTGTGGTGAGCATCTAGTGCTAGATATATTTTTTTCATCCTTCTAGCTATAGTGGAAAGGGGGGCACTCACAACCTACTTACCAATCGTTGGTCCACACAAAGTAGGCAATACATGTATATGTGTGTGTGTGTGTGTGTGTGTGTGTGTGTGGTGAGCATCTAGTGCTAGATTGATATTTTTCATCCTTCTAGCTATAGTGGAAAGGGGGGCCCTCACAACCTACTTACCAAACATGGGTCCACACAAAGTAGGCAGTACATGTGTGTGTGTGTGTGTGTGTGTGTGTGTGTGTGTGTGTGTGTGTGTGTGTGTGTGTGTGTGTGTGTGTGTGTGTGGTGAGCATCTAGTGCTAGATATATTTTTTTCCATCCTTCTAGCTATAGTGGAAAGGGTGGCACTCACAACCTACTTACCAAACGTGGGTCCACACAAAGTAGGCAAGACATGTATGTGTGTGTGTGTGTGTGTGTGTGTGTGCGTGTGTGTGCGTGTGTGTGTGTGTGTGTGTTCTTGTATTTCTACCCTTCTTGAGACGTCAACAAGGAAATATACCTTCCATATGAGGAGGTGTGAACAAATGATGACGTAAATCATGGTCCAAATACGGAAAAACCATTGCATCTAATAGAGAATGTCTCATTTGCACCCCCTGGTGGTGACTTCTATCAAAATGAGGGTGGTCCCAAAAAGGAGAGATTTTTCAAATTGACTGTGTCGCTTTTAAAAGTGCTCCCCCTGTGGTCAACATATGAAATAACAAGTGTGTGTAAACATTTGAAGTGCTCCCCCTCTGGCCAACATATGTAATAACAAGTGTGTGTGAGAAATAGAAAAATTTATTTAAAAAAATAAATCACAAATATGTATATAGAGACGTACTGTAATAACTTGAAGTAAATAATGAAGATTAAAAACGAAAAATGAATAAATTAAAAAGTTAACTAAAAGCTTACCTTTTTTATTTTTACATAGTATGTATATAATATTAATGTTGTAAATATACAGCTTTATATATCTAAAAAGGGTGGTCCTAAAGAGGGAGGCATTTTTCTCTGGTCTCAAGAAGGTACGAAATACACAAATGTGTGTGTGTGTGTGTGTGTGTGTGTGTGTGTGTGTGTGTGTGTGTGTGTGTGTGTGTGGTGAGCATCTAGTGCTAGATATATTTTTTTCATCCTTCTAGCTATAGTGGAAAGGGGGGCCCTCACAACCTACTTACCAAAAATGGGTCCACACAAAGTAGGCAATACATGTGTGTGTGTGTGTGTGTGTGTGTGTGTGTGTGTGTGTGTGTGGTGCTCCCCCATTTACTCTCTGTAAAGCACCAGTTCCATCGGCAGCAAAACAGGCCCAGAGCATAATACTACCACCACCATGCTTGACGGTAGGTATAATGTTCCTGAGATTTCTCCTCCAAACATATTGCTGGGTATTGTGGCCAAACAGCTCCAATTTTGTTTCATCTGACCACAGAATTTTCCTCCAGAAGGTCTTATCTTTATCCATGTGATTATGGGTTTAAACCCATAATAAATTCATAAAAGAAGCAAACTTCATGAATGTTTTTTGTGACCAACAAGTATGTGCTCCAATCACTACATCACAAAAAAACAAGAGTTGTAGAAATGATTGGAAACTCAATACAGCCATGACATGATGTTCTTTATAAGGGTTGGTAACCTTTTGATCGCGACTGTACCTCTGCAGTTTAGAGATACGTGGATAGGCAATTATTTCATCCGCAACCGCATCAGAAAGTCGTCAACCATCCGCCATCCACCCGATGTAACATTTGATCAGAACCGCACCCGCCCGCACCCGCCCGCACCCGCCCGTTGTTATATATCTAATATAGACGATGCAAGGCATTAGTGAGGTTATAAAGCTTTTGCCTGTTAAAGAAAGGAGACTGATCCAATGCAGCACAGACATTCGCGTGCCACGCTGTCACGACCCAGACGCACACCAGTGCGCAATCATATGGGAGCCGCGCTGAGCGCACCTCCAAGCGCGTCTTGCTGCCGGCGACGGCCGGGTATGGGCCCGACGCTCCAGCGCCATCCATTTTCAGGGCTAGTTGATTCGGCAGGTGGGTTGTTACACACTCCTTAGCGGGTTCCGACTTCCATGGCCACCGTCCTGCTGTCTATATCAACCAGGGTGAGCCCCACCCCTTTCGTGAGCGCACTGCGCGCGGAGTGACCCCTGTTACGCGCCCCCGGCAACAGGGGTGGCGGGCAGGTAAGCTGCGCGGGCGGAGCGCGCGGAGTGACCCCTGTTACGAGCCCCCGGCCATGGGGGTGGCGGGCAGGTAAGCTGCTTACCTGCTGCGCGTGACGCCGGCCGCGGCGAAGGCGGACGAGGCGGGGTGTCGGTGCGGTGGGCGCGGTGGTGACCCTGGACGTGCGTCGGGCCCTTCTCGCGGATCGCCTCAGCTACGGCTCCCGGTGGGGCCCTCTCGGGGGAAGGGGCCTCGGTCCCGGACCCCGGCGAGGCGTCCCTTCTCCGCTCCGTAAAAGTGTCCATCTCTTTTTTTTTTCTTCTTCTGTTGTGGCATATGCTGCAGGTGCCTGCTCGTTTTTCGTATGTGGGTAACAACATTTAACTATGTATATATATTTCCGAATTGGTTTAACTGCCACCCGCCTGAATCTATTTAAAATCTAATTTTTTTTTATTTCAACCGCCAGACCCGACCCGCGGATAAAATCTAATTTTTTAAAATTTCATCCGCCCGATCCGCGGATAATCCGCGGACTCCGCGGTTGTGCCCGCAAACCGCGCATCTCTACTGCAGTTACAGCGCCAGTTTACCTTTACTGTTCCTGGACGGCTCTTTCAGGGAGCGGGGAGCTCGTACGAATAGCGCCACTCTGAACGCTAGACATTTATTCCTCGGGAGGATTGACTTTCAGTGGTGTGTCTTTCAAGCTGCTTCTCCGTCGCCAACACCATCAGGAGCTTAGCAATATTCTCGTGGATGGATATCTGCTGTTTAGATATAGTCCACTGGTGCGGAAGGTGCTTCCAGAGGTGGTGACGGCACGGACGCTCCGTGGGTCGTCTGCAGAGTCAATTTTCTGCTTTTCAAAACTGATGTTTTGGAGCAGAACTCCCAGGATAAGTGGTGGGCAGGGTCGTAACTCTTCTCCTTTACAACATACTCGTAATTTAGATCATGCTCAAAACTCAAGACGTAAAAAGTTGAGAGACTGCTCGTATCTTAATCGTAAATTGAGGAACCATTGTTTGCCAAACACTGACAATAACTCTCACTATTCAGTAGTGCTAAAACTCCTTCTGCCAATGGACAAAAGATAAAGAAATCAATGGAGACTTTTTCTAACTGGAGATAGTTTGAATTCCCCGGTGGCTTTAGCTACTATCACATCTAAGATCTATTCTGCTTTCAGTCTGACGGACTGACTTTGAGTGATACCTACCGACATTGTTTCTCTGCTCCGCTACCTTTGGCTGCAATAAATATCACATTTATTTGCAAATGTAGAGAGACTAGACTAAGCTATGGCAATGCAGTGATGTAGACAGGGGTTAAAAAAGCCACATAATCAATCAATCTATGTTTACTTATATAGCCCTAAATCAGGAGTGTCTCAAAGGGCTGCACAAGCCACAACGACATCCTCGGCTCAGATCCCACATCAGGGCAAGGAAAAACTCAACTTAATGGGATGACAATGACAAACCTTGTAGGGGACCGCAGATGTGACGGTGCAATGGACGTCGAGTGGATCTAACATAGTATTGTGAGAGTCCAGTCCATAGTGGATCTAACATAATAGTGAGAGTCCAGTCCATAGTGGATCTAGTTAATAGTGTGAGAGTCCAGTCCATAGTGGATGTAACATAATAGTGTGAGTCCAGTCCATAGTGGATCTAACATAATAGTGTGAGAGTCCAGTCCATAGTGGATCTAACATAATAGTGTGAGAGTCCAATCCATAGTGGATCTAACATAATAGTGTGAGAGTCCAGTCCATAGTGGATCTAACATAATATTGTGAGAGTCCAGTCCATAGTGGATCTAACATAATAGTGTGAGAGTCCAGCCCATAGTGGATCTAACATAATATTGTGAGAGTCCAGTCCATAGTGGATCTAACATAATATTGTGAGAGTCCAGTCCATAGTGGATCTAACATAATAGTGTGAGAGTCCATTCCATAGTGGATCTAACATAATAGTGTGAGAGTCCAGTCCATAGTGGATCTAACATAATAGTGTGAGAGTCCAGTCCATAGTGGAGCTAACATAATAGTGTGAGAGTCCAGTCCATAGTGGATCTAACATAATAGTGTGAGAGTCCAGTCCATAGTGGATCTAGTTAATAGTGTGAGAGTCCAGTCCATAGTGGATCTAACATAATAGTGTGAGAGTCCAGTCTATAGTGGCTCTAACATAATATTGTGAGAGTCCAGTCAATAGTGGATCTATCATAATAGTGTGAGAGTCCAGTCCATAGTGGATCTAACATAATAGTGTGAGAGTCCAGTCCATAGTGGATCTAACATAATAGTGAGAGTCCAGTCCATAGTGGATCTAACATAATAGTGCGAGAGTCCAGTCCATAGTGGAGCTAACATAATAGTGAGAGTCCAGTCCATAGTGGATCTAACATAATAGTGTGAGAGTCCAGTCCATAGTGGATCTAACATCATAGTGTGAGAGTCCAGTCCATAGTGGATCTAACATAATAGTGAGAGTCCAGTCCATAGTGGATCTAACATAATAGTGAGAGAGTCCAGTCCATAGTGGATCTAACATAATAGTGAGAGTCCAGTCAATAGTGGATCTAACATAATAGTGAGAGTCCAGTCCATAGTGGATCTAACATAATAGTGAGAGAGTCCAGTCCATAGTGGATCTAACATAATAGTGAGAGTCCAGTCAATAGTGGATCTAACATAATAGTGTGAGAGTCCAGTCCATAGTGGATCTAACATAATATTGTGAGAGTCCAGTCCATAGTGGATCTAACATAATAGTGAGAGTCCAGTCCATAGTGGATCTAACATAATAGTGAGAGTCCAGTCCATAGTGGATCTAACATAATAGTGAGAGTCCAGTCCATAGTGGATCTAACATAATAGTGTGAGAGTCCAGTCCATAGTGGATCTAACATAATAGTGTGAGAGTCCAGTCCATAGTGGATCTAACATAATGTTGGTCCACCCTGGGTCCCGACTTTTGACAGCTAGTGCGTCGTCTGTGGTCACCTAATAACCTCTCCACGCAGGAGAGGGGGGCAGAGCAGAAAAGAGACGGCAGATCAACTGGTCTAAAAGGGGGGTCTATTTAAAGGCTAGAGTATACAAATGAGTTTTAAGATGGGACTTAAATGCTTCTACTGAGGTAGCATCTCTAACTGTTACTGCTAGAACATTCCATAGTACTGGAGCCCGAATAGAAAACGCTCTATAGCCCGCAGACTTTTTTTGGGGCTCTGGGAATCACTAATAAGCCGGAGTTCTTTGAAGGCAGATTTCTTGCCGGGACATATGGTACAATACAATCAGCAAGATAGGATGGAGCTAGACCGTGTAGTATTTTATACGTAAGTAGTAAAACCTTAAAGTCACATCTTAAGTGCACAGGAAGCCAGTGCAGGTGAGCCAGTATAGGTATATATATATAAAAGTATATATGTATATAAAGGTATATACAGTATAGGTATATATATAAGTATATATGTATATAAAGGTATATACAGTATAGGCGTAACATGATCAAACTTTCTTGTTCTTGTCAAAAGTCTAGCAGCTCCTTCACATCACTGTCACTGCATCCTGCTTTCTCATCTTTTACCTGCCTGCCAATTCCCTCGGCCCATTTTGTCAGCATTTAACATTTTCTTGTCTTCCTATTCTTGTTTACAACCTTTCTAATGTTGCCCCAGCTCAGCCCTTTATATTTAACAGCGTGCTTTGTGTGCGATCCCTCCACCATCACTCCATCGCATGCCACATCACTTCCCATGTCTCACAGTGTGCAGACAGTGTCATTTAGCTCTATAACTCAAAGCATCCGTCCTATATCCACTGTCTTCTGTCTTCTGCCAACAGTCAGAGAGCAACAACAAGATAAAGACATATATTATATTCCCAGCAGTGTATATGCGATTCTCTGAGGTTACTCATATACAGTCGTGGTCAAAAGTGTACATACACTTGTAAAGAACATCCTGTCATGGCTGTCTTGAGTTTCCAATCATTTCTACAACTCGTATTTTTTATTTCTGTAAGACCACAGCTATCAATTATAGTCTGGAATGCCACACACTGAGGGTCTGACGGAGTATTCATATGGATATTAAAATCCCCCATTATAATTATATTATCTGCATGTGTCACTAGATCAGCGACAAACTCTGAAAATTCACTAATAAAGTCCGAATAGGGCCCGGGGTGGCGGTAGATAACAGCCAGGTAGAGAGGTAGCGGTGTGACAGACCTCATAGTACCGTATTTTCCGCACCATAAGGCGCCCTGGGTTATAAGCCGCGCCTTCAATGAACGGCATATTTCAAAACTTTGTCCACCAATAAGCCGCCCCGTGTTTTAAGCCGCATCTAACTGCGCTAAAGGAATGTCAAAAAAAACAGTCAGATAGGTCAGTCAAACTTTAATAATATATTAAAAACCAGCGTTCTAACAACTCTGTTCACTCCCAAAATGTACGCAAATGTGCAATCACAAACATACGTATATCAACATGGACAGAGCTGCGTGAAAAAAGCCACCCGGCCTCTTCGCGTAAACTTAAACTTACCTTAACCACTCGCTCATCTTTTCTTCATCCATCCCTTCGAGTTAGCTTTAATGATGACGCCGGCTGGAAAGGTCTCTTTTGGCAAGGTCTTCCTTTTGAATATCACCATGGGTGGAAGTTTCTGGCCATTAGCATGGCAAGCTAGAACCACAGTGAAGGATGACTTCTCATTCCCTGTGGTGCGAATATTCACCGTACGTGCTCCCGTTGTATCCACAGTGCGGTTCACAGGAATATCAGTTGCTGTGAAATAGTAATCCGTGTGCGGATGGAGAGATTGCGTCTTTTCATGAACCGGATCCCGGTCGCTTAGTAGGAGCCATTTTGTGGTCTTTACAGATGTAAACACACAAAGGAAATGAAACGTACGGTGATATCCGCGCTTCTACGCGGGCGGGTGGTTGCTTACAGTAGAAGAAGAAGCGCTTCCTGTTCTATGGGGGCGGGTGCTTACCTTGGCGGTTGCTTGCGTAGAAGAAGAAGCGCTTCCTGTTCTACCGGGAAAAAAGATGGCGGCTGTTAACCGAAGTTGCGAGACCGAAACTTTATGAAAATTAATCTTAATATTTATCCATATATAAAGCGCACCGGGTTATAAGGCGCACTGTCAGCTTTTGAGAAAATGTGTGGTTTTTAGGTGCGCCTTATAGTGCGGAAAATACGGTAAGCACCTCAAATGATCTATATTTATTACCTAGGTTAGGGGTAAGGTTAAAGTTTTCATTGTACAGTCTTGGTCAAAAGTGTACATACACTTGTAAAGAACATCATGTCATGGCTGTCTTGAGTTTCCAATAATTTCTACAACTCTTATTTTTTTGTGATGTAGTGATTGGAGCACATACTTGTTGCTCACAAAAAACATTCATGAAGTTTGCTTCTTTTATGAATTTATTATGGCTCTACTGAAAATGTGAGGGTCAAAAGTATACATACAGCAATGTTAATATTTGCTGTATGTATACTTTGTGCCAACTTTTAGGAATGTGAAGGGGGAGGAATGTGAAGGGGGAGATCTTCTTTGCTTCTCGTCTAAAGCCGACTTTAGATAATAAACAAAAGGGACGTGGTATGAGGTGAGAGAGAGGGGGAGTAGCAATAAATCCCTTTCTCTTATCTTTCCCTTTGCCCAGCTGTGGAGGAAGGGACAAGGAGGGTGGGGGCAAGAGAGACGTTATAGAAGAGAAGTTTTCCGTATGTTGGATTTAGACCATTTTAGCTGTGCTAGTGAGCGCTTCTGTACGGGATTTGGTCTCAAGTTTATTTCCAAAGGCTTTGGAAATAAAATGACAAAATACCTATTCTGTCTCTGGTGGTTCTTCTACTCAGCTTTATGTGTCATCAAAAGAGCTTGGGAGTGACCAGCAACTTGAATTCCCTGGGAGGAACAACTGGTCAAAACGCAACAGTAACCAAGGGATGAAAGCTTGAATCTAATTTGATTAATCCAGTGTTTTTCAACCACTAGTGAGATACAGTCTGGTGGGCCATGGGAGGTGATCTAATTTCACCTATTTGGGTTAAAAATATTTTTTGCAAACTTGTTATTATAGTCTGCAAATGATGTATTGTTGTTGAGTGTCGGTGCTGTCTAGAGCTCGGCAGAGTAACCGTGTAATACTCTTCCATATCAGTAGGTGGCAGCAGGTAGCTAATTGCTTTGTAGATGTCGGGAACAGCGGGAGGCAGTGTGCAGGTAAAAAGGTGTCTAATGCTTAAACCAAAAATAAACAAAAGGTGAGTGCCCCTAAAAAAGGCATTAACGCTTAGGGAAGGCTATGCAGAGCAAAATTAAAAACTGAACTGGCAACACAGTAAACAAAAACAGAATGCTGGACGACAGCAAAGACTTACTGTGGAGCAAAGACAAAGTACATCCAAACATGACATGACAATCAACAATGTCCCCACAAAGGAGGATAAAAACTGAAATATTTTTGATTGCTAAAACAAAGTAGATGTGGGAAATATCGCTCATAGGAAGACATGAAACTGCTACAGGAAAATATTTTAAAAAAAGAGAAAAATCCACCAAAATAGGAGCGCAAAACAAGAAGTAAAACACTACACACAGGAAAATAGCAAAAAAGTCCAAATAAGTCAGGGTGTGATGTGACAGGTGGTGACAGTACACCAGTGACGTGCGGTGAGGTTGATGGCTGGTGAGGCACTGACTTCATCACAGTCAGATTTACAAACATATGAACCCTAAAGAGTATCTTATTCACCATTTGATTGGCAGCAGTTAACGGGTTATGTTTAAAAGCTCATACCAGCATTCTTCCCTGCTTGGCACTCAGCATCAAGGCTTGGAATTGGGGGTTAAATCACCAAAAATTATTCCCGGGCGCGGCGCCGCTGCTCCCCACTGCTCCCCTCACCTCCCAGGGGGTGATCAAGGGGATGGGTCAAATGCAGAGGTCAATTTTCACCACACCTAGTGTGTGTGTGACAATCATTGCTACTTTAACTTAACTTTAACTTTACACATACAACCTGTAGCACACAAAAAAGCACATTTAATAAAAAAAAAACGTTATTATGGTCTTACCTTTATGTAATATATTGGGTTGGAGGCAATAACCAGGCGAGGTGATGAAGTACGTC
The DNA here is from genome assembly GCF_033978685.3 of Nerophis lumbriciformis. Taxonomy (NCBI): domain Eukaryota; kingdom Metazoa; phylum Chordata; class Actinopteri; order Syngnathiformes; family Syngnathidae; genus Nerophis; species Nerophis lumbriciformis. The sequence continues at coordinate 43,418,005 of NC_084561.2, read as the reverse complement.
TCTTTACTGCAGACTTCAGAACAGACTCACACACTTGACGTCAGGTGCGCGACACCACGTAAATCGTTGGCCAACCAAAAAGTAACCACAGTACGCTAGAGCCAACATTAACCAGGAGATGGCAACAGACAAACATAGATCACTCTATTACATTCCTCCCCTTTTAGAAATGTAGAAGTAAGTTACTCAATAGAAATAAAAAACCCAACCAAAAAATGCAGCAGTTCAATAAGAAGCCAAAAAGTGCAAAAACAATAATGTTTGTGTTGGAAGAGTTGTGTACCTAATGTTGTGGCCCTGCAGTCATTCACAACTCCTCCAACACGAACATTATTGTTTTTGCACTTTTTGGCTTCTTATGAAATAACTTTTTTAAATAGATTCAATCTTGCACGTGGAAAGTTCAAGTGTGGGCTTTAGTTGATATAACACTCCCGTCAGGGGGTGCATTCTAAGGCGGGGTTGCAGGAGGCGGGATTACTGCGAGCCTCAGCCAGTGCGTCTTCGCAGCCGTTTTATGATCGCTCAGCACAAGAAATACGTTACACACATACAGTTGTTGACAAAATACACTGTACATTATATACCTCAGCTAACTAAACTATGGAAATGTATAATATAATTCATATAGCAATACAGTCTCACTGCACAGCAGGCCAGCAGTTAGCCGAGTCCGCAATCCATGTTGAGGCACTGAGTGACGTGCCTCAACTGGCTGCTGATCACTGCACCGTCTCTTCTCAGTATTTGAACGGCAAATGTGAAAATTCAGCGATTTTTAATAAAAATAATCGAAAACTGGTGAAGTTAAATGGAAAATAATTTTATAGTATAATCACTGGATACATATAACAATTTAATCATTTTTTTTTCTTTTTACATTTTTTTTCTTTCCATAATTGCAGGTGAGGCCCCGCCTCAAATGCCTCTAGTGACTGCACTTCACTGCAGTACACCTACTTTGAGACAAGAGCTATAGTGATGCATGCTTGGTTATGCTTTAAAGTCATACCCAACAATTGCGACAACAACTTTTTACTGTCAACTGAGTTTTGTTTTTAATACATTTCTGCTGGTGGTGTGCCTCTGCATTTTTTCAACGCAAAAAATGTGCCTTGGCTCAAAAAAGGTTGAAAAACACTGGAATAAAAGACCTCCCATTGGCTCCGCTGTAAGTGGGCTCTTATTTACGTTTATTTAATATTTAGAATGCATAATAAAATGTACCTCTGGATTGGCAGACCGGGGTGGTGGTTCCTCTCTTTAAGAAGGGGAACCGGAGGGTGTGTTCTAACTATCGTGGGATCACACTCCTCAGCCTTCCCGGTAAGGTCTATTCAGGTGTACTGGAGAGGAGGCTACGCCGGATAGTCGAACCTCGGATTCAGGAGGAACAGTGTGGTTTTCGTCCTGGTCGTGGAACTGTGGACCAGCTCTATACTCTCGGCAGGGTCCTTGAGGGTGCATGGGAGTTTGCTCAACCAGTCTAAATGTGCTTTGTGGACTTGGAGAAGGCATTCGACCGTGTACCCCGGGAAGTCCTGTGGGGAGTGCTCAGAGAGTATGGGGTAACGGACTGTCTTATTGTGGCGGTTCGCTCCCTGTATGATCAGTGTCAGAGCTTGGTCCGCATTGCCGGCAGTAAGTCGGACCCGTTTCCAGTGAGGGTTGGACTCCGCCAGGGCTGCCCTTTGTCACCGATTCTGTTCATAACCTTTATGGACAGAATTTCTAGGCGCAGTCAAGGCGTTGAGGGTATCTGGTTTGGTGGCTGCAGGATTAGGTCTCTGCTTTTTGCAGATGATGTGGTCCTGATGGCTTCATCTGGCCAAGATCTTCAGCTCTCACTGGATCGGTTCGCAGCCGAGTGTGAAGCGACTGGGATGGGAATCAGCACCTCCAAATCTGAGTCCACGGTTCTCGCCCGGAAAAGGGTGGAGTGCCATCTCCGGGTTGGGGAGGAGATCTTGCCCCAAGTGGAGGAGTTCAAGTACCTCGGAGTCTTGTTCACGAGTGAGGGAAGAGTGGATCGTGAGATCGACAGGCGGATCGGTGCGGCGTATTCAGTAATGCGGACACTGTATCGATCCGTTGTGGTAAAGAAGGAGCTGAGCCGGAAGGCAAAGCTCTCGATTTACTGGTCGATCTACGTTTCCATCCTCACCTATGGTCATGAGCTTTGGGTCATGACCGAAAGGACAAGATCACGGGTACAAGCGGCCGAAATGAGTTTCCTCCGCCGAGTGGCGGGGCTCTCCCTTAGAGATAGGGTGAGAAGCTCTGTCATCCGGGGGGAGCTCAAAGTAAAGCCGCTGCTCCTCCACATGGAGAGGAGCCAGATGAGGTGGTTCGGGCATCTGGTCAGGATGCCACCCGAACGCCTCCCTCGGGAGGTGTTTCGGGCACGTCCGACCGGTAGGAGGCCACGGGGAAGACCCAGGACACGTTGGGAAGACTATGTCTCCCGGCTGGCCTGGGAACGCCTCGGGATCCCCCGGGAGGAACTGGACGAAGTGGCTGGGGAGAGGGAAGTCTGGGCTTCCCTGCTTAAGCTGCTTCCCCCGCGACCCGACCTCGGATAGGCGGAAGAAGATGGATGGATGGATGGATGGCATAATAAAATGTGATTGTGAACAAAATTCCCCCCCCAAAAAAGTGCAGTTTCCCTCTAATACCAATTCCATCTCATGAGTTCTCGAACAAACACACCCATGCAAAAAAAAAAGGAATGGCCTCAACCTGCCAAGAAATTGGAGCAAATTGAGTGTCTCATTAAAATGCATGTCCTCCCTCCAAAACCATCGCATTTGTTCCCTGTTTGGCATTCATCAAAATGTCAGTTTGCTATAACGTTTTCCAAATCAGATCATTTGCGGGCTGTCACGGGACGCCGTTTTACACATCATCAAGCACACAGCGGGTGGGTGAGTGCGTCCTGCCACGGGGCTTTATGGACAAGTTGTGTCGCTGGCTCAATTAGGATGACCTCGGAATAGCAGAACAAGTGTTTGAAATGCGTGTAAAAAAATACTGTCTGACCAAGAATTAGGACTGAATTTGATTGAGAAGATAACTTTTGTGCTGTTGCTTCCATTAATCCTTTAAATTAGTGTTAAAAACAGATTCGGTGACCACAGATGAGGCACTAACTGTCCACTAATATGTTAGATCCACTATGGACTGGACTCTCACTATTATGTTAGATCCACTATGGACTGGACTCTCACTATTATGTTAGATCCACTATGGACTGGACTCTCACACTATTATGTTAGATCCACTATAGACTGGACTCTCACACTATTATGTTAGATCCACTATGGACTGGACTCTCACTATTATGTTAGATCCACTATGGACTGGACTCTCACTATTATGTTAGATCCACTATGGACTGGACTCTCACACTATTATGTTAGATCCACTATGGACTAGACTCTCACACTATTATGTTAGATCCAGTATGGACTGGACTCTCACACTATTATGCTAGATCCACTATGGACTAGACTCTCACACTATTATGCTAGATCCACTATGGACTGGACTCTCACAACAATATGCTAGATCCACTATGGACTGGACTCTCACTATTATGTTAGATCCACTATGGACTGGACTCTCACTATTATGTTAGATCCACTATGGACTGGACTCTCACTATTATGCTAGATCCACTATGGACTGGACTCTCACACTATTATGTTAGATCCACTATGGACTGGACTCTCACACTATTATGTTAGATCCACTATGGACTGGACTCTCACACTATTATGTTAGATCCACTATGGACTGGACTCTCACACTATTATGTTAGATCTACTATGGACTGGACTCTCACACTATTATGTTAGATCCACTATGGACTGGACTCTCACAATATTATGCTAGATCCACTCGACGTCCATTGCACCGGTCACCCAGGGGGGGTCCCCACGTCTGCGGTCCCCTCCAAGGTTTCTCATTGTCATCCCATTGGGTTGAGGTTTTTTTTGCCCTGATGTGGGATCTGAGCCGAGGATGTCTTTGTGGCTTGTGCAGCCCTTTGAGACACTCGTGATTTAGGGCTATATAAGTAAACATTGATTGATTGATTAAAATCCAGCCTACATGCAGTGCTTGGAACGTCAAATACATGGACATTAGTATCCGAGCGGCTGCTGCAATAGAGTCCATGTGAGAGCAGTAGTACGAGTTATGTTCATAATAATAGCAGTGTGTTTAAAAAGATGAGTAAACCTCGAAATGCTTCAAATACTCTAAATTGTATTTTAATGAACACAAATGCATTGGGGACACTGCACATTCTATTTCAAAGCCAGAAAATTGGAAAAAAAACTAATTGAATTTGATATTTTACAGAAAGTCAAGAAATATAAAACAAGTGCCCAAAAGTCAGAATATTTTTTTTTGTCAAAAAGTCGGGATTTTTCGTAAATGCATAAAAGTCTGAATTTTTTTTGTAAGTGTCAAAAAGTTGGAAATTTTTTTGTCAAAAAGTCGGGATTTTTTGTAAATGTCAAAAAGTCGGGAATTTTTTTACTTAAAAAGTCAGGATTTTTTCTAAGTGTCAAAAAGTCGGATATGTTTTTGTCAAAAAGTCAGGAATTTTTCTTAGTGTCAAAAAGTCGGGATTTTTCTAAGTGTTAAAAAGTTGGGATTGTGTCTAAGTGTCAAAAAAGTTGGGATTTTTCTAAGTGTCAAAAAGTCTGAAATTGTTTTGTCAAAAAGTCTGAATTTTTTTCTTGGTGTCAAAAATGTGGGATTTTTTCTAAGTGTCAAAAATATGGGATTTTTTATAAGTGTCAAAAATTTGGGATTTTTTTCTAAGTGTCAAAAATTTGGAGTTTTTTCTAAGTGTCAAAAATTCGGGATTTTTTCTAAGTGTCAAAAAGTCGGGGTTTTTTCTAAGTGTCAAAAAGTCGGGGGGTTTTCTAAGTGTCAAAAAGTCGAAACAATTTTTGTCAAAAAGTCTGGATTTTTTCTTGGTGTCAAAAATTCTGGATTTTTTTCTAAGTGTCAAAAATTCTGGATTTTTTCTAAGTGTCAAAAATTCTGGATTTTTTCCAAGTGTCAAAAATTCTGGATTTTTTCTAAGTGTCAAAAATTCTGGATTTTTTCTAAGTGTCAAAAATTCTGGATTTTTTTCCAAGTGTCTAAAATTCTGGATTTTTTTCTAAGTGCCAAAAATCTGAATTTTTTCCAAGTGTCAAAATGTCTGATTTTTTTTGTCAAAAGTCTGGATTTTTTGTAAGTGTCAAAAAGTCCGATTTTTTTTGTGAAAAACTCGGGATTTTTTATAAATTTCAAAAAGTCAGAATTTTTTGGTCTAAAAGTCTGGATTTTTCTCTAAGTGTCAAAATGTCAGACATTTTTTTGATCGCTTGTCCAATTTTCTAAATAAATGGGTTCCAACCCCCATCCTAATACATTTGTTTTGAATTGCTAGGTTGTAATTGCATTGATGTATTATTTTATTTTAGAACATTTTTGGGTTAATAATTTGAATGATAAGGATATTTTGTGTCCAATATCCATTATGTGGTCTGTGGCTTGAGCGAATATAACACAGCAGACATGTGCATGTCGACTGTGATTTGTATAGTCTGCTTTTATAAACAGCAGCAGTCTTAGGATTCTTAGACAGCACTTCCCATTTCTTAATATTTGCTGATGACAGCAACATATTTAGTCGTGGTAACAATCTAGAAACATTAAAAGATATAGGAGAAAAATAATTAGTTTAATTAGCTTAGTTGGAAACCTCATACAAATCGTATCAAGGCAAATGATGTAAATCTCTTGCAATAATATCCAAAGTCAACGAACTGTTAAATGTTAATCTTAATCTTAATCTAATTAGTATCATTCAGAAAAGAGTGACGTCATTATTCCCATGACATTCTCTTTATTCTGAATATTTGTCACATATAGCCAAAGAAAAAGCAAAACATGCATGGACATTTACATCAAAAATGTAAATTGAAAGAATAACTTCATAGGATCCTCGTGTTGACATATCACATACTTGTATTAACTTTGCATCCTAATGTCTTCTTTTCCATGCCACAGGTATGAGCTCATCCTCTGGTGGTGATCTTTTGGTGACAATGGGAAGTCTACTTGATGACCAACACTGGCACCATGTAAAGCTAGAACGGATTGGTAACTACCTCAAACTCTCTGTGGATAAAAACACACAGCAGGTTGTCGTACCAGCTGAGCTCAGTCACTGGAACATTCGCTGGGTAAGACAAACAGTGCGACACAATAAACATGCACTATTATTTCAAACACACCTCATTCCCTCTCTTCTCTCAAAATAAGCTTCAAGGTTTTAATTATGATGAATGAGGCTAACACACTAACTTGTTTTTACATGTTTTACCGAAGGAAAAAAATGTATATATAAATTATTTTTGGTAATACAATTTTTTTTTGTATTTCTATTATTTTTTATTTTAAAAAGTCTGAATTTTTTTGGTCAAAAAGTCAGAATTTTTTTTAAATGTCAAACTCTGGATTTTTTCTAAGTGTCGAAAGCTCTGGATTTTTTCTATGTGTCAAAAAGTCAGAATTTTTTCGAAGTGTCAAAGTCTGGATTTTTTCTAAGTGTCAAAAAGTCAGAATTTTTTCTAACTGTAAAAGGTTCGGGAATTTTTCTGCGTCAAAAAGTCTGGATTTTTTTTGAGTGTCAAAAAGTCTGGATTTTTTCCAAGTGTCAAAAAGTCTGGATTTTTTCTAAGTGTCAAAAATTCTGGATTTTTTCTAAATGTCAAAAAGTCGGGATTTTTTCTAAGTGTCAAAAAGTCGGGATTGTTACTAAGTGTCAAAAAGTCGGGATTGTTTCTAAGTGTCAAAAGTCGGGATTGTTTCTAAGTGTCAAAAAGTCGGGATTGTTTCTAAGTGTCAAAAAGTCCTGATTTTTTCTAAGTGCAAAAAGTCCTAATTTTTTCTAAGTGTAAACAATTCGGGAATGTTCCTGTGTCAAAAATATGGGATTTTTTTCTAAGTGTCAAAAAGTCGAGATTGTTTCTAAGTGTCTAAATGTCGGGATTTTTTGTAAGTGTCAAAAAGTCGGACAATTTTTTGTCCAAAAGTCTGGATTTTTTCTAAGTGTTAAAAAGTCGTGTCAAAAAATCGGGATTTTTTCTAAGTATCAAAAAATCGGGATTTTTTGTAAGTGTCAAAAAGTCAGAATTTTTTTTAAGTGTCAAAAAGTCGGAATTTTTTTTTGTCAAAAAGTCAGGAATTTTTCTAAGTGTCAAAAAGTCAGGATTTTTTCTAAGTGTCAAAAAGTCTGGATTTTTTCTAAGTGTCAAAAAGTCTGGATTTCTTCTAAGTGTCAAAAAGTTGGGATTGTTTCTAAGTGTCAAAAAGTTGGGATTGTTTCTAAGTGTCAAAAAGTCGGGATTGTTTTTAAGTGCAAAAAGTCCTGATTTTTTCCAAGTGTCAAAAAGTCAGAATTTTTTCTAAGTGTAAACAATTCAGGAATGTTCCTGTGTCAAAAATATGGGATTTTTTCTAAGTGTAAAAAAGTCGAGATTGTTTCAAAGAGTCTAAATGTCTGGATTTTTTCTAAGTGTCAAAAAGTCGGACAATTTTTTGTCCAAAAGTCTGGATTTTTTCTAAGTGTTAAAAAGTCGTGTCAAAAAATCGGGATTTTTTCTAAGTATCAAAAAATCGGGATTTTTTGTAAGTGTCAAAAAGTCAGAATTTTTTTTAAGTGTCAAAAAGTCGGAATTTTTTTTTGTCAAAAAGTCAGGAATTTTTCTAAGTGTCAAAAAGTCAGGATTTTTTCTAAGTGTCAAAAAGTCTGGATTTTTTCTAAGTGTCAAAAAGTCTGGATTTCTTCTAAGTGTCAAAAAGTTGGGATTGTTTCTAAGTGTCAAAAAGTTGGGATTGTTTCTAAGTGTCAAAAAGTCGGGATTGTTTTTAAGTGCAAAAAGTCCTGATTTTTTCCAAGTGTCAAAAAGTCAGAATTTTTTCTAAGTGTAAACAATTCAGGAATGTTCCTGTGTCAAAAATATGGGATTTTTTCTAAGTGTAAAAAAGTCGAGATTGTTTCAAAGAGTCTAAATGTCTGGATTTTTTCTAAGTGTCAAAAAGTCGGGCAATTTTTTGTCCAAAAATCGGGATTTTTTTCTAAGTGTCAAAAAGTCAGGATTTTTTCTAAGTGTCAAAAAGTCGGAATTTTTTTTAAGTGTCAAAAAGTCAGGATTTTTTCCAAGTGTCAAAAAGTCGAACATTTCTTTGGTCAAAAAGTCAGGATTTTTTCTAAGTGTCAAAAAGTCGTGTCGAAAAATCGGGATTTTTTCTAAGTGTCAAAAAGTCGGAATTTTTTTTAAGTGTCAAAAAGTCAGGATTTTTTCTAAGTGTCAAAAAGTCAGAAGTTTTTTTGTCTAAAAGTCGGAATTTTTTCCCTAAGTGTTAAAAATTCTGGATTTTTTCTAAGTGTCAAAAAGTTTGAAATTGTTTTGTCAAAAAGTCTGGATTTTTTCTAAGTGCCAAAAATCTGAATTTTTTCTAAGTGTCAAAAAGCTGGAATTTTTTGGGTCAAAAAGTCGGGATTTTTTGTAAAAGTCAAAAAGTCTGGAATCATTTTATCAATAAATCCAAATTTTTTTTGTCAAAAAGTCAGGATTTTTTCTAAGTGTCAAACGGTCAGGATTTTTTGTAAGTGTCAAAAAGTCCTACATTTTTTTGTCTAAAAGTCGGGATTTTTTCCCTAAGTGTCAAAAATTCTGGATTTTTTTCCAAGTGTCAAAAAGTCGATTGTTTTTGTCAAAAAGTCTGGATTTTTTTATAAGTGACGAAAAGTCTGGAATTTTTTTGTTAAAAAGACTGAATTTTTTTTGTCAAAAAGTCGGGATTTTTTCCAAGTGTCAAAAAGTCGGAATTTTTTTTAAGTGTCAAAATTTCTGGATTTTTTCTAAGTGTCAACAGTTCGGGATTTTTTCCAAGTGTCAAAATGTCTGAATTTATTCTAAGTGTCAAAAAATAGGCAATTTTTCTGTGTCCAAAAGTCTGGATTTTTTCTTTTACCTTTCCTGCTTGGAAGCTTGGACATGCAGTACAAATGATGGCTGTGGATTTACTGTACAAGTCAGTCCAGGATACTCCTGTTGTGATTGTGTTTTTGTGTTCATTTGGAACACCCGACAGAAGTGTAGTTGGTGGCAAAAGAGAGGGATGAGAAAGAATATAAGAGAGAAGGAAAAAAAAAAAAATAGATGACTCGGTGAGACAACTGATATAGAACCTGGTGAGGGGAGCTGGGGCACCGCACAAGCAATGTAAAAACAAGGAACAGTTACAACAACATGAATTCAGTGCTTGTCAAGACCTGGTTGATAAAGCTGTGGGAAGGTAGAAGGAGATGAGAGTACAAAGTAATGACAAGGGACAATGTTACAGTAGCAAAAACAACAATAACAATAACTTGTCCTGGTAGTGCTTGTTTTGATTTGACTAGGACGTTATCAAAACATACATAGCAGAAAGTAGGGATGTAACGGCATCAAAATCCCACGGTGCGACATTATCATGGTATACTGTGGTCTACGTCCAAAAGCAAAAACAAAAAAAAACTTAAGAACTTTATAGTGTGTAAAATAGTGTTTAGGATGAACACACTTACTGTAATTAAACACAAACATGTCGCTCAAATGTTCTAATCATATATTGCTACAAACAAGTACACATATACAGAATATAACGTTCATGTTAGTGTCTTTTAACTTCAGAGGAACAGTGTCCTCTGTAGTGGACATCTTATAACACTTTGGAAAATGCTGATTCTCAGAAAAGTTAGCCGACAATTTTAACGTTTAATAATGTTTATACCTCATCAAACATATTTTCCGGGTGGTGGTTTATCAAATAGCTTCTCAAACTTTTTTTTTGTTTGTCCGCCTTGCCGCCTGGCGCATTTACTTCTTAAAACCTGGAAAACAAATCAATTCAAACTACGAGTTGAGGCAATGTTATTAGAAAAAAAGGGAAAAAGTGGGTTAAAACATCACAACTTTTGACTGGCTTTGTGTGTTTGTTGTCTTGAAACTGCTCCGTGTTTTTTGCCAGAGTTTGTTTGTCCGTCTGTGAGCAAAATAACTCAAATGTTTTTGTAAGTGTCAAAAAGTCGGGATTTTTTACAAGTGTCAAAAGGTCAGGATTTTTTTTAAGTGTCTAAATGTCGGGATTTTTTCTGTCAAAAAGTCTGGATTTTTTCCAAGTGTCAAAAAGTCTGAATTTTTTTTTGTCAAAAAGTCGGTATTTTTTTCTAAGTGTCAAAAAGTAGGAAATTTTTTTGGTCAAAAAATCTGGATTTTTTGTAAGTGTTGAAAAGTCTGACGTTTTTTTGTCAAAAAGTCGTGATTTTTTTCTAAGTGTCAAAAAGTCTGGATTTTTTGTTAGTGTCAAAAAGTCGGGATTTTTTTGTAAGTGTTGAAAAGTCCGACGTTCTTTTGTTTAAAAGTCGGGATTTTTCCCCAAGTGTCAAAAATTTGGGATTTTTTCCAAGTGTCAAAAAGTTGGACTTTTTTTTTGTCAAAAAGTCGTGATTTTTTTCTAGTGTCAAAAAGTCGAGATTGTTTCTAAGTGTCTAAATGTCGGGATTTTTTCCATGTCAAAAATTCGGGATTTTTTGTAAGTGTCAAAAAGTCGGACATTTTTTTGTCCAAAAGTCTGGATTTTTTCTAAATGTTAAAAAGTCGTGTCGAAAAATCTGGATTTTTTCTAAGTGTCAAAAAATCTGGATTTTTTCTAAGTGTCAAAAAATCGGGATTTTTTCTAAGTGTCCAAAAGTCGGAATTTTTTTGTCCAAAAGTCTGGGTTTTTTCTAAGTGTTAAAAAGTCGTGTCGAAAAATCTGGATTTTTTTCTAAGTATAAAAAAATCTGGATTTTTTCTAAGTGTCAAAAAATCGGGATTTTTTCTAAGTGTCAAAAAGTCGGAATTTTTTTTAAGTGTCAAAAAGTTGGAATTTTTTTTTGTCAAAAAGTCAGGATTTTTTCTAAGTGTCAAAAAGTCGGACATTTCTTTGGTCAAAAAGTCAGGATTTTTTCTAAGTGTTAAAAAGTTGTGTCAAAAAATTTGGATTTTTTTCTAAGTGTCAAAAAATTGGGATTTTTTTCTAAGTGTCAAAAAGTCGGAATTTTTTTTAAGTGTCAAAAAGTCGGAATTTTTTTTAAGTGTCAAAAAGTCGGAATTTTTTTTAAGTGTCAAAAAGTCAGGATTTTTCTAAGTGTCAAAAAGTCGGACATTTCTTTGGTCAAAAAGTCAGGATTTTTTCTAAGTGTCAAAAAGTCGGGATTTTTTGTAAGTGTCAAAAAGTCAGAAGTTTTTTTGTCTAAAAGTCGGAATTTTTTCCCTAAGTGTCAAAAATTCTGGATTTTTTCTAAGTGTCAAAAAGTTTGAAATTGTTGACCGCTGCCAGAAGTTGGTGGACTCCATGTGCCACAGGTGTGAAGCAGTTATCAGAAACCCTGGTTATGCAACTAAATATTACTTCATGATTCTCAGGAAAGTTGAATCTGCAGGCATTTCTTAGTTTATACAGTACCTTTGAGTTTTGTAAAGAAAGATGCCAACACTGCTATTTGTTTGTTTTTTATTTCTTGACTTTCTGTAAAATATTATCAAATTCAATGACTTGTTTCCAATTTTCTGGCTTTGAAATAGACCAGGGGTAGGGAACCTATGGCTCTAGAGCCAGATGTGGCTCTTTTGATGACTGCATCTGGCTCTCAGATAAATCTTAGCTGACATTACTTAACAGGATAAGTACTGAATAATTCCGCTGGTAATCACAGTGTTAAAAATAATATAAAACATTCTCATGCATTTTAATCCATACCTGCCAACTACTCCGGTTTTCCCGTAATTAGTACGGTTTTCATCAACCTATTCCGGGTTACGGTTGCAGTGATAAAAAATACGGTTTTTCATTAATTAATTTTTTTAAATTTTTTTTAAGTTTTATTCACGAAATCGCGTAACAACAATGACAATCGACGCTGCTTCCCGTAACTTCCTATCGAGCCATTCCGAATGCCATGCGCGAGGCTATTTATAGCACCGCTGCCAAGCACGAGGCACCTGTTGCCCATTGTTTCCAAACGAGCGAACGATCATGGAATCAGCCGGAGAAAAATCGCAAACGAGTCTTAAACCGAAAAGAAAACTGCAGTCATTCCGTGAAGAATATTCAAAAGCCTATCCGGGAATAATTATCCGTTCCAAAAAGGGTGAAAACTACGCGAATTGCACCTTGTGCAGAAAAGATTTTTCGATCGGACACGGAGGAATTAGCGATGTAAAAGACCACGTTGGGACAAAAAAAACACAAGTCTAATGCCGTTGCTAGCGATACAAGTGGAAAACTTTCAACGTTTTTCGTCGCCCAAACAGATTCTTTGGATGTGATAAATGCCGAAGTTTTATTTACGGAGGCAATAATTGAGCATGGACTTCCAATCGCACTGGCATGATCACATGGGACAGTTACATGTTTGTAATGCAACCTTTAAAAATCATTACGCGGTGATCGCGGTCCCAAAAATAAACTTTTCTTGCATGGTAATGTCCAGAAAAACTCACTTTATATTACTATAGAGTCCTTTTAACGAATGAGTTTGACGGTTTATCACAAACCTTAAATGAAAGAAGTCCTTTGTTCTCCTGCACCATGCATGCACTTTGGCCTTGCTTCGTGTTTGGTGCGCAATCCTGTCGGCTGTATTTCACAGCACGTCTTTGACAACTTGAAGTGGCATAAAACATTTAAAACAAAGGGGTTATAGGAACAATCACTTTCAGTGTTTTATGCCACTTCAAGTTGTCAAAGACGGTATGCTGGTGCCCGACTGCCACAAGTGGAACAAACATTTGAAACAAAGGGTTTATAGGAACAATCACTTTCAGTGTTTTATGCCACTTCAAGTAAACTTATCATAAAGTTACCATATCATTTTTGCAGTATGATCAATCTGATAGAATAAATTTGGATTTTAGCCACAAAAAGGTAATGACACCAATGTTATCTATTGGAATTGTTTAGTACTGTTATACTGTTAAAAGTGTTTATACTATTTATGCTTTCAAGTCCAAGTTGAAGAAATCTTGTTAAATGTTGACAGCATAACTACCAAAATACAGAAGTATGTCCTTAATATTTTTGCAGTGCTATTTCTGTTGAAAAGTTCAAATGATTACATTAGAGATGTGATGTGCCACTTTTCAAGTGTCTGATGGCTTCAATTAATTTTCATAAATTTTTCATATTTTGAATTCTTTTGAAAGGCTTACAAAAAAAACTACATTTGAATTGTAATTCCATGCTATTGACAGGACTATTAATTTTAATGAAGTTAGCTTACCATGTTTACAGTATGATAATTGTGATAGAAATGTGAATTTTAGGCACAGAATATTTTTTTACAATTGAACAAGGCAGTAGATTATACAAGCTTGGACAGAAAGTTGATAATGACACCAATTTTTTTTTAAATGGAATTGTTTAGTACTGTTTTACCATTTGTTTACTGTAAAAAGTGTTTATACTGTTTATACTTTCAATTAACAAATTGAAGTCTTGTGAAAGGTTGACAGGATAACTGGCATTAACTGTCAAAATAATTTCAAACTATTGAAGTTAGCTTGCAGAATAAACATGTCAATCAACCCGTATGATTTTTGCTGTAATATTTTTGTTTTGAAAAGTCACTGTGACTGATAGAAAAGTGATGGTTTTAGCAACATTTTAACCTGTCTGAATGCAATCAATCATTTTGCGTATTTATGTTAATCCATCCATCCGTTTTCTACCGTACCTGTTCAAGAAGTCGCTTTAATGGTAAGAAGTATTTTATTTATTATTGGTTAGCTTCAGAATAACAATGTTGACTTATTATACTCTAAAAATGTTGGTCTTACTTAAAAATACACGCATTTAGTTGTATTCAGTGTTAGAAAAAATTAGGGCTGCAGCTAACGATTATTTTTCTATCGATTAATCTATAGATTATTTTTTTCGATTAATCGGTTAATCTATAGATTATTTTTTCGATTAATCTATAGATTATTTTTCCTTTTACCGATTTTTTTTTTTAATTTAAAATGAAGAGGAAAAAATAAATGTAGGCCAGTTTTTTCAAAAGGCATGGCTTTTATTTACAAAAAAAAAAGTATGGCCACTCAGTCAACATTGACAACAACATGACAAAATATTCTGTAACAATGTAAACATTTAAAACTTTTAACATTTAACAAAATTAAAAGTAGCTTATTTGCTTTTTAATGTGCAAATATAAAAGTAAACATCCAGTGCAAATCTTAATATTCTGGAATAGTATAAGCATTTCAAAAGTAAAAGTATTGCTTATTTTGCTTTAAAATGTGCAAAAATAAAGATTAACATCCAATACAAAAAAGTGCAAAACGGTAATATTCTGTAACAAGTGTAAACATTTCAACAAAAGTAAAAGTATTGCTTATTTGCTAAAATGTGCAAAAATAAAGCTAAACATCCAATACAAAAAAGTGTACAGTGTAAACATTTCAACAAAAGTAAAAGTATTGCTTATTTTGCTTAATAACACAACAATGATAGTATGATTAAAGTGAAAGTTAATTGTTGGTTTGTACATAGTATATGTAACTGTTAATGTTGTAAAAGGTATTTGCACAACTAATTAACGTTAGCGTTTGTGACACGTCTTGTGCCGTGGGGTTCTTTCAGGACCGACAGACTGAACGCCAGACGGCTTTGCCAGGTTTACAATCTTTTAATTTTACACAAAGTCTTTTCTCTTCCAACTGCGCGGATCGCGCACCTGGGCACGATTGCGGCGTCGCTCCCGGCGCGCCCCGCCTCGCCGCTCGCTCGCCGCCGCCGCCGCCTCTCCACAGCGTTAAAGAGGAGCGCGTCTTTGTAAACACTGAACAGGCACGCCAAACGCGCCTCTCAGAGCGAAACGGTGCTTTAGTTTATGAATTTACAACGCAGATACAAATGACACATTCATGTTTTTGTGTAATGATGACAACGTATACGCACGCGGACGATTGACTTGTTGATGGTGATGGCAAGAACGCTGTCGGGGGTTTTCTTTTCAAATGTTCGTTCATAGCCGTTGTGCTGCTATGATAGGCCATTTCCGCTCGACACAGTGTGCATACAACAACATTATTAGGCCGTTTATTGAAATACTCCCACACTTTTGACGACTTTTGGCGTGCTTTTTTCCCCTCGCTCGCATCGTCTGCTTTGCGCTCCGCCATGACAGTAAAGTAGAGTGACGTAAATATGCGACGCGCCGACGCACAAAAACGGCGTCGACGTATTTACGTAACCGATGACGTCGACTACGTCGACGCGTCGTTTCAGCCTTAGAAAAAATAGTATATGGCTCTCACGGAAATATATTTTAAAATATTTGGCTTTGATGGCTCTCTCAGCCAAAAAGGTTCCCGACCCCTGAAATAGAATGTGCAGTGTCCCCAATGCATTTGTGTTAATTAAAATACAATTTATTTGAAGAATTTTGAAGTTTGCTCACCTTTTTAACCACTGTGACAGGTTTTTAACCAGCATGTACCCCAGCTCAGAATTGAAAAGAAACATGAAGTTTTGATGTCTGATGTCAATAACTGCGCATTTTGTTTTTGCTGTGCAGTTGAGTGTCGGAGCTATGCATAGCCTAGCACAAAGGAGTCATCTCTACGACAAACACTTCCACGGCTGTATGGAAAACCTGTCTTACAATGACCTCAACCTGATAGATATTGCTAAACACAACAACCCCCAAGTCACTGTTGTGGTAAGGAACGTTTCTGAACACCTATTCAGCTCTGGTTGCTAAAACTGTACCATCATTTCCGGACTACGAGCCTGAAACATGTGGCATATACCATTTTATACAAACCCCGTTTCCATATGAATTGGGAAATTAGATGTAAATATAAACAGAATACAATGATTTGCAAATCCTTTTCAACCCATATTCAATTGAATGCACTACAAAGACAACATATTTGATGTTCAAACTCTTAAACTTTATTTATTTTTTTGCAAATAATAATTAACTTAGAATTTCATGGCTGCAACACGTGCCAAAGTAGTTGGGAAAGGGCATGTTCACCACTGTGTTACATCACCTTTCCTTTTAGCAACACTCAATAAACGATTGGGAACTGAGGAAACTAATTGTTGAAGCTTTGAAAGTGGAATTCTTTCCCATTCTTGTTTTATGTAGAGCTTCAGTCGTTCAACAGTCCGGGGGTCTCCTCTGTCGTATTTTACGCTTCATAATGCGCCACACATTTTCGACGGGAGACAGGTCTGGACTGCAGGCGGAGGCAGGAAAGTACCCGCACTCTTTTTTTACGAAGCCACGCTGTTGTAACACGTGCTGAATGTGGCTTGGCATTGTCTTGCTGAAATAAGCAGGGCGCTTAGATGGCAGCATATGTTGTTCCAAAACCTGTATGTACCTTTCAGCATTAACGGTGCCTTCACAGATGTGTAAGTTACCCATGTCTTGGACACTAATGCACCCCCATACCATCACACATGCTGGCTTTTGAACTTTGCTTCGATAACAGTCTGGATGGTTCGCTTCCCCTTTGGTCCGGATGACACGATGTTGAATATTTCCAAAAACGATTTGAAATGTGGACTCGTCAGACCACAGAACTACTTTTCCACTTTGCATGAGTCCATCTTAGATGATCTCGGGCCCAGAGAAGCCGGCGGCGTTTCTGGGTGTTGTTGATAAATGGCTTTCGCTTTGCATAGTAGAGCTTTAACTTGCACTTACAGATGTAGCGACCAACTGTATTTAGTGACAGTGGTTTTCTGAAGTGTTCCTGAGCCCATGTGGTGATATCCTTTAGAGATTGATGTCGGTTTTTGATACAGTGCCGTCTGAGGGATCGAAGGTCACGGTCATTCAATGTTGGTTTCCGGCCATGCCGCTTACGTGGAGTGATTTCTCCAGATTCTCTGAACCTTTTGATGATATTATGGAGCGTAGATGTTGAAATCCCTAAATTTCTTGCAATTGCACTTTGAGAATACTTCGAAGACCTCCTCAATCCCACCAACACGTCTTCCTATGAGGAAGCAGTGCCTGGGGAATCTGTGGTGGGCTCTCCTATTTCTGGGGCTGAGGTTGCTGAGGTAGTTAAAAAGCTCCTCGGTGGCAAGGCCCCGGGGGTGGATGAGATCCGCCCGGAGTTCCTTAAGGCTCTGGATGCTGTAGGGCTGTCTTGGTTGACAAGACTCTGCAGCATCGCGTGGACATCGGGGGCAGTACCTCTGAATTGGCAGACCGGGGTGGTGGTTCCTCTCTTTAAAAAGGGGAACCGGAGGGTGTGTTCTAACTATCGTGGGATCACACTCCTCAGCCTTCCCGGTAAGGTCTATTCAGGTGTACTGGAGAGGAGGCTACGCCGGATAGTCGAACCTCGGATTCAGGAGGAACAGTGTGGTTTTCGTCCTGGTCGTGGAACTGTGGACCAGCTCTATACTCTCGGCAGGGTCCTTGAGGGTGCATGGGAGTTTGCCCAACCAGTCCACATGTGCTTTGTGGACTTGGAGAAGGCATTCGACCGTGTCCCTCGGGAAGTCCTGTGGGGAGTGCTCAGAGAGTATGGGGTTTCGGACTGTCTGATTGTGGCGGTCCGCTCCCTGTATGATCAGTGTCAGAGCTTGGTTCGCATTGCCGGCAGTAAGTCGGACACGTTTCCGGTGAGGGTTGGACTCTGCCAAGGCTGCCCTTTGTCACCCATTCTGTTCATAACTTTTATGGACAGAATTTTTAGGCGTTGAGGGGATCCGGTTTGGTGGCTGCAGGATTAGGTCTCTGCTTTTTGCAGATGATTTGGTCCTGATGGCTTCATCTGGCCAGGATCTTCAGCTCTCACTGGATCGGTTCGCAGCTGAGTGTGAAGCGACTGGGATGAGAATCAGCACCTCCAAGTTGCGAGTCCATGGTTCTCGCCCGGAAAAGGGTGGAGTGCCATCTCCGGGTTGGGGAGGAGATCTTGCCCCAAGTGGAGGAGTTCAAGTACCTCGGAGTCTTGTTCACGAGTGAGGGAAGAGTGGATGGTGAGATCGACAGGCGGATCGGTGCGGCGTCTTCAGTAATGCGGACGCTGTATCGATCCGTTGTGGTGAAGAAGGAGCTGAGCCGGAAGGCAAAGCTCTCAATTTACCGGTCGATCTACGTTCCCATCCTCACCTATGGTCATGAGCTTTGGGTTATGACCGAAAGGACAAGATCACGGGTACAAGCGGCCGAAATGAGTTTCCTCCGCCGGGTGGTGGGGCTCTCCCTTAGAGATAGGGTGAGAAGCTCTGTCATCCGGTGGGAGCTCAAAGTAAAGCCGCTGCTCCTCCACATCGAGAGGAGCCAGATGAGGTGGTTCGGGCATCTGGTCAGGATGCCACCCGAGCGCCTCCCTAAGGAGGTGTTTAGGGCATGTCCGACCGGTAGGAGACCACGAGGAAGACCCAGGACACGTTGGGAAGACTATGTCTCCCGGCTGGCCTGGGAACGCCTCGGGATCCCCCGGGAGGAGCTGGACGAAGTGGCTGGGGAGAGGGAAGTCTGGGCTTCCCTGCTTAGGCTGCTGCCCCCGCGACCCGACCTCGGATAAGCGGAAGAAGATGGATGGATGGATGGATGCACTTTGAGAAACGTTGTTCTTAAACTGTTTGACTATTTGCTCACGCAGTTGTGGACAAAGTGGTGTACCTCGCCCCATCCTTGTTTGTGAAAGACTGAGCATTTTTGGGGAAGCTATTTTTATACCCAATCATGGCACCCACCTGTTCCCAATTAGCCTGCACACCTGTGGGATGTTCCAAATAAGTGTTTGATGAGCATTCCTCAACTTTATCAGTATTTATTGCCACCTTTCCCAACTTCTTTGTCACGTGTTGCTGCCATGAAATTCTAAGTTAATTATTATTTGCAAAAAAACAAAAAGTTTATGAGTTTGAACATCAAATATGTTGTCTTTGTAGCATATTCAACTGAATATGGGTTGAAAATGATTTGCAAATCATTGTATTCCGTTTATATTTACATCTAACACAATTTCCCAACTCATATGGAAACGGGGTTTGTATATAGGAGTGTAACCATTCATCCATTACATCGATCTATGTCATCAAAACATAGAATGGCAGATACCTGTGGTGGCAGAGAAAGGTCACAACAAATGCAAACGTGACAAGACAATAACATGAAGCAACAACACAACAACTTTCCGCTACAGTGCGATTGCAAAAGCCACAGCAAATACTAAAAGCCAGAAAGGAAGTGACGGAGACAACGGAAGTGGGCGACTTGGTCCGTCGGCGAAACGTGTTCGCTGTCACTTAATGCGTCTTTATGTTGTTGTGTTGTGGCATTAGTATTTGTTGTGACATTTCTGCCCTAATACTTAAAGGGGAACATTATCACCAGACCTATGTAAGCGTCAATATATACCTTGATGTTGCAGAAAAAAGACCATATATTTTTTTAACCGATTTCCGAACTCTAAATGGGTGAATTTTGGCGAATTAAACGCAGAGGTGGGTAGTAACGCGCTACATTTACTCCGTTACATCTACTTGAGTAACTTTTGGGATAAATTGTACTTCTAAGAGTAGTTTTAATGCAACATACTTTTACTTTTACTTGAGTATATTTATAGAGAAGAAACGCTACTTTTACTCCGCTACTTTTATCTACATTCAGCTCGCTACTCGCTACTAATTTTTATCCATCTGTTAATGCACGCTTTGTTTGTTTTGGTCTGTCAGACAGACCTTCATAGTGCCTGCGTTTCAACAAATACAGTCACTGGTGACGTTCACTCCGTTCCACCAATCAGATGCAGTCACTGGTGACGTTGGACCAATCAAACAGAGCCAGGCGGTCACATGACCTGACTTAAACAAGTTGAAAAACGTATTGGGGTGTTACCATTTAGTGGTCAATTGTACGGAATGTGTACTGTACTGTGCAATCTACTAATAAAAGTTCCAATCAATCAATCAAAAGTGTGAAGGAAAAAAGACCATTTTTTATTTCAACCGTACATCCCGTCAAAAGCCTAAAGACTGACTGCACAGTTCCTGTCTTCACAATAAAAGTGCCGCTCCATCGCGCCTGCGCTTACAAAATAAGAGTCTCCGGAAGCCAGTGCAAACAAGCTAGCAAGCTACGGAGTTTGCCGCCAATGTATTTCTTGTAAAGTGTATAAAAACGAATATGGAAGCTGGACAAATAAGAAGCCAAAAACCAACCACTTTCATGTGGTATTAGACAGAAAGGAGGAACTTTTTTTCTCCTCCATTTGAAAACGTGGACGTTATCATCACTACTGTCTGATTACAATCAATGCAAGTCATCAGAATCAGGTAATACACCAACTTATATTCTTGTCTTCATGAAAGAAAGGAATCTATATGTGTTAAACATGCATGTATATTCATTAAAACACCTTTGACATGTAAACAAAAACGGCAAAATAAATAAATATAAATTATATACTGTATATATCAATGTATATGTATGTATGTATGTATGTATGTATATATATATATATATATATATATATATATATATATATGAGTGTGTATGTTACTCATCAGTTACTCAGTACTTGAGTAGTTTTTTCACAACATACTTTTTACTTTTACTCAAGTAAATATTTGGGTGACTACTCCTTACTTTTACTTGAGTAATAAATCTCTAAAGTAACAGTACTCTTACTTGAGTACAATTTCTGGCTACTCTACCCACCTCTGTGCTTCACTGATTCGAGTATTTGGCGAGCGCCGTTTTGTCCTACTAATTTTGGCGGTCCTTGAACTCACCGTAGTTTGTTTACATATATACCTTTCTCTGACTTTCTAGGACGTGTTTTATGCCACTTCTTTTTCTGTCTCATTTTGTTCACCAAACTTTTAACGTTGTGTGTGAATGCACAAAGGTGAGTTTTGTTGATGTTATTAACTTGTGTGGAGTGCTAATCAGACATATTTGGTCACTGCATGACTGCAAGCTAATCGATGCTAACATGCTATTTAGGCTAGCTATATGTACATATTGCATCATTATGCCTCATTTGTAGCTATATTTGAGCTCATTTAGTTTCCTTTAAGTCCTCTTAATTCAATGTATTTCTAATGACACACTATCTGTATGTAATATGGCTTTTCCTTTTTTGCGGCTCCAGACAGATTTGTTTTTGTATTTTTGGTCCAATATGGCTCTTTCAACATTGAGGGTTGCCGACCCCTGACCTAGTTCATAGTTGTTAGTTTCCTTTAATGCCAAACAAACACATACCAATCGTTGGTTAGAAGGCGATCGCTAGAGATGCGCGGATAGGCAATTATTTCATCCGCAACCGCATCAGAAAGTCGTCAACCATCCGCAATCCACCCGATCTAACATTTGATCAGAACCGCACCCGCCCGCACCCGCCCGTTGTTATATATCTAATATAGACGATGGAAGGCATTAGTGAGGTTATAAAGCTTTTGCCTGTTAAAGAAAGGAGACTGATCCAATGCAGCACAGACATTCGCGTGCCACGCTGTCACGACCCAGACGCACACCAGTGCGCAATCATATGGGAGCCGCGCTGAGCGCACCTCCAAGCGCGTCTCGCTGCCGGCGACGGCCGGGTATATGGGCCCGACGCTCCAGCGCCATCCATTTTCAGGGCTAGTTGATTCGGCAGGTGGGTTGTTACACACTTCTTAGCGGGTTCCGACTTCCATTCCACCGTCCTGCTGTCTATATCAACCAGGGTGAGCCCCACCCCTTTCGTGAGCGCACTGCGCGCGGAGTGACCCCTGTTACGCGCCCCCGGCCACGGGGATGGCGGGCAGGTAAGCTGCGCGGGCGGAGCGCGCGGAGTGACCCCTGTTACGAGCCCCCGGCCACGGGGGTGGCGGGCAGGTAAGCTGCTTACCTGCTGCGCGTGACGCCGGCCGCGGCGAAGGCGGACGAGGCGGGGTGTCGGTGCGGTGGGCGCGGTGGTGACCCTGGACGTGCGTCGGGCCCTTCTCGCGGATCGCCTCAGCTACGGCTCCCGGTGGGGCCCTCTCGGGGGAAGGGGCCTCGGTCCCGGACCCCGGCGAGGCGTCCCTTCTACGCTCCGTAAAAGTGTCCATCTCTTTTCTTTTTTTTTCTTCTGTTGTGGCATATGCTGCAGGTGCCTGCTCGTTTTTCGTATGTGGGTAACAACATTTAACTATGTATATATATTTCCCAATTGGTTTAACTGCCACCCGCCTGAATCTATTTAAAATCTAATTTTTTTTAATTTCAACCACCCGACCCGACCCGCGGATAAAATCTAATTTTTTTTAATTTCATCCGCCCGATCCGCGGATAATCCGCGGATAATCCGCGGATCGCGGTTGTGCCCGCAAACCGCGCATCTCTAGCGATCGCCGAATTCGTCCTCGCTTTCTCCCGTGTCGCTGGCTGTCGTGTCGTTTTCGTGGGTTTCGCTTGCATACGGTTCAAACAGATATGGCTCAATAGCTTCAGTTTCTTCTTCAATTTGGTTTTCGCTACCTGCCTCCACACTACAACCATCCGTTTCATCCATCCATCCATCCATCTTCTTCCGCTTATCCGAGGTCGGGTCGCGGGGGCAGCAGCCTAAGCAGGGAAGCCCAGACTTCCCTCTCCCCAGCCACTTCGTCCAGCTCCTCCTGGGGGACCCCGAGGCGTTCCCAGGCCAGCCGGGAGACATAGTCTTCCCAACGTGTCCTGGGTCTTCCCCGCGGCCTCCTACCGGTCGGACGTGCCCTAAACACCTCCCTAGGGAGGCGTTCGGGTGGCATCCTGACCAGATGCCCGAACCACCTCATCTGGCTCCTCTGGATGTGGAGGAGCAGCGGCTTTACTTTGAGTTCCTCCCGGATGACAGAGTTTCTCACCCTATCTCTAAGGGAGAGCCCCGCTACCCGGCGGAGGAAACTCATTTCGGCCGCTTGTACCCGTGATCTTGTCCTTTCGGTCATAACCCAAAGCTCATGACCATAGGTGAGGATGGGAACGTAGATCGACCGGTAAATTGAGAGCTTTGCCTTCCGGCTCAGCTCCTTCTTCACCACAACGGACCGATACAGCGTCCGCATTACTGAAGACGCCGCACCGATCCGCCTGTCGATCTCACGATTCACTCTTCCCTCACTCGTGAACAAGACTCCGAGGTACTTGAACTCCTCCACTTGGGGCAAGATCTCCTCCCCAACCCGGAGATGGCACTCCACCCTTTTCCGGGCGAGAACCATGGACTCGGACTTGGAGGTGCTGATTCTCATCCCAGTCGCTTCACACTCGGCTGCGAACCGATCCAGTGAGAGCTGAAGATCCTGGCCAGATGAAGCCATCAGGACCACATCATCTGCAAAAAGCAGAGACCTAATCCTGCAGCCACCAAACCGGATCCCCTCAACGCCTTGACTGCGCCTAGAAATTCTGTCCATAAAAGTTATGAACAGAATCGGTGACAAAGGGCAGCCTTGGCGGAGTCCAACCCTCACTGGAAACGTGTCCGACTTACTGCCGGCAATGCGGACCAAGCTCTGGCACTGAGCATACAGGGAGCGGACTGCCACAACCATCCGTTTCAATACATGCGTAATCTGTTGAATCGCTTAAGCCGCTGAAATCCGAGTCTGAATCCGAGCTAATGTCGCTATAGCTTGCTGTTCTTTCCGCCATGTTTGTTTGTGTTGGTTTCACTATGTGACGTCACAGGAAAATGGACGGGTGTATATAACGATGGTTAAAATCAGGCACTTTGAACCTTTTTTTAGGGATATTGCGTGATGGATAAAATTTTGAAAAAAACCTCGAAAAATAAAATAAGCCACTGGGAACTGATTTTTAATGGTTTTAACCATTCTGAAATTGTGATAATGTTCCCCTTTAATTACAGTAAAACATATATTTCTGAGAGCTCTTCATCCAATTCCATATTTTTTACCTGCTTGTCTTCCTCCCTTTCTCTCCTCAGGGCAATGTGACTTTTTCTTGTGCCGAGCCAGTTTCAGTAGCTGTGACATTCAGCCACTCCCAGAGCTTCCTGCAGATGCTGGGACACACAACAGGGTCGTCGGGTCCTGTCGTTATAAGTCTACAGTTCCGGACTTGGAACGAGGAAGGACTACTGCTCACCTTTAACCTTCCGCGGCAGCACAGAAGTCTCTGGCTGCACCTGAGTGAAGCTCGACTCTGCCTGCAGATCAATGACACTGGAGGGGCTCTTTTGCAGCTCAGCACAGGTTGGTCACATTCTTTTTTTTAGTAGTAAAAAATAGAGAGTAAGTACATCTCTACAAACATTGATTGCATTCTAAACATGTCATTTTGTACATTAAGGAAAGTCTATAGAAAAAAGTATTAGTTGTGGTCAAAAGTGTACATACACTTGTAAAGAACATCATGTCATGGCTGTCTTGAGTTTACAATCATTTCTACTTTTTGTGATGTAGTGATTGGAGCACATACTTGTTGGTCACAAAAAACATTCATGAAGTTTGCTTCTTTTAGGAATTTATTATGGCTCTACTGAAAATGTGAGGGTCAAAAGTATACATACAGCAATGTTAATATTTGCTTACATGTCCCTTGGCAAGTTTACCTGCAATAAGGCGCTTTTGGTAGCCATCCACAAGCTTCTGCTTGACCACTTGACCACAAAATTGGTGCAATTCAGCTTAATGTGTTGCTTTTCTGACATGGACTTGTTTTTTCAGCATTGTCCACACGTTAAAAGTCAAGACTTTGACCACAGAAGTTTCCTCCAAAAGGTCTTATCTTTGTCCAGCAATATGTTTGGAGGAGAAAAGGTGAGGCCTTTAATCCCAGGATCACCATACCTACCGTCAATCATGGTGGTGGTAGTATTATGCTCTGGGCCTGTTTTGCTGCCAATGGAACTGCTGCTTTACAGAGAGTAAATGGGACAATGAAAAAGGAGGATTAGCTCCAAATTCTTCAGGACAAGCTAAAATCATCAGCCCGGAGGTTGGGTCTTGGGCGCAGTTGGGTGTTCCAACAGGACAATGACCCCAAACACACCTCAAAAGTGGTAAAAGAATGGCTACATCAGGCTAGAATGAAGGTTTTGGAATGGCCTTCCAAAAGTCCTGACTTTAACGTGTGGACAATGCTGAAGAAACAAGTCCATGTCAGAAAACCAACACATTTAGCTGAACTGCACCAATTTTGTCAAGAATTTGGAGGTAATCCTCTTTTTTCTGTCAGGTTTGTCACTGACAGTTCAGTTAGGTTTTGGTTTTTCCTGTCTTTGTTTCCTGATGATCTCACTGAGTGCTTTGTCCCCTCAGCTGTGGCTGATTGGCACCTGGCCACACCTGGTGTCAATCAGCCAGCTGCTATTTGAACCTGCCTTCCTCTCCAGTCAGGGCCGGATTATTATGTCAGAGTATGTTGGTGGCGAACCCCAAGATGCAGAGAAGGCGGAAGGCATTGTGCGGGAAAACATGATTTAATTTAACACTATAGCACGGTGGCAGAGGGGTTAGTGCATCTGCCTCACAATACGAAGGTCCTGAGTAGTCTTGGGTTCAATCCCGGGTTCGGGATTTTTCTGTGTGGAGTTTGCATGTTCTCCCCGTGACTGCGTGGGTTCCCTCCGGGTACTCCGGCTTCCTCCCACTTCCAAAGACATGCACCTGGGGATAAGTTGATTGGCAACACTAAATTGGTCCCTAGTGTGTGGATGTGAGTGTGAATGTTGTCTGTCTATCTGTGTTGGCCCTGCGATGAGGTGGCGACTTGTCCAGGGTGTATCGTGCCTTCCGCCCGATTGTAGCTGAGATAGGCTCCAGCGTCCCCCGCGACCCCAAAGGGAATAAGCGGTAGAAAATGGATGGATGGATATAGCAAACAAAACAAACAAAAGGGTACAAACAAAAGGCGCGCACGAGGCGGAGAACAAACTTGGCTATGAACTAAAATAGCACAAAGGCTAACTGTCGACAAGAAACAAAAACACTTACTGTGACACGAAGGAACTATGACATGAGCAGAGTGAACAAAAGTAGAGAGCTACAACGACAAGTATCATGACAGGTAGTAGTGACAATAATCCAGCACTGACTGGAGAGGAAGGCAGGTACAAATAGCAGCTGGCTGATTGACACCAGGTGTGGCCAGGTGCCAATCAGCCACAGCTGAGGGGACAAAGCACTCAGGGAGATCATCAGGAAATAACCAAAATAAGAGCGCTGACAGGAAACAAAGACAGGAAAAACCGAAACCTAACTGAACTGTCAGTGACAAACCTGACAGAAAAAGGAGGATTACCTCCAAATTCTTGACAAAATTGGTGCAGTTCAGCTAAATGTGTTGCTTTTCTGACACGGACTTGTTTCTTCAGCATTGTCCACACATTTAAGTCAGGACTTTGGGAAGGCCATTCTAAAACCTTCATTCTAGCCTGATTTAGCCATTCTTTTACCACTTTTGAGGTGTGTTTGGGGTCATTGTCCTGTTGGAACACCCAACTGTGCCCAAGACCCAACCTCCGGGCTGATGATTTTAGCTTGTCCTGAAGAATTTGGAGGTAATCCTCCTTTTTCATTGTCCCATTTACTCTCTGTAAAGCAGCAGTTCCATTGGCAGCAAAACCGGCCCTGAGCATAATACTACCACCACCATGCTTGACGGTGGGAATGGTGTTCCTGGGATTAAAGGCCTCACCTTTTCTCCTCCAATACAACTGGGTATTGTGGCCAAACAGCTCAATGTTTGTTTCATCTGACATCACATGGACAAAGATAAGACCTTCTGGAGGAAACTTCTGTGGTCAAAGTCCTGACTTAAACGTGTGGACAATGCTGAAGAAACAAGTCTGTGTCAGAAAACCAACACATTTAGCTGAACTGCACCAATTTTGTGGTCAAAAATTCAAGCAGAAGCTTGTGGATGGCTACCAAAAGCGCCTTATTGCAGGTAAACTTGCCAAATATTAACATTGCTGTATGTATACTTTTGACCCTCACATTTTCAGTAGAGCCATAATAAATTCATAAAAGAAGCAAACTTCATGAATGTTTTTTGTGACCAACAAGTATGTGCTCCAATCACTACATCACAAAAAAATAAGAAATGATTGTAAAGTCAAGACAGCCATGACATGATGTTCTTTACAAGTGTATGTAAACTTTTGACCACGACTGTATATGTGTGTGTGTGTGTGTGTGTGTGTGTCCGTGTGCTGTCAGGCTCAGGACTGAACGATGGTCAGTGGCATTCAGTGCAGCTGAGTTGCAGACAAGATCATCTGAGCGTCACAGTGGACAAAGATGAAGAAGCCACAGCCAACACTGCAGACATCCCACATTCTGAGGGCCCATTTTTCTTTGGGGGTAAGAAAAACATGAACGCAGCAATTTTCTCCACGGTATTTCTTTGTCGGTGTCTGCAACAATAAATCAGTTTGTATTCTTTTGTTCCACTTTTTCATGACAACACGCTTTCAGTGCCAGTAGAATCACATACAGTACAAGACAGAATGAGGATAGTCAGAATTGATTAAATGATGGCTTAAATGTACTGCATTCTGTAACAGTCAATTATTCTTATTATAATGTGCACGCATTAGGGATGTGCTAAACCAGGGGTCGGCAACCCGCGGCTCCGGAGCCGCATGCGGCTCTTTGATCACTCTGATGCGGCTCAGCAGCTTACTTGCGGAACCCCCCAATTTTCCCGTGAGACTTCCGGATTTCAATGCCTAATATTCACCGATTTTCACCCTTACAGCTATAATAAGGGCGTGCCATGATGGTACAACATTTGGCGCTCTCTACAATCTGTATTAACAGTGTGCCAGCCCACTTGTTATACATTATACATCTTCTGCTTGCACACGTACGTGACAGCAAGGCATACTTGGTCAACAGCCACACAGGTTACACTGACGGTGACCATATAAAACAACTTTAACTCTCTTACTAATAATGCGCCACACTTTGAACCAAAACCAAACAAGAATGACTAACACATTTCGGGAGAACATCTGCACCTTAACACAACATAAACACAACAGAACAAACACCCAGAATCCCATGCAGTCCTGACTCTTCCGGGCTACATTATACACCCCTGCTACCTACTCAGTGGCCTAGTGGTTAGAGTGTCCGCCCTGAGATCGGTAGGTTGTGAGTTCAAACCCCGGCCGAGTCATACCAAAGACTATAAAAATGGGACCCATTACCTCCCTGCTTGGCACTCAGCATCAAGGGTTGGAAATGGGGGTTAAATCACCAAAAATGATTCCCGGGCGCGGCACTGCTGCTGCCCACTGCTCCCCTCACCTCCCAGGGGGTGATCAAAGGGGATGGGTCAAATGCAGAGGACAAATTTCACCACACCTAGTGTGTGTGTGACAATCATTGGTACTTTAACTTTAACTTTAACTTTAACTTTAACCACCAAACCCCACCCCCACCCCAACCCTGCTCCCTCACACATCAACCCCCCCTCCCCCCTCTGTGCGTCGGTTGAGGTGGGCGGGGTTTGGTAGCGGGGGTGTATAATGTATCCCGGAAGAGTTAGGGCTGCATGGGATTCTGGGTATTTGTCCTGTTGTGTTTATGTTGTGTTACTGTGCAGATGTTCTCCCGAAATGTGTTTGTCATTCTTGTCACGTTCAAACACTGAGGACATCTACTCAGTGGCCTAGTGGTTAGAGTGTCCGTCCTGAGATCGGTAGGTTGTGAGTTCAAACCCCGGCCGAGTCATACCAAAGACTATAAAAATGGGACCCATTACCTCCCTGCTTGGCACTCAGCATCAAGGGTTGGAATTGGGGGTTAAATCACCAAAATGATTCCCGGGCGCGGCCACCGCTGCTGCCCACTGCTCCCCTCACCTCCCAGGGGGTGATCAAGGGTGATGGGTCAAATGCAGAGAATAATTTCGCCACACCTAGTGTGTGTGTGACAATCATTGGTACTTTAACTTTAACTTTAACTTTAAACAAGACAAAAGGCAAGGAATCTGTCATGACTTGGTCCGGGGGTGTGTGCTTTTCCAGGATGCAACGGAAAGTTGGCTCGTGCGAGACGGGAATGAAGGTACATGATTTGTTATTATCAAAAAAAAGAATAAATGAAAGCGCGCACAGTGGCGGAGAATAAACTATAAAACCAAAAGACTATAGCAAAAAGTACAAACAAAAAACACGCACAATGGCGGAGAACAAACTATGAAACCAAAAAGACGATAAATATGGAACAAAAACTTACTTGGCTTGAGGAATTGACATGAAAAGAAGTATCAGGCATGAACAGAGCATAAATGTGTTGAGGTCGTCAGGACGAACAACAGAAAATGAATGAACTTAAATACTATGGACATGATTAGTGAAAGCAGGTGCGTGACGTGACAGGTGAAAACTAATGGTTGCTATGGTGACCAGACAAGGGAGTGAAAAGACAGAAACTAAACAAAACATGACTTAAAACAAAACATGATAATACAGACATGACAGAATCAAACAGAGACAGAATTCAATTTGGACTCAATTGAGGAGAGACATGGCCACTGCACTCTATGCACAGTCCTGCACCACGCTCTGACGAAGAAGGTTTTCGTCTCCTCATTTATTCAGATGTTCAATGTTCACGCACCAACACATTGTCACAGCAGGAATGGGAAGTATGTAAAACAGTCATTGTTTTCGGTCGCTTTGAAGATCAAGAAGAGGATTTCTCGGGCTTGGGCTCTTCCTGGATCCAGCTGGGGCAGGTGTTGGAGGACAATGGATAACCCCTCCCGTCTCTTGACCACAGCGACTTCAAGAGGGCAGCGGGTCGTAAACAGCGTTGACCTCGGTCACCAAACAGTTGGAAGAGAGTTTGTGAAATACTTCAGAGAGAGTTCGTTTAACACTTCAAAGAGAGTTCCTCTGGAAGTTGAGCAGATCCTGCCATCTGTCCGTGTTGAAATCACAGTGGAGTTTTACGAGCCTTCTTCCTCTTGTTAGGCCTTGAAAGACAGTCTTCATCTTCTTATCAGGAACACAATGCAACACAACGTTTCTTTTGTGATAACTTACAAACAATTATTCCAACATTTCTTGTTTGGTGTGGGTTCACAGTGTGGCGCATTATTAGTAAGAGTGTTATAGTTAGTTTTTTTTAATACCGCCACCGTCAGTGTAACCTGTGTGGTTGTTGCTGTCACCTACGTGAGCAAGCGGAAACACCACACAACGTGTGGCTAATCAGGCACGCTGGTTGTAGCGGGCGCTATATGCTGTACCATCACGGCACGCATGACGCTGACAAGCGCCATTCATTTAAAACCCGCGTGCCGCACCAGCTTTCATATTCCATATAAGGGCGTGGGCAGCGTGTCTGAGACCCCTGGTTTATACAGGTAAAAGCCAGTAAATTTGAATATTTTGAAAAACTTGATTTATTTCAGTAATTGCATTCAAAAGGTGTAACTTGTACATTATATTTATTCATTGCACACAGACTGATGCATTCAAATGTTTATTTCATTTAATTTTGATGATTTGAAGTGGCAACAAATGAAAATCCAAAATTCCGTGTGTCACAAAATTAGAATATTACTTAAGGCTAATACAAAAAAGGGATTTTTTAGAAATGTTGGCCAACTGAAAAGTATGAAAATGAAAAATATGAGCATGTACAATACTCAATACTTGGTTGGAGCTCCTTTTGCCTCAATTACTGCGTTAATGCGGCGTGGCATGCAGTCGATGAGTTTCTGGCACTGCTCAGGTGTTATGAGAGCCCAGGTTGCTCTGATAGTGGCCTTCAACTCTTCTGCGTTTTTGGGTCTGGCATTCTGCATCTTCCTTTTCACAATACCCCACAGATTTTCTATGGGGCTAAGGTCAGGGGAGTTGGCGGGCCAATTTAGAACAGAAATACCATGGTCCGTAAACCAGGCACGGGTAGATTTTGCGCTGTGTGCAGGCGCCAAGTCCTGTTGGAACTTGAAATCTCCATCTCCATAGAGCAGGTCAGCAGCAGGAAGCATGAAGTGCTCTAAAACTTGCTGGTAGACGGCTGCGTTGACCCTGGATCTCAGGAAACAGAGTGGACCGACACCAGCAGATGACATGGCACCCCAAACCATCACTGATGGTGGAAACTTTACACTAGACTTCAGGCAACGTGGATCCTGTGCCTCTCCTGTCTTCTTCCTCCAGACTCTGGGACCTCGATTTCCAAAGGAAATGCAAAATTTGCTTTCGTCAGAAAACATGACTTTGGACCACTCAGCAGCAGTCCAGCTCTTTTTTTCCTTAGCCCAGGTGAGACGCTTTGCGCGCTGTTTCTTGGTCAACAGTGGCTTGACACGAGGTATGTGGCAGTTGAAACCCATGTCTTTCAAGCGTCTCTTGGTGGTGGATCTTGAAGCACTGACTCCAGCAGCTGTCCACTCCTTCTGAATCTCCCCCACATTTTTGAATGGTTTTTTTCTCACAATCTTGACCAGGGCGCGGTGATCCCTATCGCTTGTACACTTTTTCTGACCACAGTTTTTCCTTCCCTTTGCCTCTCCATTAATGTGTTTGGACACAGAGCTCTGAGAACAGCCAGCCTCTTCAGCAATAACCTTTTGTGTCTTTCCCTCTTTGTGCAATGTGTCGATGGTTGCCTTTTGGACAGCTGTCAAATCTGAAGTCTTCCCCATGTTTGTGTAGGCTTCAGAACTGGACTGAGAGACCATTTAAAGCCCTTTGCAGGTGTTTTGAGTTAATCAGCTGATTAGTTTGTGGCACCAGGTGTCTTCAAAATTGAACCCTTACACAATATTCTAATTTTGTGACACACGGAATTTTGGATTTTCATTTGTTGCCACTTCAAATCATCAAAATTAAATGAAATAAACATTTGAATGCATCAGTCTGTGTGCAATGAATAAATATAATGTACAAGTTACACCTTTTGAATGCAATTACTGAAATAAATCAAGTTTTTCAAAATATTCTAATTTACTGGCTTTTACCTGTATATGGCACAAAGCAATAAGAAAACTTTGCATGCAGTGTTATTTCAAAAAAAATTTGCGGCTCCCATTGGTTTCTATAATTTGCGAAACTGGTCAAAATGGCTCTTTGACTGGTAAAGGTTGCCGACCCCTGGGCTAAACGATCAGCCACCAATCAGTTTCGACAGATTTTTGTGAAAAATACAGCCTTGGTCAAAAGTTGACATACACTTGTAAAGAACATCATGTCATGGCTGTCTTGACTTTCCAATCATTTCTACAACTCTTATTTGTCTACAACTCTGACACCAGAGGAGTCGTGCCAAATGGGGACGAAGGGGAAAATGAATAAAAATGATAGCAGTAGACAGGAAATGATACAAAAAAAATACTGCACAATAAACTAATTCTGTTATGTGAGATCATGACATGTTTACTTTTTTTTTGGCCAAAAAATGTAAGAATATCCTCCTGAGAAGCAGAACCATTGTGCAGTAATGCTGACAAAATAGAGCAAAATGTCCACTGCAGGGGACGCTGGTTCTTAGGAGGACTATATTGCACAAAGTGTAATAAAGTCATACTTGCCAACCCTCCCAGATTTTCCGGGAGACTCCCGAAATTCAGCGCCTCTCCCGAAAACCTCCCGGGACAAATTTTCTCCCGAAAATCTCCCGAAATTCAGGCGGAGCTGGAGGCCACGCCCCCTCCAGCTCCATGCGGACCTGAGTGACGTGTTGACAGCCTGTTCTCACGTCCGCTTTCCCACCATATAAACAGCTAATGATGGAGGGCGAGTTCTTGGTTTCTTATGTGGGTTTATTGTTAGGCAGTTTCATTAACGTCCTCCCAGCGCGGTAACAACACACAACAACAGCAGTCAAGTTTTCGTCTACCGTAAAGCAGTTCGTCTGCCGTAAACAGCAATGTTGTGACACTTTTAAACAGGACAATACTGCCATCTACTGTACATGCATATGTGACCCACCCATAATGTGTCACATTTTTGTGTTGATTTATTCATTTTATTTTGTGGTTTGAATTCGTTTTTGGAGCTGTCATTACACATTTATCAGTATTCACATTGGTCAGTAGGGGGCAGTAGGGCGTTTCTTCCCAATTGAATGCTATCACCTGCAGACCGGAAGTGTCTTGTCATTCTGATGAGCGCGACCAGTCTGTGAACAATTGAAACGTCCTGTGTGCTTTTTCCTCCTGTATAACAGGTTAGTTTTGGTGAATCAACTCACTGAATAATATCCATGTGATCTTTATAAGTTTAAGTACACATTCTGATGGTGGAGCCTAACTCTAAAGTGTTTGTGAGTTGTAGTTTGTATTTGTGAATGAATCCAGTCCACAGCTGCAGTAATCAATACAAAAAGGCGACGTGAGTGCGCAATGTTTATGTAGGAACTTCTGATCCTAATTCAGACTCCCAAATTAGAGCTCCCGTTTTCTTATTGATTTTGTAATGTATAATTGTATAATGTGTGTGTTCTGAAATAGTGACAGAGAATAGAACAAGGATGGACAATTCAACCCTTAACTCAACAATGAGTAGAGGAGTGTTATGTGTGTGTAAATGTGTAAATAAATGAACATTGAAATTCAAGTATTTCTTTTATTTATTTATATATATATATATGTATAGATATATATATATATATATATATATATATATATATATATATATATATAAAAAATAAAAAATAAAATATATATATATATAACTAGTTTGGTTTGGTGGCTGCAGGATTAGGTCTCTGCTTTTTGCAGATGATGTGGTCCTGATGGCTTCATCTGGCCAGGATCTTCAGCTCTCACTGGATCGGTTCGCAGCTGAGTGTGAAGCGACTGGGATGAGAATCAGCACCTCCAAGTCCGAGTCCATGGTTCTCGCCCGGAAAAGGGTGGAGTGCCATCTCCGGGTTGGGGAGGAGATCTTGCCCCAAGTGGAGGAGTTCAAGTACCTCGGAGTCTTGTTCACGAGTGAGGGAAGAGTGGATCGTGAGATCGACAGGCGGATCGGTGCGGCGTCTTCAGTAATGCGGACGCTGTATCGGTCCGTTGTGGTGAAGAAGGAGCTGAGCTGGAAGGCAAAGCTCTCAATTTACCGGTCGATCTACGTTCCCATCCTCACCTATGGTCATGAGCTTTGGGTTATGACCGAAAGGACAAGATCACGGGTACAAGCTGCCGAAATGAGTTTCCTCTGCCGGGTGGCGGGGCTCTCCCTTAGAGATAGGGTGAGAAGCTCTGCCATCCGGGAGGAGCTCAAAGTAAAGCCGCTGCTCCTCCACATGGAGAGGAGCCAGATGAGGTGGTTCGGGCATCTGGTCAGGATGCCACCCGAACGCCTCCCTAGGGAGGTGTTTATGGCACGTCCAACCGGTAGGAGGCCGCGGGGAAGACCAAGGACACGTTGGGAAGACTATGTCTCCCGGCTGGCCTGGGAACGCCTCGGGGTCCCCCGGGAGGAGCTGGATGAAGTGGCTGGGGAGAGGGAAGTCTGGGCTTCCCTGCTTAGGCTGCTGCCCCCGCGACCCGACCTCGGATAAGCGGAAGAAGATGGATGGATGGATGGATAAATAACTAGAATTCACTGAAAGTCAAGTATTTCTTATATATATATATCTTAACCACGCCCCCAACCACGCCCCACCCCCGACCACGCCCCACACCCCCCACACCCCCACCTCCCAAAATCGGAGGTCTCAAGGTTGGCAAGTATGAATAAAGTACAATAGTCCATCTGATTTGCAAGCAATGCGGAACAAAATAAATAAAGCAATTAAATATCACAGTCACGAGGAAGCTCCCGCCGTCACTCTATTTGAGCAGCTTTAGATTTAAAGTGCTAATAAACAATAAATCATATCTCCCCTTCTTTTCTGCTGGGAGCTGTCAATGCTGCAACTAATGGCCTGACTGTAATTAGAGTAACGTAGAGCCTGGAGCGAGAATAACCGTGACTATCTGGCTGAGGACGACTACCTTCAGCCTAGAAGTAATATTTGATAGATGCACGGATGTGTTTATTTACTCGGTGGCAAAGGATGAAGTTGGAACATATTGAAGGCCACAACCAGTTTGATAGTAAACCGAATTAACGCAAGGAATGTTTATTTTGATAACTGACAATCATAAAGTAGTCACTCGTATCCCATTCTCTCTCTCTCTCTCTCTCTCTAGCATTCCAATACACAGGTGAATGCAAGTACATTTACAGTGTAGGATGGATACCAGTGTAAAAAAGGATGATTCTGTTAACTGTGTAAATCCATCCATCCATCTTTTTCCACTTATCAGAGGTCAGGTCATGGGGGCAGCAGCCTAAGCAGGGAAGCCCAGACTTTCCTCTCCCCAGCCACTTCGTCCAGCTCTTCCCGGGGGATCCCGAGGCGTTCCCAGGCCAGCCGGGAGACATAGTCTTCCCAACGTGTCCTGGGTCTTCCCCGTGGCCTCCTACCGGTCGGACGTACCCTAAACACCTCCCTAGGTGACCTGACCAGATGCCCGAACCACCTCATCTGGCTCCTCTCCATGTGGAGGAGCAGCGGCTTTACTTTGAGCTCCTCCTGGATGACAGAGCTTCTCACCCTATCTCTAAGGCAGAGCCCCGCCACCCGGTGGAGGAAACTTATTTCGGCCGCTTGTACCCGTGATCTTGTCCTTTCGGTCATAATCCAAAGCTCATGACCATAGGTGAGGATGGGAACGTAGATCGACCGGTAAATTGAGAGCTTTGCCTTCCGGCTCAGCTCCTTCTTCACCACAACGGATCGATACAGCGTCCGCATTACTGAAGACGCCGCACCGATCCGCCTGTCGATCTCATGAGCCACTCTTTCCCCACTCGTGAACAAGACTCGCAGGTACTTGAACTCCTCCACTTGGGGCAAGATCTCCTCCCCAACCCGGAGTTGGCACTCCACCCTTTTCGACTGCTTGTACCCGTGATCTTGTCCTTTCGGTCATAACCCAAAGCTCATGACCATAGGTGAGGTAGGGAACGTAGATCGACCGGTAAATTGAGAGCTTTGCCTTCCGGCTCAGCTCCTTCTTCACCACACCGGATCGATACAGCGTCCGCATTACTGAAGACGCCGCACCGATCCGCCTGTCGATCTCACCATCCACTCTTCCCTCACTCGTGAACAAGACTCCGAGGTACTTGAACTCCTCCACTTGGGGCAGGGTCTCCTCCCCAACCCGGAGATGGCACTATAACCCTTTTCCGGGCGAGAACCATGGACTTGGACTTGGAGGTGCAGATTCTCATCCCAGTCGCTTCACACTCAGCTGCGAACCGATCCAATGAGAGCTGAAGATCCTGGCCAGATGAAGCCATCAGGACCACATCATCTGCAAAAAGCAGAGACCTAATCCTGCAGCCACCAAACTGGATCCCCTCAACACCTTGACTGCGCCTAGAAATTCTGTCCGTAAAAGTTCTGAACAGAATGGGTGACAAAGGGCAGCCTTGGCGGAGTCCAACCCTCACTGGAAACGTGTCCGACTTACTGCCGGCAATGCGGACCAAGCTCTGACACTGATCATACAGGGAGCGGACCGCCACAATCAGACAGTCCAATACCCCGTACTCTCTGAGCACTCCCCACAGGACTTTCCGAGCGACACGATTGAATGCCTTCTCCAAGTCCACAAAGCACATGTAGACTGGTTGGGCAAACTCCCATGCACCTTCCAGGACCCCGCCCAGAGTATAGAGCTGGTCCACTAACTGTGTAAAAATAGATATTATATCATTTTAATCCTAGAAAGGCTCTCTGCAGAAATAGGCCAACAGGCCACATTTTCACTACCTTTGATCTGGTATTCTGTTGATGTGTGCTACCTATTGATGTTTTCTACCCAACGCTACTGAGAATCAGAATCAGAAATACTTTAATAATCCCCGAGGGGAAATTAAGAGGTTCAACACAATCCCATTCAACAGCAGACACACATTACAGGGAGACAGAACAGGATAAAACATTACAGGGAGACAGAACAGGATCGCTGATGGGTCCGCCAACTTCCGGCGCCCCTTACAGAAAAGGTGAGAAACAGGTTAACGCTGGGTAGGAGGTTTGGGGGGGTTGAGAAAGAAAAAATATTCAGTCTAAGCCTGGGCCCCTGGAGAGTGGGTTCAGACTGAGGCCACAGAAAAAGCCATAGCACACATAAGCATGTGTGTAAGAGGGAAACATCAAAGAACACAAAGGACATTGAAGACATTAAAAGAGCAGAGCTGATGCAACTAGCCATTTCTACATACAGGTACAAAAGTAAAACAAAAAAAACAACCTATACACTGTGGTGGCCTCTACGGTGTTCCACACCATCGTCTGCTGAGGTGTAGGGAGCATGGCCAGAGAGAGGAGCAGACCCAACAAAGCAACCGAGAGAGCCGACTCCACCCTGGGCCGCCCACCAACTGTCGGCCAGTGTCCAGTCCGCATGGATGAGCGAGGATACGTCCAAGGAGATCGAGGTGTCCGATACTTGCTCATTCAGCCAAGACACCCGCAGCCCTGTCTCTTCATCCGCATCTCCTCCAGTCTCTCCAAACGGACTCTGGTGTGGCAGAGACCCAGCAGCAATGGCCGAAAGGCTCCCGGGAGGCAGATCCAGAAGTCCACAAAAAATCACTGCAGAAGTCACGAAAGTGCCACCCCTTGTCACACAGTCCCAAAGGGTCCCCAACCAAAAGGCAAAAAATAAAAAATAAAATAAAATAATTTATATATATATATATAATTTATTTTCTGTAATGCAATTAAAAAAACAAAATTGTCAAACATTCTGGATTCATTACACATCAACTGAAATATTGCAAGTCTTTTATTATTTTAATATTGCTGATTATGGCATACAGCTTAAGAAAACTCAAAAATCCTATCTCAAAAAATTTGAATATTTCCTCAGACCAAGTAAAAAAAAAGATTTATAACAGCAAAACGAAATCAAACATTTGAAAATGTCAATTAATGCACTCAGTACTTGGTTAGGAATCTTTTTGCACGGATTACTGCACCAATGCGGCGTGGCATGGAGGCAATCAGCCTGTGGCATTGCTGAGGTGTTATGGATGCCCAGGATGCTTCAATAGTGGCCTTTAGCTCGTTTGCATTATTGGGTCTGGTGTCTTTCAGCTTCTTCTTCACAATACCCCACAAATACTCTATGGGGTTCAGGTCAGGGGAGTTGGCAGGCCAATGGAGGACAGTAATGCCATGGTCAGTACACCAGTTACTGGTGGTTTTGGCACTGTGGGCAGGTGCCAGATCATGCTGGAAAATGAAATCATCATCTCCATAGAGCTTTTCTACAGATGGAAGCATGTAGTGCTCTAAACTCTCTTGGTACACAGCTGCATTGACTCTGGACTTGATGAAACACAGTGGACCAACACCAGCAGCTGACATGGCTCCCCAAACCATTGCTGACTGTGGGAACTTCACACTGGATTTCAAGCAACTTGGATTTTGCTCCTCTCCAGCCTTCCTCCAGACTCTAGCGCCTTGACTTCCAAATGAAATACAAATCTTGCTTTCGTCTGAAAACAGGACTCTGGACCACTCTGCAACTGTCCAGTGCTTCTTTTCCTTAGCCCAAGTCAGACGCTTCTAGAGATTTTAGAGCACTTCATGCTTCCATCTGTTAAAAGGTTCTATGGAGATGATTTCATTTTCCAGGATGATGAGTGCCAAAACCACCAGTAACTGGTGTACTGACCATGGCATTACTGTCCTTCGATTGGCCTGCCAACTCCCCAGACCTGAACCCCGTAGAGCAGGGGTGTCAAACTCAAATACAGAGTGGGCCAAAATTTAAAACTGAACAAAGCCACGGGCCAAGGTTGAACAAATTAACCTTTTTGATAGGGACCCAAACAAGTTTTGCATTGAATATTGAACAAGCAAGGCTTATATAACTTTATAGTGACATGCAAAATCGAGTTTCAAATAATAATAATAATTAAAAAATATCAATGGCATATTAAATACAATTTAAATAAAAATTGAATGCCTCTTTTCTATTTGCAGCCTTCTGAGGTAAATATCAACATTAACTTTTTCCACAGGCTAATACATTTGAAAATACCGGTAAAATAATGAATAAACCAACCATTCAGAACTTTAAACTGTTTAGTTTGCAACACACTGATCTAATCTGATGTGCCCAAGCCAGATACCTGCCATCTTTTCTTGGATGCTAGTTCATTAATGTCGGGGCTCAGGCTTTGAGCTGAGGCAACCTTCATTATCGAACGAAGGTGTTCATCAGTCTTTATATCTCGTATTCCACAGTCTTGTCAGTCCACGTCCGCTTTTCATCCCTTCTAACAACGTGCACGCCTAGTCACATTAAGTGAGCGTTGACTACGGCCATTTAGCACTCTCAGATAGTTTATGTAAATGAGTTTAAATCTGCAGTGCAAAGTGGAGGGAAAATATATACGCCATTAACTGGATTTTCATGCATGTTTCTCAGGCTGTCCTCCGCTGGGTGGGAATCACAATTGCAAGAACCCCTTCAGAACCTTCCAGGGATGTATGCGCCTCTTGACTCTGGATGAGCAA
Source organism: Nerophis lumbriciformis (assembly GCF_033978685.3). NCBI lineage: Eukaryota > Metazoa > Chordata > Actinopteri > Syngnathiformes > Syngnathidae > Nerophis > Nerophis lumbriciformis. The sequence goes on along the minus strand of NC_084561.2, from coordinate 43,378,372 downwards.
CATGTGGACTTCCTCAGTTTGCAGCAAAGACGGATGGGAAATTATAGCCACTTGCAGGTTGACATGTGCGACATTATTGACAGGTAAGTCTCCAAAATGAAGATATTACACTTGCCTTGCAAAATCAAGCCACAAAAATATAAAATCTAACATCAGTCAGGAACAAATACAATAAAAATGCTGAATTTAAAAATAATTCAAATTTTATTCAAGCAAACATATTTTGCTTGTTAAACTTAATAATTATGTTATCTAATATAATGCTGGTTATTGGTTAGTAAAAATAATAAATACATTAAAATAAATCAAATAAATGTGATATTTACACGGGTGTTTTTTATGGTAAAGTTGTCTTCATGACTCAAACAAGGCTGTGGAAATTCAAGTATATTTCATGTCAGATTTTTTTTTTAATACTTATAGAAATATATCTGCAAAGGCTGCACACTTGCATACTGCCCTACATGTGCCAATTAGGGTTAGTTAATTAGTTGAATGGGTTATGTTTATCATGACTTGGTTCTGGGGTTTAGTTTTTCTGGGATGCAACGGAAAGTTGGCTCGGGCGAGACGGGAATGTAAGTACATTTTTTATTGAAACCCTAGAACTACAAAAAAAAAGAGGTAAACAAAAGGCGCGCACAATGGCGGAGAACAAACTATGAAACCAAATACTTGCACAAAGGCAAAAACTATGAACAACAAAAAACACTAACTGTGGCAATAATAAACAAAACTTACTTGGCATGGACAAAAAAGGAGCAGCGTGAACGATGGACATGAAAAACGAGTCAGAAATGTGCCGAGCATAAATGTGGGGATGTCACCAGAAAGACAAACTGAAAAACAATGAACTTAAATACTACAGACATGATTAACGAAAACAGGTGCCTGACTCAAAACGTGAAACAGGTGCGTGACGTGACAGGTGAAACTAATGGGTAACTATGGGGACAAAACAAAACTGCACAAAAAGTCCAAAAATAAAGCCTGATCACACAGACATGACAGAGCCCCTCCCTTAAGGACAGATACCAGATGTCCAAAAAAACCCAAAGATCAATAGTCATGGGAGGGCGGGAGGGGGACATGGCGGTGGGTCGCCAGCCCAAGTGGCCCCGAATCCATCGAGGCATAGTCATGTGGCGGCGGCGAGTGGAACGCCGCTGCAGCAGGCGAGGTGGGCGACCCGAGACGGGCCACATCCGTGGCCGACTGGGAGGTGGGCGCACTTGGCGTGGCGGGCGACCAGGTAGCGGCCATATCCGTGGCCGACGAGGAGACAGGCGCGTTGTCATCTTGGCAGGCGTGGAAGCTCGGCGTGGCAAGTCAGGCGGCGAAGCTCGGCGTGGCGCGTCAGGCGGCGAAGCTCGGCGTGGCGCGTCAGGCGGCGAAGCTTGGCGTGGGTCTTGGTCTTGGTCTTGGTCTTGGTCTTGGCGTGGGTCTTGGTCTTGGTCTTGGCATGGTGGGTCTTGGTCTTGGTGTGGGTCTTGGTCTTGGCGTAGATCTTGGTCTTGGTCTTGGTCTTGGCGTGGGTCTTGGTCTTGGTCTTGGCATGGCAGGTCTTGGTCTTGGCATGGCGGGTCTTGGTCTTGGCTTGGCGGGTCTTGGGCTTGGTCTTGGCGTGGAGGGTCTTTGTCTTGGCATGGAGCTGGTGCTAGCCGTGGTGCGGCGACAGGTGCTAGCCGTGGTGCGGCGACAGGTGCTAGCCGTGGTGCGGCGACAGGTGCTAGCCGTGGAGCTGCGACAGGTGCTAGCCGTGGAGCTGCGACAGGTGCTAGCCTTGGAGCAGCTAGCCGTGGTGCTAGCCTTGGAGCAGCTAGCCGTGGTGCTAGCCTTGGAGCAGCTAGCCGTGGTGCTAGCCTTGGAGCAGCTAGCCGTGGTTCTAGCCGTGGTGCTGCTACTGGTGCTAGCCTTGGTGCAGGTGGAGGTGGCCTAGCTGGGGGTTGTGGCTTGGCATGGCGAAAGACCGGTGCTGGTGGCCGTGCTGGAGGCTGTGGCTTGGCAGGTCGAAAGACTGGTGGTGGCGGCCGTGCTGGAGGCTGTGGCTTGACATGGTGATTCTGAGCCACCCCACCTGAACAATTCCAAGCCCTAGCCCCCCCCTCAAGGGGCGGATACCAGACGCGCTCCCTGCGGTCTGGAACTCTCTCTAGGGGTGGGCGGAGGGAGGACAGGAGGGGGGCAGAAACTTCCCCTTTAAATTGTCCAAAATGCCTTTTTGTGTACCTGTGTTTTTGTGGGTGAAAAAACATTTTTTTGTGACTTGGGCGTGACTTGAGTCCTGGGGGGCGGGGCATGAAATTTGGGTGGATTGGCTTGACAGGATCTAATGTTCAAAATCATATTTTGGTAGTGTTGAATCATGGTCTTTGAGTCTTTTGTTGGAGTCGGGTGATCAAAAGTAAAAGAGTTGAAAAAAAAATCTTGGTCTGTGATGTCATCCTGGGGAAGCCGGGCAGACTGCTGCTTGCTTCCGCCCGGAGGGGGCGGGGCTTGTGGGAGCGGCGTGTCCTGCCGGCTCGCGGAAGTTCTTCCTCGTCCTTGGCGACGTTTCCGGGACGGGAGCGACGCGCCGATCGGCACCAGCTTGCCTCCATTCCCCCACATCATCCCCCTGCGCTCCCTGGGGGAAAAAGCGCAGCGTCTCGGCCTCCATGGCGCGCAGCACCTCCCAAGAAGCCTCATCCAAACTGTCCAACTCTCGTGCGGAAAAGCTGGTCTGCTGACGACATAATGTCATGACTTGGTCTTGGGTGTTTGCTTTTCCGGGATGCAACGGAAAGTTGGCTCGGGCGAGACGGGAATGTGAGTACATGATTTATTTAATATATATAAAAAAAAAGGTACAAACGAAAAGCGCGCACAGTGGCGGAGAACAAACTATGAAACCAAAAGACTATAGCATTAATAAACAAAAAAACTTACTTGGCATGGACAAAAAAGGAGCAGCATGAACGATGGACATGAAAAACGAGTCAGAAATGTGCCGAGCATAAATGTGGGGATGTCACCAGAAAGACAAACTGAAAAACAATGAACTTAAATACTACAGACATGATTAGCGAAAACAGGTGCGTGACTCAAAACGTGAAACAGGTGCGTGACGTGACAGGTGAAAACTAATGGGTTGCTATGGTGACAAACAAGAGTGCACAATGAGTCCAAACGTGGAACAGGTGGAACTAATGGGTAATCATGGAAACAAGACAAGGGAGTGAAAAGCCAGAAACTAAAGAGTCCACTAACTAAACAAAACATGACTAAAACAAAACATGATTACACAGACATGACAGAATTCCCCCCTTACGGACAGATCCCAGGTGTCCAAGAAAAAAATTAACAAGAGTCATGGGAGGGCGGGAGGGGGACATGGCGGTGGGTCGCCAGCCCAAGTGGCCCCGAATCCATCGAAGCATAGTCATGTGGCGGCGGCGTCACTCGCCGCTGCAGCAGGCGAGGTGGGCGACCCGAGACGGGCCACATCCGTGGCCGACTGGGAGGTGGGCGCACTTGGCGTGGCGGGCGACCAGGTAGTGGCCATATCCGTGGCCGACGAGGAGACAGGCGCGTCGTCATCTTGGCAGGCGTGGAAGCTCGGCGTGGCAAGTCAGGCGGCGAAGCTCGGCGTGGCGCGTCAGGCGGCAAAGCTCGGCGTGGGTCTTGGTCTTGGTCTTGGCGTGGGTCTTGGTCTTGGTCTTGGCATGGCGGGTCTTGGTCTTGGTGTGAGTCTTGGTCTTGGCGTAGATCTTGGTCTTGGTCTTGGTCTTGGCGTGGGTCTTGGTCTTGGTCTTGGCATGGCGGGTCTTGGTCTTGGCATGGCGGGTCTTGGTCTTGGCATGGCGGGTCTTGGTCTTGGCGTGGAGGGTCTTTGTCTTGGCATGAAGCTGGTGCTAGCCGTGGTGCGGCGACAGGTGCTAGCCGTGGTGCGGCGACAGGTGCTAGCCGTGGTGCGGCGACAGGTGCTAGCCGTGGTGCGGCGACAGGTGCTAGCCGTGGTGCGGCGACAGGTGCTAGCCGTGGTGCTGCGACAGGTGCTAGCCGTGGAGCTGCGACAGGTGCTAGCCGTGGAGCTGCGACAGGTGCTAGCCGTGGAGCTGCGACAGGTGCTAGCCTTGGAGCAGCTAGCCGTGGTGCTAGCCTTGGAGCAGCTAGCCGTGGTTCTAGCCGTGGTGCTGCTACTGGTGCTAGCCTTGGTGCAGGTGGAGGTAGCCTAGCTGGGGGTTGCGGCTTGGCATGGCGAAAGACCGGTGCTGGTGGCCGTGCTGGAGGCTGTGGCTTGGCAGGTCGAAAGACTGGTGGTGGCGGCCGTGCTGGAGGCTGTGGCTTGACATGGTGATGCTGAGCCACCCCACCTGAACAATTCCAAGCCCTAGCCCCCCCCTCAAGGGGCGGATACCAGACGCGCTCCCTGCGGTCTGGAACTCTCTCTAGGGGTGGGCGGAGGGAGGACAGGAGGGGGGCAGAAACTTCCCCTTTAAATTGTCCAAAATGCCTTTTTGTGTACCTGTGTTTTTGTGGGTGAAAAAACATTTTTTTGTGACTTGGGCGTGACTTGAGTCCTGGGGGGCGGGGCATGAAATTTGGGTGGATTGGCTTGACAGGATCTAATGTTCAAAATCATATTTTGGTAGTGTTGAATCATGGTCTTTGAGTCTTTTGTTGGAGTCGGGTGATCAAAAGTAAAAGAGTTGAAAAAAAAATCCTGGTCTGGGATGTCATCCTGGGGAAGCCGGGCAGACTGCTGCTTGCTTGTGGGAGCGGCGTGTCCTGCCGGCTCGCGGAAGTTCTTCCTCGTCCTTGGCGACGTTTCCGGGACGGGAGCGACGCGCCGATCGGCACCAGCTTTCCTCCATTCCCCCACATCATCCCCCTGCGCTCCCTGGGGGAAAAGCGCAGCGTCTCGGCCTCCATGGCGCGCAACACCTCCCAAGAAGCCTCATCCAAACTGTCCAACTCTTGTGCGGAAAAGCTGGTCTGCTGACGACATAATGTCATGACTTGGTTTTGGGTGTTTGCTTTTCCGGGATGCAACGGAAAGTTGGCTCGGGCGAGACGAGAATGTGAGTACATGATTTATTTAATATTTATAAAAAAAAAGGTACAAACGAAAAGCGCGCACAGTGGCGGAGAACAAACTATGAAACCAAAAGACTATAGCATTAATAAACAAAAAAAACTTACTTGGCATGGACAAAAAAGGAGCAGCGTGAACGATGGACATGAAAAAAGAGTCAGAAATGTGCCGAGCATAAATGTGGGGATGTCACCAGAAAGACAAACTGAAAAACAATGAACTTAAATACTACAGACATGATTAACGAAAACAGGTGCGTGACTCAAAACGTGAAACAGGTGCGTGACGTGACAGGTGGAAACTAATGGGTTGCTATGGTGACAAACAAGAGTGCACAATGAGTCCAAACGTGGAACAGGTGAAACTAATGGGTAATCATGGAAACAATACAAGGGAGTGAAAAGCCAGAAACTAAAGAGTCCACTAACTAAACAAAACATGACTAAAACAAAACATGATTACACAGACATGACAGAATTCCCCCCTTACGGACAGATCCCAGGTGTCCAAGAAAAAAATGAACAAGAGTCATGGGAGGGCGGGAGGGGGACATGGCGGTGGGTCGCCAGCCCAAGTGGCCCCGAATCCATCAAGGCATAGTCATGTGGCGGCGGCGAGTGGAACGCCGCTGCAGCAGGCGAGGTGGGCAACCCGGGACGGGCCACATCCGTGGCCGACTGGGAGGTGGGCGCACTTGGCGTGGCGGGCGACCAGGTAGCGGCCATATCCGTGGCCGACGAGGAGACAGGCGCGTCGTCATCTTGGCAGGTGTGGAAGCTCGGCGTGGCGCGTCAGGCGGCGAAGCTCGGCGTGGCGCGTCAGGCGGCGAAGCTCGGCGTGGGTCTTGGTCTTGGTCTTGGCGTGGGTCTTGGTCTTGGCATGGCGGGTATTGGTCTTGGCATGGCGGGTCTTGGTCTTGGTGTGGGTCTTGGTCTTGGCGTAGATCTTGGTCTTGGTCTTGGCGTGGGTCTTGGTCTTGGTCTTGGCATGGCGGGTCTTGGTCTTGGCATGGCGGGTCTTGGTCTTGGCATGGCGGGTCTTGGTCTTGGTCTTGGCGTGGAGGGTCTTGGTCTTGGCATGGAGCTGGTGCTAGCCGTGGTGCGGCGACAGGTGCTAGCCGTGGTGCGGCGACAGGTGCTAGCCGTGGTGCGACGGCAGGTGCTAGCCGTGGTGCGGCAACAGGTGCTAGCCGTGGGGCGGCGACAGGTGCTAGCCGTGGTGCGGCGACATGTGCTAGCCGTGGTGCTGCGACAGGTGCTAGCCGTGGAGCTGCGACAGGTGCTAGCCGTGGAGCTGCGACAGGTGCTAGCCTTGGAGCAGCTAGCCGTGGTGCTAGCCTTGGAGCAGCTAGCCGTGGTGCTAGCCTTGGAGCAGCTAGCCGTGGTGCTGCTACTGGTGCTAGCCTTGGTGCAGGTGGAGGTGGCCTAGCTGGGGGTTGCGGCTTCGCATGGCGAAAGACCGGTGCTGGTGGCCGTGCTGGAGGCTGTGGCTTGGCAGGTCGAAAGACTGGTGGTGGCGGCCGTGCTGGAGGCTGTGGCTTGACATGGTGATGCTGAGCCACCCCACCTGAACAATTCCAAGCCCTAGCCCCCCCCTCAAGGGGCGGATACCAGACGCGCTCCCTGCGGTCTGGAACTCTCTCTAGGGGTGGGCGGAGGGAGGACAGGAGGGGGGCAGAAACTTCCCCTTTAAATTGTCCAAAATGCCTTTTTGTGTACCTGTGTTTTTGTGGGTGAAAAAACATTTTTTTGTGACTTGGGCGTGACTTGAGTCCTGGGGGGCGGGGCATGAAATTTGGGCGGATTGGCTTGACAGGATCTAATGTTCAAAATCATATTTTGGTAGTGTTGAATCATGGTCTTTGAGTCTTTTGTTGGAGTCGGGTGATCAAAAGTAAAAGAGTTGAAAAAAAAATCCTGGTCTGTGATGTCATCCTGGGGAAGCCGGGCAGACTGCTGCTTGCTTCCGCCCGGAGGGGGCGGGGCTTGTGGGAGCGGCGTGTCCTGCCGGCTCGCGGAAGTTCTTCCTCGTCCTTGGCGACGTTTCCGGGACGGGAGCGACGCGCCGATCGGCACCAGCTTGCCTCCATTCCCCCACATCATCCCCCTGCGCTCCCTGGGGGAAAAGCGCAGCGTCTCGGCCTCCATGGCGCGCAGCACCTCCCAAGAAGCCTCATCCAAACTGTCCAACTCTCGTGCGGAAAAGCTGGTCTGCTGACGACATAATGTCATGACTTGGTCTTGGGTGTTTGCTTTTCCGGGATGCAACGGAAAGTTGGCTCGGGCGAGACGGGAATGTGAGTACATGATTTATTTAATATATATAAAAAAAAAGGTACAAACGAAAAGTGCGCACAGTGGCGGAGAACAAACTATGAAACCAAAAGACTATAGCATTAATAAACAAAAAAAACTTACTTGGCTTGGACTAAAAAGGAGCAGCGTGAACGATGGACATGAAAAACGAGTCAGAAATGTGCCGAGCATAAATGTGGGGATGTCACCAGAAAGACAAACTGAAAAACAATGAACTTAAATACTACAGACATGATTAACGAAAACAGGTGCGTGACTCAAAACGTGAAACGGGTGCGTGACGTGACAGGTGAAAACTAATGGGTTGCTATGGTGACAAACAAGAGTGCACAATGAGTCCAAACATGGAACAGGTGGAACTAATGGGGTAATCATGGAAACAAGACAAGGGAGTGAAAAGCCAGAAACTAAAGAGTTTACTAACTAAACAAAACATGACTAAAACAAAACATGATTACGCAGACATGACAGAATTCCCCCCTTACGGACAGATCCCAGATGACCAAGAAAAAAATTAACAAGAGTCATGGGAGGGCGGGAGGGGGACATGGCGGTGGGTCGCCAGCCCAAGTGGCCCCGAATCCATCGAGGCATAGTCATGTGGCGGCGGCGAGTGGAACGCCGCTGCAGCAGGCGAGGTGGGCGACCCGAGACGGGCCACATCCGTGGCCGACTGGGAGGTGGGCGCACTTGGCGTGGCGGGCGACCAGGTAGCGGCCATATCCGTGGCCGACGAGGAGACAGGCGCGTCGTCATCTTGGCAGGCGTGGAAGCTCGGCGTGGCAAGTCAGGCGGCGAAGCTCGGCGTGGCGCGTCAGGCGGAAAAGCTCGGCGTGGCGCGTCAGGCGGCGAAGCTCGGCGTGGGTCTTGGTCTTGGTCTTGGCGTGGGTCTTGGTCTTGGTCTTGGCATGGCGGGTCTTGGTCATGGCATGGCGGGTCTTGGTCTTGGTGTGGGTCTTGGTCTTGGCGTAGATCTTGGTCTTGGTCTTGGTCTTGGCGTGGGTCTTGGTCTTGGTCTTGGCATGGCAGGTCTTGGTCTTGGCATGGCGGGTCTTGGTCTTGGCTTGGCGGGTCTTGGGCTTGGTCTTGGCGTGGAGGGTCTTTGTCTTGGCATGGAGCTGGTGCTAGCCGTGGTGCGGCGACAGGTGCTAGCCGTGGTGCGACGACAGGTGCTAGCCGTGGTGCGGCGACAGGTGCTAGCCGTGGTGCGGCGACAGGTGCTAGCCGTGGTGCGGCGACATGTGCTAGCCGTGGTGCTGCGACAGGTGCTAGCCGTGGAGCTGCGACAGGTGCTAGCCGTGGAGCTGCGACAGGTGCTAGCCTTGGAGCAGCTAGCCGTGGTGCTAGCCTTGGAGCAGCTAGCCGTGGTGCTAGCCTTGGAGCAGCTAGCCGTGGTTCTAGCCGTGGTGCTGCTACTGGTGCTAGCCTTGGTGCAGGTGGAGGTGGCCTAGCTGGGGGTTGCGGCTTGGCATGGCGAAAGACCGGTGCTGGTGGCCGTGCTGGAGGCTGTGGCTTGGCAGGTCGAAAGACTGGTGGTGGCGGCCGTGCTGGAGGCTGTGGTTGCTATGGTGACAAACAAGAGTGCACAATGAGTCCAAACGTGGAACAGGTGAAACTAATGGGGTAATCATGGAAACAATACAAGGGAGTGAAAAGCCAGAAACTAAAGAGTTTACTAACTAAACAAAACATGACTAAAACAAAACATGATTACACGGACATGACAATGTTATTCTGTCCTGTTGCATTAAAATGTTGCGTTCAAATCCTCAGGAGTTTTAATGACAACAGAAACTTGGAATTGGCGACTGCTGTGTTCTGGTTGCCAAACCGAAGACGACAGAAGGCGGGAGACTATTATAATGTTGTGATAATGACAGCAGACTCCACTAAGAATGTGATAATGGCCTATTGTGCCCCGGGAAGAGTGCAAGCATTTAGGGGTTTTATTGGAATGACTAACACCTTCAATCCTTGAATTGTATAGTACAGTTCAAATAAAGAGAAATCTTCTTTAAAGGGGAGCTGCAATTTTTGGGGGGGGAATTTTGCCTATAATTCACAATCCTTATGTAGGACAAGAACACATGTTTTTCTTTTTTTATGCATTCTAACTCATAAATTAACATAAGCAAAAGGCAGCTAACAATGCAACCAATGGGAGTTGCTTTATTCCACCTATAAAGGCCTCTTTAAAAACATCCAAACCTCATTAACGTTTTATATACAAAATCCAAAAGGTGTGAAGTTGTCACTTTGTGTAAATGCATACTTGCCAACCCTCCCGAATTTTCCGGGAGACTCCCGAAATTCAGCGCCTATCCCGAAAACCTCCCGGGACAAATATTCTCCCGAAAATCTCCCGATTTTCAGCCGGAGCTGGAGGCCACACCCCCTCCAGCTCCATGCGGACCTGAGTGAGGACAGCCTTTTTTCACAACGGGAGGACAACAGGGTGACAAGAACTAAATCATCCAGACTAGAGACAAATTGTATTATTATGTTTATCTTACCTAAAAATAAATATATTTATTAATAAAAAAAAATAAAAAATTAAATACATTTTTACTATATTTTGCTAAAAACATCACAATTAATTGTATTTTTATTTGTATTTTTTCTGACTCCTTATTACATCCAGCCATAGAATTAAAATGAACAAATTTGAAATAATTAATTTTAAATTATTATAATAATTCATTTAAAATGACCATATTTAATTATTAAAATAATTGCTTGTTTATCAACAACTTTAACATTTAACATTTTGAAGCTCTCAGAAGCCAAGTTATGTTATATTCCTTAAGATTTATTTATGCAAGTTTGAAGTATCAATTATCTAAACACAGTTTTGTTTGCATATTTTCAGGATATATATATATATATATATATGTATATATATATATATATATATATATATATGCAGGCCCGGCCCTAACCAATCTGGCGCCCTAGGCAAGATTTTAGATGGCGCCCCCCCACATCGGCAGTGAACTGTATATACTCACAAGAAACCAAATAGCTTTGTCTTTGACCTTTTTTTTTTACTTAAAGAAAGCAAATTAACAATCAGAATAGTTAACAAGATAAAAAAAAAAATATGAATAAATAAATGAAGGCAAAAAATAAAAAATGAATATATGAAATACAATATTTTTTACATACATATTGCTTAATTAACATTAATGATGTGCACTTTAACAACTAGGCTTACAACTATACCTAATGGGTGGAAAAGTGACTATTACCTGCAGGGCAAACATTAGCTAACCAGAAGGCAATAACAATGTAAACAAAAAATACCTGCTTAAAAGATCTAATACAAATGTCCCTGAGGAATGTAAGGCGGGAGTACTGTAATTACCTAACGTTACATTATTATTTTCCATAACAATTTAGCCCCCTCCACAATATTAACCCGACGTTAAAACAGAACTAGCTATTTATTGATTATCAATTGCCGAATCATGTAACATTAGCTTAATGCTAAAAAGCCAGGTTACTATCACATTCTGTAACAGACAAATAATTTCATGTAGGCTAACGTTACCTACCTGCTACCTCTGTCTTTTTCTCGTTTCTCCTCCTCTTCTTTTCTCTTTTTTCTTCCCTGGGCACCTGACAGTTTTGGCCGTTTTGACATCTTGTGTTGATTTTTTGATGTGGTGACGTCCAAAAAGAGTCTTGATACGGGAAGGGAGGGGGCGCACCGGGCGATTTCTATTATATAGGCCTTACTTTGCATTTTAATTAACGTGGGATTATTTTTTGTATTTAGAAATAATAGTACCAACTTTTTTTTTTTTTTTCTCCAACATTTGTGGCACTGGCGTGGCGCCCCCTGATGGACGGCGCCCTTAGCATTTGCCTATACGGCCTATGCCACGGGCCGGCCCTGTATATATGTATGAAATACTTGACTTGGTGAATTCTAGCTGTAAATATACTCCTCCCCTCTTAGCCACGCCCCCAACCACGCCCCCCCACCCCCGACCACGCCCCCCCAGCCTCCACCCCCCCACCTCCCGAAATCGGAGGTCTCAAGGTTGGCAAGTATGTGTAAATGGTAAATAAAAAACATTTTTTTCAACCTATATTCAATTGAATAGACTGCAAAGACAAGATACTTAACGTTCGAACTGGAAAACGTTATTTTTTTGCAAATATCAGCTCATTTGGAATTTGATGCCAGTAATATGTTTCAAAAAAAGCTGGCACGAGTGGCAAAAAAGAGTGAGAAAGTTGAGGAATGCTCATCAAATACTTATTTGGAACATCCCACAGGTGAACAGGCTAATTGGGAACAGGTGGGTGCCATGATTGGGTATAAAAGCAGCTTCCATGAAATGCTCAGTCATTCACAAACAAGAATGGGGCGAGGGTCGCCATTTGATGAACAAATGTGTGAGCAAATTGTTTAAGAACAACATTTCTCAACCAGCTATTGAAAGGAATTTGGGGATTTCACCATCTACGCTCTGTAATATCATCAAAAGGTTCCGAAAAGTTGGAGAAATCACTGCACCTAAGCAGCAAGGCTGAAAACCAACATTGAATGCCCGTGACCTTGGATCCCTCAGGCAGTACTGCATTAAAACTCTACTACGCAAAGCGAAAGCCATTTATCAACAACACCCAGAAACGCCGCGACATCAGTGTGTAAAGGATATCACCACATGGGCTCAGGAACACTTCAGAAACCCACTGTCAGTAACTACAGTTGGTCGCTACATCTGTAAGTGCAAGTTAAAACTCTCCTATGCAAGGCGAAAACCGTTTATCAACAACACCCAGAAACGCCGTCGGCTTCGCTGGGCCGGAGCTCATCTAAGATGGACTGATACAAAGTGGAAAAGTGTTCTGTGGTCTGACGAGTCCACATTTCAAATTGTTTTTGGAAACTGTGGACGTCGTGTCCACCGGACCAAAGAGGAAAAGAACCATCCGGATTGTTCTAGGCGCAAAGTGTAAAAGGCAGCATGTGTGATGGTATGGGGGTGTATTAGTGCCCAAGACATGGGTAACTTACACATCTGTGAAGGCACCATTAATGCTGAAAGGTACATACAAGTTTCGGAGCAACATATGTTGCCATCCAAGCAACGCTAACATGGACGCCCCTGCTTATTTCAGCAAGACAATGCCAAGCCACGTGTTACAACAGTCGGTTTATGACCACAACCTTATCCTATCCAGGTGAGAACCATCATTTATCATCTAGAATTAACTTTCATCAGCTCAGTGGCAAATGCAGCAGCTCGCGAGCTCATGATGTCTCCGTGATCACGGCACAACTAAAAAATAGTTTGTCCGCTTATTATAACAATACCATCCATCCATCCATCTTCTTCCGCTTATCCGAGGTCGGGTCGCGGGGGCAGCAGCCTAAGCAGGGAAGCCCAGACTTCCCTCTCCCCAGCCACTTCGTCCAGCTCTTCCTGTGGGACCCCGAGGCGTTCCCAGGCCAGCCGGGAGACATAGTCTTCCCAACGTGTCCTGGGTCTTCCCCGCGGCCTCCTACCGGACGGACGTGCCCTAAACACCTCCCTAGGGAGGCGTTCGGGTGGCATCCTGACCAGATGCCCGAACCACCTCATCTGGCTCCTCTCCATGTGGAGGAGCAGCGGCTTTACTTTGAGGTCCTCCCGGATGACAGAGCTTCTCACCCTATCTCTAAGGGAGAGCCCCGCCACCCGGCGGAGGAAACTCATTTCGGCCGCTTGTACCCGTGATCTTGTCCTTTCGGTCATAACCCAAAGCTCATGACCATAGGTGAGGATGGGAACGTAGATCGACCGGTAAATTGAGAGCTTTGCCTTCCGGCTCAGCTCCTTCTTCACCACAACGGATCGATACAGCGTCCGCATTACTGAAGACGCCGCACCGATCCGCCTGTCGATCTCACGATCCACTCTTCCCTCACTCGTGAACAAGACTCCGAGGTACTTGAACTCCTCCACTTGGGGCAAGATCTCCTCCCCAACCCGGAGATGGCACTCCACCCTTTTCCGGGCGAGAACCATGGACTCGGACTTGGAGGTGCTGATTCTCATCCCAGTCGCTTCACACTCAGCTGCGAACCGATCCAGTGAGAGCTGAAGATCCTGGCCAGATGAAGCCATCAGGACCACATCATCTGCAAAAAGCAGAGACCTAATCCTGCAGCCACCAAACAAGATCCCCTCAACACCATGACTGCGCCTAGAAATTCTGTCCATAAAAGTTATGAACAGAATCGGTGACAAAGGGCAGTCTTGGCGGAGTCCAACCCTCACTGGAAACGTGTCCGACTTACTACCGGCAATGCGGACCAAGCTCTGGCACTGATCATACAGGGAGCGGACTGCCACAATCAGACAGTCCGATACCCCGTACTCTCTGAGCACTCCCCACAGGACTTCCCGAGGGACACGGTCGAATGCCTTCTCCAAGTCCACAAAACACATGTAGACTGGTTGGGCAAACTCCCATGCACCCTCAAGGACCCTGCCGAGAGTATAGAGCTGGTCCACAGTTCCACGACCAGGACGAAAACCACACTGTTCCTCCTGAATCCGAGGTTCGACTATCCGGCGTAGCCTCCTCTCCAGTACACCTGAATAGACCTTACCGGGAAGGCTGAGGAGTGTGATCCCACGATAGTTAGAACACACCCTCCGGTTCCCCTTCTTAAAGAGAGGAACCACCACCCCGGTCTGCCAATCCAGTGGTACCGCCCCCGATGTCCACGCGATGCTGCAGAGTCATATAACAATACCGCTAATGGTTAATATTTAGGTCACGAGATGTACTTTTGTAAATGGATGTTTTTTTTTAGAGGGCTGTATGGGCAAAATAGGGTACTTCCATTGGACCATTGTTAGCCGCCTGGTCCTGGTAGTATTTTATGACTTAAAATGCATCAAAAAAAGAAAAACATATGTGCTATTATCTTACATAAAAAATGTGAATTATAAGCAAAATTCCTTAAAATTGCAGTTCTCCAAGCAGGGCCGGCCCGTGGCATAGGCCGTATAGGCAAATGCTAAGGGCGCCGTCCATCAGGGGGCGCCACGCAAGTGCCACAAAAAAGAGAAAAAAAAGTTGGTACTATTATTTCTAAATACAAAAAATAATCCCACGTTAATTAAAATGCAAAGTAAAGCCTATTTAATAGAAATATTATTTGTTACAACACCCCCACCCCCCCGCACGGTGCGCCCCCTCCCTTCCCGTATCATGACTCTTTTTGGACGTCACCACATCAAAAAAATCAACACAAGATGTCAAAACGGCCAAAACTGTCAGGTGCCCAGGGAAGAAAAAAGAGAAAAGAAGAGGAGTAGAAACGAGAAAAAGACAGAGGTAGCAAGTAGGTAACGTTAGCCTACATGAAATGATTTGTCTGTTACAGAATGTGATAGTAACCTGGCTTTTTAGCATTAAGCTAATGTTACATGAGTCGGCAATTGCTAATCAATAAATAGCTAGTTCTGTTTTAACGTCGGGTTAATATTGTGGAGGGGGCTAAATTGTTATGGAAAATAATAATGTAACGTTAGGTAATTACAGTACTCCCACCTTACATTCCTCAGGGACATTTGTATTATATATTTTAAGCAGGTGTTTTTTGTTTACATTGTTATTGCCTTCTGGTTAGCTAATGTTTGCCCTGCAGGTAATAGTCACTTTTCCACCCCTTTATATATTAGGTATAGTTGTAAGTAAAAAAAAAAAAGGTCAAAGACAAAGCTATTCGGTTTCTTGTGAGTATATACACTTCACTGCCGATGTGGGGGGGCGCCACCTAAAATCTTGCCTAGGGCGCCAGATTGGTTAGGGCCGGGCCTGTCTCCAAGTATTAATTTGGCTTCTTACAAGGCAGCAGTTGTGGTAAGAAATGCAGAAACTCCACTACTGCTTACATTTCATAACAGTGTAGAACATGCATCCAACTAGACGTCAACTCATTTATTGGTAGGGAAGGGAATATGTTTCTCCCATTTATTACTCAATAACATCTGCCACAATTTCACAATTGCAAACAATAAATTAGTTTTCTGTGGTCATTTTTCCCCATTTTCTCCCAGCACACATTGTCATTGTCGGGGTTTACTTCATTTCCAATGGCTTCATTCCAGTTTCCGAATAGCGTTGACATTCCAATCACTGTCACTATCCCACTGTGACTCTCCTCCACCTGTCTGCACATCACCTCTGCCTTCCACCTTTCGCTGCTTCTACCAGGTTTTTTTCTTCCTTCTGGTAATACATTTTTACCTGCAAGAAACTACATTGTCATCACCACTGGACTTGAGTTGAGGTCATGGTATTGGGAGTGGGTCCAGGATGCGTTATAGTAATTGTTTGGAATGTTTTCTTGGTTACGTACAAACAATGTTTTTAACTGAGAGGACATTTTAAAATCAAGCTTTGTCATGATTGAGACAAAGCTTGATTTGTCTCAAATCAAGCTTTTCTGTCTTCAGTGTTAAACAGAAAAAATGTAGTTAATTTCCATGAAACTCTGGCATTCCCAGGCCAGCCGGGAGACATAGTCTTCCCAACGTGTCCTGGGTCTTCCCCGTGGCCTCCTACCGGTCGGACGTGCCCTAAACACCTGGGGTGGCATCCTGACCAGATGCCCGAACCACCTCATCTGGCTCCTCTCCATGTGGAGGAGCAGCGGCTTTACTTTGAGCTCCTCCCGGATGACAGAGCTTCTCACCCTATCTCTAAGGGAGAGACCCGCCACCCGGCGGAGGAAACTCATTTGGGCCGCTTGTACCCGTGATCTTGTCCTTTCGGTCATAACCCAAAGCTCATGACCATAGGTGAGGATGGGAACGTAGATCGACCGGTAAATTGAGAGCTTCGCCTTCCGGCTCAGCTCCTTCTACACCACAACGGATCGATACAGCGTCCGCATTACTGAAGACGCCGCACCGATCCGCCTGTCGATCTCACCATCCACTCTTCCCTCACTCGTGAACAAGACTCCCAGGTACTTGAACTCCTCCACTTGGGGCAGGGTCTCTGGCACTCCACCCTTTTCCAGGCGAGAACCATGGACTCGGACTTGGAGGTGCTGATTCTCATCCCAGTCGCTTCACACTCAGCTGCGAACCGATCCAGTGAGAGCTGAAGATCCTGGCCAGATGAAGCCATCAGGACCACATCATCTGCAAAAAGCAGAGACCTAAACCAGATCCCCTCAACGCCTTGACTGCGCCTAGAAATTTTGTCCATAAAAGTTATGAACAGAATGGGTGACAAAGGGCAGCCTTGGCGGAGTCCAACCCTCACTGGAAACGTGTCCGACTTACTGCCGGCAATGCGGACCAAGCTCTGACACTGATCATACAGGGAGCGGACTGCCACAATCAGACAGTCCGCTACCCCATACTCTCTGAGCACTCCCCACAGGACTTCCCGAGGGACACGGTCGAATGCCTTCTCCAAGTCCACAAAGCACATGTAGACTGGTTGGGCAAACTCCCATGCACCCTCAAGGACCCTGCCGAGAGTATGTGTGTATATGTCATACATACTTGCCAACCTTGAGACCTCCGATTTCAGGAGGTGGGGGTGCTCAGGGAGGGTTGGGGGCGTGGTTAAGAGGGGAGGAGTACAGGTAAAAGCCAGTAAATTAGAATATTTTGAAAAACTTGATTTATTTCAGTAATTGCATTCAAAAGGTGTAACTTGTACATTATATTTATTCATTGCACACAGACTGATGCATTCAAATGTTTATTTCATTTAATTTTGATGATTTGAAGTGGCAACAAATGAAAATCCAAAATTCCGTGTGTCACAAAATTAGAATATTACTTAAGGCTAATACAAAAAAGGGATTTTTAGAAATGTTGGCCAACTGAAAAGTATGAAAATGAAAAATATGAGCATGTACAATACTCAATACTTGGTTGGAGCTCCTTTTGCCTCAATTACTGCGTTAATGCGGCGTGGCTTGGAGTCGATGAGTTTCTGGCACTGCTCAGGTGTTATGAGAGCCCAGGTTGCTCTGATAGTGGCCTTCAACTCTTCTGCGTTTTTGGGTCTGGCATTCTGCATCTTCCTTTTCACAATACCCCACAGATTTTCTATGGGGCTAAGGTCAGGGGAGTTGGCGGGCCAATTTAGAACAGAAATACCATGGTCCGTAAACCAGGCACGGGTAGATTTTGCGCTGTGTGCAGGCGCCAAGTCCTGTTGGAACTTGAAATCTCCATCTCCATAGAGCAGGTCAGCAGCAGGAAGCATGAAGTGCTCTAAAACTTGCTGGTAGACGGCTGCGTTGACCCTGGATCTCAGGAAACAGAGTGGACCGACACCAGCAGATGACATGGCACCCCAAACCATCACTGATGGTGGAAACTTTACACTAGACTTCAGGCAACGTGGATCCTGTGCCTCTCCTGTCTTCCTCCAGACTCTGGGACCTCGATTTCCAAGGGAAATGCAAAATTTGCTTTCGCCAGAAAACATGACTTTGGACCACTCAGCAGCAGTCCAGCTGGTGTCGGTCCACTCTGTTTCCTGAGATCCAGGGTCAACGCAGCCGTCTACCAGCAAGTTTTAGAGCACTTCATGCTTCCTGCTGCTGACCTGCTCTATGGAGATGGAGATTTCAAGTTCCAACAGGACTTGGCGCCTGCACACAGCGCAAAATCTACCCGTGCCTGGTTTACGGACCATGGTATTTCTGTTCTAAATTGGCCCGCCAACTCCCCTGACCTTAGCCCCATAGAAAATCTGTGGGGTATTGTGAAAAGGAAGATGCAGAATGCCAGACCCAAAAACGCAGAAGAGTTGAAGGCCACTATCAGAGCAACCTGGGCTCTCATAACACCTGAGCAGTGCCAGAAACTCATCGACTCCATGCCACGCCGCATTAACGCAGTAATTGAGGCAAAAGGAGCTCCAACCAAGTATTGAGTATTGTACATGCTCATATTTTTCATTTTCATACTTTTCAGTTGGCCAACATTTCTAAAAATCCCTTTTTTGTATTAGCCTTAAGTAATATTCTAATTTTGTGACACACGGAATTTTGGATTTTCATTTGTTGCCACTTCAAATCATCAAAATTAAATGAAATAAACATTTGAATGCATCAGTCTGTGTGCAATGAATAAATATAATGTACAAGTTACACCTTTTGAATGCAATTACTGAAATAAATCAAGTTTTTCAAAATATTCTAATTTACTGGCTTTTACCTGTATTTATCCATTTTGATTTGTTTTAAAGGTGTCTAGAATACATCAATTGTTTCCTACGGGATTTTTATTTCCATGCAATTTCGGTTTTCAACGGTCCCTTTGAAAGGGATTAATAATGAAAACCGAGGTACCACCGTACGTTCACGGTGGTCTGAACCCAATTAAATGTTGTCATTAAAACGTCATGTCTCGCAGTCATGCATCGATCTAACGGTCTCAGCAGGTCCTGTAACATTCTGAGAAACATGACTCATCCACCACCTGTTCTCTCTACCGCCATCTGTTAGCTGCTTCAGAGCTCTGGAAACTTTCTGAAAGCTTTTCCCCCTCCAGACATAAGTTCAATTGTTTCACACCTCATTCCTTTCCAATGCATTTAGCAGATGTATATTTTTTGTATCCATAGTCCATACTTTCAAAGTGTATTTTTATACACTAGGAAGGGTGAATGCTGTCAACCCACAACGCCACATAAGAAATAAAATAAAATTGCAAGGACCATTCTGACATTATTCACTTTTTTATCATTTATTAATTAAATTTGTATTAAACATTATAAAACCAATTCAGTGTAGGGCAAAATAAGCTGTTAGATAAATTTCAGTTTGACTATTATTGTCCACAATTTGAAACCGAGAGAGAAAACAGAACCAAACCAGCAACATGAACAGGGACATGACGACTTAAAAACATAACCTAACTAGATGAGGCAATTACTGACGGAATTGCGTGTGGATGCTCCGATGCCAAAGTTGAACTGAAATCCCAATTTAGAATTGTTGAAGTAGAGCACACAATTCCCAAACAGTCTGAATATTTTGAAGTTGAAACGGTTGGAATCAGATGAAAAATGTGGGAGTTGTGGAACTTTGAAGATTGTCCCATTGAAATTTCCCCAAAAAATTGGGATTTTTTTTGACAATGGTAAACAACTTGAATGAGTTGAAATGGTTGGTGTTGGAATT
Source organism: Nerophis lumbriciformis (assembly GCF_033978685.3). Taxonomy (NCBI): domain Eukaryota; kingdom Metazoa; phylum Chordata; class Actinopteri; order Syngnathiformes; family Syngnathidae; genus Nerophis; species Nerophis lumbriciformis. The sequence goes on along the minus strand of NC_084561.2, from coordinate 43,358,808 downwards.
TTTCAAATCGGTCAAGAAATGTTGAAGTAGTAACATGTTGAGTTGAGAAATGGTATTACGGAATTTCGGGAAAACCAGGAATTTTTCCAGTTCAAAAAAAGACTTTTGTTTTTTGTCCTAATTAATAAAAATGTTTAGACGGTGCAACGGTTGAGATGGGTTGAAAAATGTGGTAGGAGTAGTCGCCAGAAAAAAGGGTGGAAATAGGGCTTTGGAAAACCAGGAATGCTGGAAAATCCTGTAATTTTTTTGAACTTGGAAAAAGGGTAGTTTGACTTTCCAGGATGGTGAAATGTATTGAAGGTAGAATGGTGTGAATAGGTTGTAATATGTGGAAATTGTGAAAGTTTGAAAAATGGCCAATTCATTTTGAATGGGAAAAATATCCCGGCAAACCTGCAATTCTGGGAAATCTGGGAATTTTTGGAATGTGTCAAGAGAAAGACAGAAACTCCCAAATAGGCTGAACAGTTTGAAGTTGGAGCGGTTTGAATCAGCTGAAAAATGTGGAAGATGTGGAACTTTGAAGAATGTCCCATTAAAGTTTCCCAAAAAATTGGGAATTTCAAAAAAAGCGGGAATTTTTAAAAAAAAATGGTAGGTGTTGGAATTTTTCAAATCGGTCAAGGAATGTTGAAGTAGTAACATGTTGAATTAAGAAATGGTATTCCGGAATTCCGGGAATTTCGGGAGAAAACAGGAATTTTTCCAGTTCAAAAAACACTTCGTTTTTTTGTCCTAATTAAGACAAATGTTTAGACGGTGAAATGGTTGAAGTGGGTTGGAAAATGTGGGAGGAGTAGTCACCAGAAAAAAGGATGGAAATAGGGCTGTGGAAAACCAGGAATGCTGGAAAATCCTGGAACTTTTTTGAACTTGAAAAAAGGGTAGTTTGAATATCCAGGATGGTGGAATGTGTTGAAGGTGGAATGGCTTGAATCGGTTGAAATATGTGGAAATGGTAAAAGTTTGAAAAATGGCCAATTCATTTGGAATGGGAAAAATGTCCCGGAAAACCTGCAATTCTGGGAAATCTGGGAATTTTTGGAAGTGGTCAAGGGAAAGCCTGTGATTCCTGTATACGCTGAACAGTTTGAAGTTGGAACGGTTTGAATTTGATGAAACATGTGGGAGATGTGGAACTTTGAAGAATGCCCCATTGAAGTTTCCCAAAAAATTGGGAATTTCGGGAAAAGCGGGAATTTTCTTGAAAATGGTAAAACAAACTTGAATGGTCTGAATGAGTTGAAATGGTTGGTGTTGGAATTTTTCAAATCGGTCAAGAAATGTTAAAGTAGTAACATGTTGAATTGAGAAATTGTATTACGGAATACCGGGAATTTCGGGAAAACCGGGAATTTTTCCAGTTAAAATAAAACACTTTTTTTTTTTGTCCTAATTAAGACGAATGTTTTGACGGTGGAACGGTTGAAGTGGGAGGAGTAGTCGGCAGAATAAAGGGTGGAAATAGGGCTTTGGAAATTTGGAATTTCTTTGAACTTGGAAAAAAGGTAGTTTGAATTTCCAGGATGGTGGAATGTGTTGAAGGTGGAATGGTTTGAATGGGTTGAATTATGTGGAAATGGTAAAAGTTTGAAAAATGGCCAATTCATTTTGAATGGGAAAAATGTCCCGGAAAACCTGCAATTCTGGGAAATCTGGGAATTTTTGGAAGTGGTCAAGGGAAAGCCTGTGATTCCTGTATACGCTGAACAGTTTGAAGTTGGAACGGTTTGAATTTGATGAAAAATGTGGGAGATGTGGAACTTTGAAGAATGTCCCATTGAAGTTTCCCAAAAAATTGGGAATTTCGGGAAAAGCGGGAGTTTTCTTGAAAATGGTCAAACAAACTTGAATGGTCTGAATGAGTTGAAATGGTTGGGGTTGGAATTTTTCAAATCGGTCAAGAAATTTTGAAGAAGTAACATGTTGAATTGAGAAATGGTATTACGGAATACCGGGAATTTCGGGAAAACCAGGAATTTTTCCAGTTCAAAAAAAGACTTTTGTTTTTTGTCCTAATTAAGAAAAATGTTTAGACGGTGCAACGGTTGAGATGGGTTGAAAAATGTGGTAGGAGTAGTCGCCAGAAAAAAGGGTGGAAATAGGGCTTTGGAAAACCAGGAATGCTGGAAAATCCTGGAACTTTTTTGAACTTGGAAAAAGGGTAGTCTGAATTTCCAGGATGGTGAAATATGTTGAAGGTGGAATGGCTTGTATCGGTTGAAATATGTGGAAATGGTAGAAGTTTGAAAAATGGCCAATTCATTTTGAATGGGAAAAATGTCCCAGAAAACCTGCAAATCAGGGAATTTTTGGAATGTGGCAAGGGAAAGGCCGCAATTCTCGAAAAGGCTGAACAGTTTGAAGTTGGAACGGTTTAAATCAGATGAAAAATGTGGAAGTTGTGGAACTTTAAAGAATGTCCCATTGAAGTTTCCCAAAAAATTGGGAATTTCGGGAAAAGCGGGACATTTTTAAAAAATGGTAAAAAAAAAAACTTGAATGGTCTGAATGAGTTGAAATGGTTGGTGTTGGAATTTTTCAAATCGGCCAAGAAATGTTGAAGTAGTAACATGTTGAGTTGAGAAATGGTATTACGGAATTCCGGGAATTTCGGGAAAACCGGGAATTTTTCCAGTTCAAAAAAACACTTTGTTTTTTGTCCTAATTAAGACGAACGTTTTGACGGGGGAACAGTTGAAGTGGTTTGAAAAATGTGGGAGGAGTAGGCGCCAGAAAAAAGGGTGCAAATAGGGCTTTGGAAAACCAGGAATTCTGTAAAATCCTGTAAATTTTTTTAACTTGGAAAAAGGGTAGTTTGAATTTCCAGGATGGTGGAATGTGTTGAAGGCGGAATGGCTTGAATCGGTTGAAATATGTGGAAATGGTAGAAGTTTGAAAAATGGCCAATTCATTTTGAATGAGAAAAATGTCCCGGAAAACCTGCAATTCTGGGAAATCAGGGAATTTTTGGAATGTGGCAAGGGAAAGGCCGCAATTCTCAAATAGGCTGAACAGTTTGAAGTTGGAGCGGTTTGAATCAGATGAAAAAGGTGAAAGTTGTGGAACTTTGAAGAATGTCCCATTGAAGTTTCCCAAAAAATTGGGAATTTCGGGAAAAGCGGGAATTTTCTTGAAAATGGTAAAACAAACTTGAATGGTCTGAATGAGTTGAAATGGTTGGTGTTGGAATTTTTCAAATCGGTCAAGAAATGTTGAAGTAGTAACATGTTGAGTTGAGAAATGGTATTACGGAATACCGGGAATTTCGGGAAAACCAGGAATTTTTCCAGTTCAAAAAAAGACTTTTGTTTTTTGTCCTAATTAATAAAAATGTTTAGACGGTGCAACGGTTGAGATGGGTTGAAAAATGTGGTAGGAGTAGTCGCCAGAAAAAAGGGTGGAAATAGGGCTTTGGAAAACCAGGAATGCTGGAAAATCCTGTAATTTTTTTGAACTTGGAAAAAGGGTAGTTTGACTTTCCAGGATGGTGAAATGTGTTGAAGGTAGAATGGTGTGAATAGGTTGTAATATGTGGAAATTGTGAAAGTTTGAAAAATGGCCAATTCATTTTGAATGGGAAAAATATCCCGGAAAACCTGCAATTCTGGGAAATCTGGGAATTTTTGGAATGTGTCAAGAGAAAGACAGAAACTCCCAAATAGGCTGAACAGTTTGAAGTTGGAGCGGTTTGAATCAGCTGAAAAATGTGGAAGATGTGGAACTTTGAAGAATGTCCCATTGAAGCTTCCCAAAAAATTGGGAATTTCGGGAAATACAGGAATTTTTCTTGAAAATGGTAACACAAACTTGAATGGTCTGAATGAGTTGAAATGGTTGGTGTTGGAATTTTTCAAATCGGTCAAGAAATGTTGAAGTAGTAACATGTTGAGTTGAGAAATGGTATTACGGAATTCCGGGAATTTCGGGAAAACCGGGAATTTTTCCAGTTCAAAAAAACACTTTGTTTTTTGTCCTAATTAAGACGAATGTTTTGACGGTGGAACGGTTGAAGTGGGAGGAGTAGTCGGCAGAATAAAGGGTGGAAATAGGGCTTTGGAAATTTGGAATTTCTTTGAACTTGGAAAAAAGGTAGTTTGAATTTCCAGGATGGTGGAATGTGTTTGAATGGGTTGAATTATGTTGAAATGTTGGAAGTTTGAAAAATGGCCAATTCATTTTGAATGGGAAAAATGTCCCGGAAAACCTGCAATTCTGGGAAATCTGGGAATTTTTGGAAGTGGTCAAGGGAAAGCCTGTGATTCCTGTATACGCTGAACAGTTTGAAGTTGGAACGGTTTGAATTTGATGAAAAATGTGGGAGATGTGGAACTTTGAAGAATGTCCCATTGAAGTTTCCAAAAAAATTGGGAATTTCGGGAAAAGCGGGAGTTTTCTTGAAAATGGTAAAACAAACTTGAATGGTCTGAATGAGTTGAAATGGTTGGGGTTGGAATTTTTCAAATCGGTCAAGAAATGTTGAAGTAGTAACATGTTGAGTTGAGAAATGGTATTACGGAATTCCGGGAATTTCGGGAAAACCGGGAATTTTTCCAGTTCAAAAAAACACTTTGTTTTTTGTCCTAATTAAGACGAATGTTTTGACGGTGGAACGGTTGAAGTGGGAGGAGTAGTCGGCAGAATAAAGGGTGGAAATAGGGCTTTGGAAATTTGGAATTTCTTTGAACTTGGAAAAAAGGTAGTTTGAATTTCCAGGATGGTGGAATGTGTTTGAATGGGTTGAATTATGTTGAAATGTTGGAAGTTTGAAAAATGGCCAATTCATTTTGAATGGGAAAAATGTCCCGGAAAACCTGCAATTCTGGGAAATCTGGGAATTTTTGGAAGTGGTCAAGGGAAAGCCTGTGATTCCTGTATACGCTGAACAGTTTGAAGTTGGAACGGTTTGAATTTGATGAAAAATGTGGGAGATGTGGAACTTTGAAGAATGTCCCATTGAAGTTTCCAAAAAAATTGGGAATTTCGGGAAAAGCGGGAGTTTTCTTGAAAATGGTAAAACAAACTTGAATGGTCTGAATGAGTTGAAATGGTTGGTGTTGGAATTTTTCAAATCGGTCAAGAAATGTTGAAGAAGTAACATGTTGAATTGTGAAATGGTATTACGGAATACCGGGAATTTTGGGAAAACCAGGAATTTTTCCAGTTCAAAAAAATACTTTTGTTTTTTGTCCTAATTAAGAAAAATGTTTAGACTGTGCAACGGTTGAGATGGGTTGAAAAATGTGGTAGGAGTAGTCGCAAGAAAAAAGGGTGGAAATAGGGCTTTGGAAAACCAGGAATTCTGGAAAATCCTGTAATTTTTTTTTAATTTGGAAAAAAGGTAGTTTGAATTTCCAGGATGGTGGAATGTGTTGAAGGTGGAATGGCTTGAATCGGTTGAAATATGTGGAAACGGTAGAAGTTTGAAAAATGGCCAATTCATTTTGAATGGGAAAAATGTCCCGGAAAACCTGCAATTCTGGGAAATCAGGGAATTTTTGGAATGTGGCAAGGGAAAGGCCACAATTCTCGAATAGGCTGAACAGTTTGAAGTTGGAACGCTTTGAATCAGATGAAAAATGTGGAAGTTGTGGAACTTTGAAGAATGTCCCATTGAAGTTTCCCAAAAAATTGGGAATTTCGGGATATGCGGGAGTTTTCTTGAAAATGGTAAAACAAACTTGAATGGTCTGAATGACTTGAAATGGTTGGTGTTGGAATTTTTCAAATCGGTCAAGAAATGTTGAAGTAGTAACATGTTGAATTGAGAAATGGTATTACGGAATTCTGGGAATTTCGTGAAAACCGGGAATTTTTCCAGTTCAAAAAAACACTTCTTTTTTTGTCCTAATTAAGACGAATGTTTTGACGGGGGAACAGTTGAAGTGGTTTGAAAAATGTGGGAGGAGTAGTCGCCAGAAAAAAGGGTGGAAATAGGGCTTTGGAAAACCAGGAATTCTGTAAAATCCTGTAAAAAAAATTTAATTTGGAAAAAAGGTAGTTTGAATTTCCAGGATGGTGGAATGTGTTGAAAGTGAATGATTTGAATGGGTTGAAATATGTGGAAATGTTGGAAGTTTGAAAAATGGCCAATTCATTTGGAATGGGAAAAATGTCCCGGAAAACCTGCAATTTTGGGAAATCTGGGAATTTTTGGAAGTTGTCAAGGGAAAGCCTGTGATTCCTGTATACGCTGAACAGTTTGAAGTTGTAACGGTTTGAATTTGATGAAAAATGTGGGAGATGTGGAACTTTGAAGAATGTCCCATTGAAGTTTCCCAAAAAATTGGGAATTTCGGGAAAAGCGGGAGTTTTCTTGAAAATGGTAAAACAAACTTGAATGGTCTGAATGAGTTGAAATGGTTGGGGTTGGAATTTTTCAAATCGGTCAAGAAATGTTGAAGAAGTAACATGTTGAATTGAGAAATGGTATTACGGAATACCGGGAATTTCGGGAAAACCAGGAATTTTTCCAGGTCAAAAAAAGACTTTTGTTTTTTGTCCTAATTAAGAAAAATGTTTAGACGGTGGAACGGTTGAAGTGGGTTGAAAAATGTGGGAGGAGTAGTCACCAGAAAAAAGGGTGGAAATAGGGCTTTGGAAAACCAGGAATTCTGGAAAATCCTGGAACTTTTTTGAACTTGGAAAAAGAGTAGTTTGAATTTCCAGGATGGTGGAATGGCTTGAATCGGTTGAAATATGTGGAAATGGTAGAAGTTTGAAAAATTTTGTCCTGGAAAACCTGCAATTCTGGGAAATCAGGGAATTTTTGGAATGTGGCAAGGGAAAGGCCACAATTCTTGAATAGGCTGAACAGTTTGAAGTTGGAACGCTTTGAATCAGATGAAAAATGTGGAAGTTGTGGAACTTTGAAGAATGTCCCATTGAAGTTTCCCAAAAAATTAGGAATTTCGGGAAAAGCGGGACATTTTTTAAAAATGGTAAAAAACTTGAATGGTCTGAATGAGTTGAAATGGTTGGTGTTGGAATTTTTCAAATCGGTCAAAAAATGTTGAAGTAGTAACATGTTGAAATGAGAAATGGTATTACGGAATTTCGGGAAAACCGGGAATTTTTCCTGTTAAAAAAAACACTTAGTTTTTTTGTCCTAATTAAGAAAAATGTTTAGACGGGGGAACCGTTGAAGTGGGTTGAAAAATGTGGGAGGAGTAGTCACCAGAAAAAAGGGTGGAAATAGGGCTTTGGAAAACCAGGAATTCTGGAAAATCCTGGAACTTTTTTGAACTTGGAAAAAGAGTAGTTTGAATTTCCAGGATGGTGGAATGTGTTGAAGGTGGAATGGCTTGATTCGGTTGAAATATGTGGAAATGGTAGAAGTTTGAAAAATGGCCAATTCATTTTGAATGGGAAAATGTCCCGGAAAACCTGCAAATCAGGGAATTTTTGGAATGTGGCAAGGGAAAGGCCGCAATTCTCGAAAAGGCTGAACAGTTTGAAGTTGGAACGGTTTGAATCAGATGAAAAATGTGGAAGTTGTGGAACTTTGAAGAATGTCCCATTGAAGTTTCCCAAAAAAATGAGAATTTCAGGAAAAGCGGGAAATGTTTTAAAAATGGGGAAAAAAAACTTGAATGGTCTGAATGAGTTGAAATGGTTGGTGTTGGAATTTTTCAAATCGGTCAAGGAATGTTGAAGTAGTAACATGTTGAATTGAGAAATGGTATTGCGGAATTTCGGGGAAACCGGGAATTTTTCCTGTTAAAAAAAACACTTTGTTTTTTGTCCTAATTAAGACGAATATTTAGACGGGGGAACAGTTGAAGTGGTTTGAAAAATGCGGGATGAGTAGTCACCAGAAAAAAGGGTGGAATAGGGCTTTGGAAAACCAGAAATGCTGGAAAATCCTGGAACTTTTTTGAACTTGAAAAAAGGGTAGTTTGAATTTCCAGGATGGTGGAATGTGTTGAAGGTGGAATGGCTTGAATTGGTTGAAATATGTGGAAATGGTAAAAGTTTGAAAAATGGCCAATTCATTTTGAATGGGAAAAATGTCCAGGAAAACCTGCAAATCAGGGAATTTTTGGAATGTGGCAAGGGAAAGGCCGCAATTCTCGAAAAGGCTGAACATTTTGAAGTTGGAACGGTTTGAATCAGATGAAAAATGTGGAAGTTGTGGAACTTTGAAGAATGTCCCATTAAAGTTTCCCCAAAAATTGGGAATTTCGGGAAAAGCGGGACATTTTTTAAAAATGGTAAAAAAACAAACTTGAATGGTCTGAATGAGTTGAAATGGTTGGTGTTGGAATTTTTCAAATCGGTCAAGAAATGTTGAAGTAGTAACATGTTGAATTGAGAAATGGTATTACGGAATTCCGGGAATTTCGTGAAAACCGGGAATTTTTCCAGTTCAAAAAAACACTTTGTTTTTTGTCCTAATTAAGACGAATATTTAGACGGGGGAACAGTTGAAGTGGTTTGAAAAATGCGGGATGAGTAGTCGCCAGAAAAAAGGGTGGAAATAGGGCTTTGGAAAACCAGGAATTCTGGAAAATCCTGTAATTTTTTTGAATTTGGAAAAAAGGTAGTTTGAATTTCAGGATGGTGGAATGTGTTGAAGGTGGAATGGTTTGAATGGGTTGAAATATGTGGAAATGTTGGAAGTTTGAAAAATGGCCAATTCATTTTGAGTGGGAAAAATGTCCCGGAAAACCTGCAATTCTGGGAAATCTGGGAATTTTCGGAATGTGTCAAGAGAAAGACAGAAACTCCCAAATAGACTGAACAGTTTGAAGTTGGAGCGGTTTGAATCAGATGAAAAATGTGGAAGATGTGGAACTTTGAAGAATGTCCTATTGAAGTTTCCCAAAAATTTGGGAATTTCGAAAAAAGCGGGCATTTTTATTGAAAATGGTAAAAAAAAACTTGAATGAGTTGAAATGGTTGGTGTTGGAATTTTTCAAATCGGTGAAAGAATGTTGAAGTAGTAACATGTTGAATTGAGAAATGGTATTACGGAATTCCGGGAGAAAACAGGAATTTTTCCAGTTCAAAAAACACTTTGTTCTTTGTTCTAATTAAGACGAATGTTTAGACGGGGGAACGGTTGAAGTGGGTTGAAAAGTGTGGAAGGAGTAGTCGCCAGAAAAGAGTAGAAATAGGGCTTTGGAAAACCAGGAATTCTGGAAAATCCTGGAACTTTTTTGAACCTGGAAAAAGGGTAGCTTGAATTTCCAGAATGGTGGAATGTGTTGAAGGTGGAATGGTTTGAATCGGTTGAAATATGTGGAAATGGTGGATGTTTGAAAAATGACCAATTCATTTTGAATGGGGAAAAATGTCCCGGAAAACCTGCAATTTTGGGAAATCAGGGAATTTTTGGAATGTGTCAAGGGAAAGACCGCAATTTCCGCATAGGCTGAACAGTTTGAAGTTGGAACGTTTTGAATCAGATGAAAAATGTGGAAGTTGTGGAACTTTGAAGAATGTCCCATTGAAGAGCAAAGCGGGAATTTTTTTGGAAAATGGTTAAAAAAAAAATTGAATGGTTTGAATGAGTTGAAATGGTTGGTGTTGGAATTTTTCAAATCGGTCAAGAAGTGAAGTAGTAACATGTTGAATTGAGAAATGGTATTACGGAATTCCGGGAATTTTGGGAAAACCACTTCGTTTTTTGACCTAATTAAGACGAATGTTTAGACGGTGGAACGGTTGAAGTGGGTTGAAATATGTGGGAGGAGTAGTCACCAGAAAAAAGGGTGGAAATAGGGCTTTGGAAAACCAGGAATGCTGGAAAATCCTGGAACTTTTTTGAACTTGGAAAAAGGGTAGTTTGAATTTCCAGGATGGTGGAATGTGTTGAAGGTGGAATAGCTTTAATCGGTTAAAATATGTGGAAATGGTAGAAGTTTGAAAAATGGCCAATTCATTTTGAATGGGAAAAATGTCCCGGAAAACCTGCAATTCTGGGAAATCAGGGAATTTTTGGAATGTGGCAAGGGAAAGGCCGCAATTCTCGAATAGGCTGAACAGTTTGAAGTTGGAACGGTTTGAATCGGGTGAAAAATGTGTAAGGTAGAGCGCGCCAAAATCTGGAAAAGAAGAAGAAGTTTAATAATAAATAGATGCATTTTGGTGTAGAAAACCATATGTGTGAATGCTTTGGAGCATTCACACGATAAAATATTAGATAAACTGAATACGACAAAAAATGCTTATTATCTATATATCTGCAACCTTTCAGCTTAGCATTCAATAAACCGTTTGTTTTTCACATTTGTAAGGGCGGTATTGGCGCTCGACTCTTATTCGGTAGACCCAGGTTGGAGTACGTAGCGTAACGGAAGCACGGAGCTGGTGGTGCCGTGACCCGGATGAGAGTGAGGTTTACCGACGTACACTTGGCACAGCCACACTTTTTTTCCGCTTTTTCCTTTACAAGAATAAATCAAAATGACTGCTTGGTAACCTAAACACATTTTAGGGAAACATTTGACAGACTTCTTTCTCCACTGTTTGCCTCTCAGGTGCTCCCCCAGTCTCTGTGAACATGGAGGGAAATGTACTCAATCATGGAGCGCCTTCCATTGTAAATGCTCCGACACGGGCTACAGAGGGGCCACCTGCCACAGCTGTAAGTAACTCACAAATATTGCATAAGTAACATTTAGCTTAAAACCAGGTGACCGGGATTGAATTGTCGGTAGACGATAAAGTACAGTCGTGGTCAAAAGTTGTAAAGAACATCATGTCATGGCTGTCTTGAGTTTCCAATCATTTCTACTTTTTGTGATGTAGTGATTGGAGCACATACTTGTTGGTCACAAAAAACATTCATGAAGTTTGCTTCTTTTATGAATTTATTATGGGTCTACTGAAAATGTGAGTGGGTCAAAAGTATACATACAGCAATGTTAATATTTGCTTATTGGTTGGCTGCCAATGGAACTGGTGCTTTACAGAGCAAATTGTTAAGGTTTGCAGAGGAGGTGACGGCAACAGACACTAGATGGCAGTAATGTTCAATGATTTATTATATATAGTAATATATATAATAATAAACACTAAATATATGAACTAAGGAAATGGAGTGTGGCAAAATCCAAGAGTGTGTATGGTGTACGACCATGTGTAGTATTTAACTGAGGTGTGCGTTACCAAGTGTTGAACGAGAGATGAGGAAGTCCAGGGGAAGAGGGGAATCCGTGTCCAAGCGGGAGGTCGAGATCCAAGGAGCAGTCCGAGAAGCAGGGGAACGACGACGAGAAATGACGAGACACACAGCAACGTCAAAACACGGGAACGGAGGTCTGCAGTAGGATGACACGACAATGAAACACGGAAGGGAAAACAGACAGAGAGAACAGTATTGCATCAAGCAGGATGATCGCTTACTATACGCCAACAGATGATTATATTCCGGCGCCGGCATGCCAAGATGTCCAGGCTTATGAAGGCAGCTCCTTCATTCCAGGCAGGTGTGATGATTGCCGGCAAGTGATTGCAGCTGGCGGCAGCTGCAGGGCGGAGACGCGCGCGGCGCGTCCCTAGATCTGCGCCACAGTCGTGGGCGTGTCCCGCGGTGCTTGCAGCGCGCAAGGATGAGGACGCATTCCAATGCGCCCTGGCCGTGACGGTATCCCCCTCCTTATGGACAGCTCCCAGATGTCCTCTAGCAGGAACCACGAGAACACAGAGGTCAAAAGTCAAGGGAGGGTGGAGGGGTGAACTGGAGGTGGGTCGTCGTCCCAAGTGTCCCCGAATCCAGCGGGGACGAGTCTGGTGGCGGCGGCGAGTAGAACGCCGTAGCAGCCTGCGAGGTGGACGACCAAGGAACGACCACCTTCTTGGACGTCCAGAGGGCAGACGCGAGTGGCGCCAGAACCACAGCAGCCTACGGGAAACATATCCATGTTTTGGGCGTTGCTGTTGGTGCAGAAAGTGTCCCTACCCTGGCCACAGAGGGCGCCGTGTCCCGCGGTGCTTGCAGCGCGCAAGGATGAGGACGCATTCCAATGCGCCCTGGCCGTGACACAAATGTTTTGAAAGACTACTCCAATTGTTTAGCTGACTATTAATATCTGTGTGTGGCATTGCATTAGTGTTTTACAAGCTTCTCATCTTATTCTACAGAATAAGATGGACGGTGTCCAACTTTGAATAATCAAAAAAATTGTCAACTTTTCCAAACTTCCCGAGCTTAACTTCCTGTGGTAAATGTTTGGAAAGTTTGCGGAAATTTACCGGAAACTTTCCACCCCTTTGCAACCCTAATTACTACTACTGGTTCAACCCTTGTGTAATGTTCATATTGTTGTTACTCAGCCAGCGTTTGTGGGTCTGACGGACCCGTTGCATTTTGTGGCTTTTAATGCCTCACAATCAAACACGTTTATGTTAAAATACTGAACAGATGTTTACCTTATCCCAATAAACATCTGTTCAGTATTTTAACATAACAGTGTTTGATTGTAAGGCATTAAAGGGGAACATTATCACAATTTCAGAAGGGTTAAAACCATTAAAAATCAGTTCCCAGTGGCTTATTTTATTTTTCGAAGTTTTTATCAAACTTTTACCCATCACGCAATATCCCTAAAAAAAGCTTCAAAGTGCCTGATTTTAACCACCCGTCCATTTTCCTGTGACGTCACATAGTGAAGCCAACACAAACAAACATGGCGGAAAGAACAGCAAGCTATAGCGACATTAGCTCGGATTCAGACTCGGATTTCAGCGGCTTAAGCGATTCAACAGATTACGCATGTATTGAAACGGATGGTTGTAGTGTGGAGGCAGGTAGCGAAAACCAAATTGAAGAAGAAACTGAAGCTATTGAGCCATATCGGTTTGAACCGTATGCAAGCGAAACCGACGAAAACGACACGACAGCCAGCGACACGGGAGAAAGCGAGGACGAATTCGGCGATCGCCTTCTAACCAACGATTGGTATGTGTTTGTTTGGCATTAAAGGAAACTAACAACTATGAACTAGGTTTACAGCATATGAAATACATTTGGCAACAACATGCACTTTGAGAGTGTAGACAGCCCAGTTTTCATCAATTAATATATTCTGTAGACATACCCTCATGTCAGCAGGCCAGGGAAGCTAGGGTCGATATTCTTCTCTTGATCATCTTCGGTGGCATAAGGGACGGTGTGAGCCAAGACATCCAGGGAGGTTTAGCTCGCTCGTCTGCGGGAACAAACTGCCGCCATTGCTTGCCGTGCTAGCGAGGTCCTTTGTCCCTGAATTGCTCACACACTCCGGCAGATTCAATGGGGGTCAGGCGGCAGATTTCTTTGACTTTATGGTTGGAAATGCATCTGCTTTGAGTGTCGCAGGATATCCACACATTCTTGCCATCTCTGTCGTAGCATAGCTTTCGTCGGTAAAGTGTGCGGAACAAACGTCCAATTTCTTGCCACTTTGGCATCTTTGGGCCACTGGTGCAACTTGAATCCGTCCCTGTTCGTGTTGTTACACCCTCCGACAACACACCGACGAGGCATGATGTCTCCAAGGTACGGAAAACTGTCGAAAAAAATGGAAAATAACAGAGCTGATTTGACTCGGTGTTTGAGAAAATGGCGGATTGCTTCCCGATGCGACGTCATGTTGTGACGTCATCGCTCCGAGAGCGAATAATAGAAAGGCGTTTAATTCGCCAAAATTCACCCATTTAGAGTTCGGAAATCGGTTAAAAAAATATATGGTCTTTTTTCTGCAACATCAAGGTATATATTGACGCTTACATAGGTCTGGTGATAATGTTCCCCTTTAAAAGCCACAAAATGCAACGGGTCCATCAGACCCACAAACGCTGGCTGAGTAACGACAATATGAACGTTGCACGGAAAATTTCTCTTGCCAGTTTCTGCATCCCACAGGGATTCTTCTTTTGTGTTTCTGCACCTGCGGTTCCCACACAAGGTTGCAACATTGTTTGTCAACACTGTCTGCTCTCATTTTCTCGCACATTTAGATTAGATTTAGAGGGAAATTCATTGTCACTGCCGTACATTTAAACAATAGACATTACACATCACAAAAAGACATCATACATGACCAAGACACATTTATCCAGACAGGTCGGCCGGGCCTGCTGTTAAGGGCGGCTATAGCTGCAGGGATAAGGCTTTTCCTGAGGCGGGCCCTCCGGAATGTGATAGTTCTGTACCTGCGCCCTGATGGTAGTGGGATGATGTATTGGTGTAGTGGACTATTGTTTTTGCCAGTCGAGTGTTGGACCTGTGGTTTAAGTCTGAAATGTTGGGTGTGGGTAGGCCGATGATTTTAGCTGCTACGTTTGTAATGCGTGTGAGTTTGGTCCGGTTGGTTACAGAAAGCATGGTGAAAAAACATGTGGAACAGTACAGAAGGATGGCTTGAACAATGGCTTTGGTAAAGTAATAACAGGAGATGAGGTGCAACGTATAGTCCTTTAAGTTTTCGGATGGCTGACAGTCTTTGTTGACTTCTTTTTTGAATGTCCGTGGCGTGCTGATCAAAGGTGAGTTTATTGTCCAAGGTTACGCACCCAGGTATTTAAAAGTGTCAACCGTTTGAACTGTTTGTGTGTTTATGATGATGGGGTTCTGAGGTGAGGGGGGGTTGAACCATATTTCTTTTGTTTTATTGACATTGATTTCCAGATAACTGGCTGTGCATGACTCTGTGAAATGTTTGACTGTGTTATGATAGTCCAGGATGGATTGACTGTTGGAGAGGAGTGTGAGAATGGCTGTGTCATCTGAGTATTTGAAGTATGTCGTGGTGGGTGAGATGCTACGGCAGTCATTGGTGTAGAGTCATTTGACCCTCTGATGTTCTGTGTACCTACACTCTGTCCTCCTCCTGTCTAGGCCTGCTGTGTGTGTGTGTGTGTGTGTGGTACACAGAACATCAATTTCCACACTTCTATTAGTCCAATGGACCCGGACATCTTATATGTAATATAAATGTGTAGGGGGGGTGTATGGTGTGTGGTCATTAAATATGTTCTTCACAGAAAATGAGCCAAAGTCAGTGAGTCTCAGTTTGAAAAATGTATTAATTGTATCATTTTTCTTTTAATAAAAAATGAAAACGGGTCCCACAGACCCGAACACCACACAAGGGTTAAGACTGCCACAATATTTTTACTATTGGCCACATTCACCCTAAACTACAAAGTTAAGTATGGGAGCCACAAAATATATCTGCGGGCCTCGGGTTTGAGACCCCATCCATCCATCTTCTTCCGCTTATCCGAGGTCGGGTCGCGGGGGCAGCAGCCTAAGCAGGGAAGCCCAGACTTCCCTCTCCCCAGCCACTTCGTCCAGCTCTTCCCGTGGGACCCCGAGGCGTTCCCAGGCCAGCCGGGAGACATAGTCTTCCCAACGTGTCCTGGTTCTTCCCCGCGGCCTCCTACCGGTCGGACGTGCCCTAAACACCTCCCTAGGGAGGCGTTCGGGTGGCATCCTGACCAGATGCCCGAACCACCTCATCTGGCTCCTCTCCATGTGGAGGAGCAGCGGCTTTACTTTGAGCTCCTCCCGGATGGCAGAGCTTCTCACCCTATCTCTAAGGGAGAGCCCCGCCACCCGGCGGAGGAAACTCATTTCGGCCGCTTGTACCCGTGATCTTGTCCTTTCGGTCATAACCCAAAGCTCATGACCATAGGTGAGGATGGGAACATAGATCGACCGGTAAATTGAGAGCTTTGCCTTCCGGCTCAGCCCCTTCTTCACCACAACGGATCGATACAGCGTCCGCATTACTGAAGACGCCGCACCGATCCGCCTGTCGATCTCACGACTCTGCAGCATCGCGTGGACATCGGGGGCGGTACCACTGGATTGGCAGACCGGGGTGGTGGTTCCTCTCTTTAAGAAGGGGAACCGGAGGGTGTGTTCTAACTATCGTGGGATCACACTCCTCAGCCTTCCCGGTAAGGTCTATTCAGGTGTACTGGAGAGGAGGCTACGCCGGATAGTCGAACCTCGGATTCAGGAGGAGCAGTGTGGTTTTCGTCCTGGTCGTGGAACTGTGGACCAGCTCTATACTCTCGGCAGGGTCCTTGAGGGTGCATGGGAGTTTGCCCAACCAGTCTACATGTGTTTTGTAGACTTGGAGAAGGCATTCGACCGTGTCCCTCGGGAAGTCCTGTGGGGAGTGCTCAGAGAGTACGGGGTATCAGACTGTCTGATTGTGGCAGTCCGCTCCCTGTATCATCAGTGCCAGAGCTTGGTCCGCATGGCCGGTAGTAAGTCGGACACGTTTCCAGTGAGGGTTGGACTCCGCCAAGGCTGCCCTTTGTCACCCATTCTGTTCATAACTTTTATGGACAGAATTTCTAGGCGCAGTCAAGGCGTTGAGGGGATCTGGTTTGGTGGCTGCAGGATTAGGTCTCTGCTTTTTGCAGATGATGTGGTCCTGATGGCTTCATCTGGCCAGGATCTTCAGCTCTCACTGGATCGGTTCGCAGCTGAGTGTGAAGCGACTGGGATGAGAATCAGCACCTCCAAGTCCGAGTCCATGGTTCTCGCCCGGAAAAGGGTGGAGTGCCATCTCCGGGTTGGGGAGGAGATCTTGCCCCAAGTGGAGGAGTTCAAGTACCTCGGAGTCTTGTTCACGAGTGGGGGAAGAGTGGGTTTGAGACCACCACGCTAAATTGTTTGTATTAGATAATTTACCTAAAGCTGCAGTATTGGGCTTTCTGCTAACTCAGGGGCTTGCTTACTTTGTAATCTGATTAATATTTAGTAAACAATGTTGGTTTCAGGGCAGGGCAATGTGCATAAATTTACATCTTTTAGGACAGACCATTTTGCATAGGGGTAATCAATTTTAACCTATCCGATTCAAATCTGCTGCAGTGCACTTTAGTTCCTTTCTTTAAATATGTTGCTGTTTCTGATATGTGCGTGTTTCAGGCAACATGTTGTCCAGGAATCTGCTCGGTCTTTTTCCCTTGAACACAAACATACATTTGACACATTCTCATTTACCATTAGTGTGCAGTCAGGGGAAGGGTCATGTAAAATAAGATAATGATGGAAAATAAAGGAAGGACAACACGGTTGCGATGTTCTTAATCTTTTACCAGGCAGCCGGAAATCTCCAACCATGCCTCTATGGACTTGGGCAGAGGCTATGTCCCTAAGAGCCTTTTACCTTCCTGGCTTTCTGGATTCAGCAGTGGCTCAGCTCTCAATCGGAGCTCCTTCACTGACAGGTGGTCAGTCAGTTTTGGTGTCACTTCGGTCAGGCTACAGTTAATCTCTTTTCCTACAGAGGTTATTGTCCTTTGTGGTTTTCAATGCATGGCCAACCAGCACCTTTGGGCAATGATGCCTGAACCTTGCACAGTCCCAAGTCCATTCATCCATCCATTTTCTACCGCTTATTCCCTTTGGGGTCGCGGGGGGCGCTGGAGCCTATCTCAGCTACAATCGGGCGGAAGGCGGCGTACACCCTGGACAAGTCGCTACCTCATCGCAGGGCCAACACAGATAGACACACAACATTCACACTCACATCCACACACTATGGTCAATTTAGTGTTGCCAATCAACTTATCCCAAGGTGCATGTCTTTGGAAGTGGGAGGAAGCCGGAGTACCCGGAGGGAACCCACGCAGTCATGGGGAGGACATGCAAACTCCACACAGAAAGATCCCAAGCCCGGGATTGAACCCAAGACTACTCAGGACCTTCGTATTGTGAGGCAGATGCACTAACCCCTCTGCCACCGAGTCCCAAGTGAATCTCTATAATCATCCACTTCCTCTCCTCCTAGCCAGAGGGTAAGGCTATCTTAAGCCCCTAGAGGGGTCAAGATCTGTGAGATGCTAAATTGGCAACCGTGGCATCTGCCAATAAGGCCAAACTCTCACAGGGACAGGTCCAAATCCTTCATTCTGTGATATGCTAAGGGCGGTCAAAGTCCACTATCAGGGGCTATCTTGCCGCCGTTTCCACTATTCATAGCCGGTCTGATTGGTTGACTCCTTTAGCACGCCCTGTAGAGCCACTGTTCTTAAAGGGTGTGAGGAGGCGATTCCCAACCAAAAGGCTTTTGCTCTCTTCTTGAAATCTTTAAAGTAGTCTTCAAGGCACTTTGTTCAGCTGTGTTTGAGCCCTTACTCCATTTGGATCATTTCTCCTGAGTCTGAAGATCTGGAGACTTTTGATTGCCAGCGTATCAGCTGAGAGAGTACGCGAGTTCACTGCGCTCTCTGTTAGCTAGAGATTTCATTCAGTTAGGGGATTAGGTCAAAACAGTGTTCCTTCTATCAAACCATGCATTCCAGCACCAAAATGTTCCCTAAGAACTGTCTGAGGATGCAGAAAGGCTCCTTCCTGTTTGCCATGAGAGGTCCTTAAAGGCATACTGGTCTCATCGTAGAGCAGACATCCTTTTTATGTCTTCAGGTGAAGCGACTTTGGGCAGGCCTGTTTGCAAGCAAACGCCGGTCCCAGTGGATTGTTGGCCTCATCACTTTGCTTATGCTCAAGCAGGGCAGCCGGCGAGTAGTTGCGCACTCCACATGCGACATGGTCACATCTGAATCTGTTTAGAGACGTGGTCTTGGACAAGGTGTGTTGTGCTGCGTCTACCTCAACTTTTGCCAGATTTTATAGGCTGGATCTGCCTGTATCCTCCATTCCCTCCACTGTTCTCAGGGCTGTGACAACTTGACTAACGTTGACCTCCCCGGGTGCTCTGGGACACTTTGTTTTCCATTTGTCATTACCGGATAAAAAAGTGTATGTTTGTGGGTTACAATGAAGCTTTTTAACTGTGTTTGAAGTATTTTGTTATATTATGTCCTGTCTTAGACACCAACCTACCTGTGGTGTGCCAATTCACCCTCTTCAGGATTTGTTTGGCCTCCTGTTGTCACATGATTACAGATTCATCCATCCATCCATCCATCTTCTTCCGCTTATCCGAGATCGGGTCGCGGGGGCAGCAGCTTAAGCAGGGAAGCCCAGACTTCCCTCTCCCCAGCCACTTCGTCCAGCTCCTCCCGGGGGATCCCGAGGCGTTCCCAGGCCAGCCGGGAGAGATAGTCTTCCCAGCGTGTCCTGGGTCTTCCCCGTGGCCTCCTACCGGTCGGACGTGCCCGAAACACCTTCCTAGGGAGGCGTTCGGGTGGCATCCTGACCAGATGCCCGAACCACCTCATCTGGCTCCTCTCCATGTGGAGGAGCAGCGGCTTTACTTTGAGCTCCCCCCGAATGACAGAGCTTCTCACCCTATCTCTAAGGGAGAGCCCCGCCACTCGGCGGAGGAAACTCATTTCGACCGCTTGTACCCGTGATCTTGTCCTTTCGGTCATGACCCAAAGCTCATGACCATAGGTGAGGATGGGAACGTAGATCGACCGGTAAATCGAGAGCTTTGCCTTCCGGCTCAGCTCCTTCTTCACCACAACGGATCGATACAGCGTCCGCATTACTGAAGACGCCGCACCGATCCGCCTGTCGATCTCACGATCCACTCTTCCCCCACTCGTGAACAAGACTCCGAGGTACTTGAACTCCTCCACTTGGGAGTTGATTACAGATTCACTGAATTTAAATTGAATGACAGTTTACGGCAGGGTTGTCCAAACTTTTTGACTCGGGGGTCGCATTGGGCTAAATATTTATTTGAGAGCCGACTGCATGTAAAGTACCTATATATACATATATATGTATGTATAATTATACTCACACATAATTACAGCCTATACATACTGTATATGTGTATCTGCAATTAGCGGACAGCGGTGATTCCTGCGCCTTCTTACTGACCAATCGGCCAGGGTCCTACCTTTTTTATGTCAAGAGATGGTTCTGGAATCCTGACGAATTGGGCTTCCATTAAAGGGGAACATTATCACAATTTCAGAATGGTTAAAACCATTAAAAATCAGTTCCCAGTGGCTTATTATATTTTTCGAAGTTTTTTTTTCAAAATTTTACCCATCACACAATATCCCTAAAAAAAAGCTTCAAAGTGCCTGATTTTAACCACCCGTCCATTTTCCTGTGACGTCACATAGTGAAGCCAACACAAACAAACATGGCGGAAAGAACAGCAAGCTATAGCGACATTAGCTCGGATTCAGACTCGGATTTCAGCGGCTTAAGCGATTCAACAGATTACGCATGTATTGAAACGGATGGTTGTAGTGTGGAGGCAGGTAGCGAAAACCAAATTGAAGAAGAAACTGAAGCTATTGAGCCATATCGGTTTGAACCGTATGCAAGCGAAACCGACGAAAACGACACGACAGCCAGCGACACGGGAGAAAGCGAGGACGAATTCGGCGATCGCCTTCTAACCAACGATTGGTATGTGTTTGTTTGGCATTAAAGGAAACTAACAACTATGAACTAGGTTTACAGCATATGAAATACATTTGGCAACAACATGCACTTTGAGAGTGCAGACAGCCCAATTTTCCATCAATTAATATATTCTGTAGACATACCCTCATGTCAGCAGGCCAGGGAAGCTAGGGTCGATATTCTTCTCTTGATCATCTTCGGGACGGTGTGAGCCAAGACATCCAGTGGGTTTAGCTCGCTCGTCTGCGGGAACAAACTGCCGCCATCGCTTGCCGTGCTGCCGAGGTCCTTTGTCTCTGAATTGCTCACACACTCCGGCAGATTCAATGGGGGTCTGGCGGCAGATTTCTTTGACTTTATGGTTGGAAATGCATCTGCTTTGAGTGTCGCAGGATATCCACACATTCTTGCCATCTCTGTCGTAGCATAGCTTTCGTCGGTAAAGTGTGCGGAACAAACGTCCAATTTCTTGCCACTTTGGCATCTTTGGGCCACTGGTGCAACTTGAATCCGTCCCTGTTGGTGTTGTTACACCCTCCGACAACACACCGACGAGGCATGATGTCTCCAAGGTACGGAAAACAGTCGAAAAAACGGAAAATAACAGAGCTGATTTGACTCGGTGTTTGAGAAAATGTGTTGTGACGTCATCGCTCCGAGAGCGAATATTAGAAATGTGTTTAATTCGCCAAAATTCACCCATTTAGAGTTCGGAAATCGGTTAAAAAAATATATGGTCTTTTTTCTGCAACATCAAGGTATATCTTGACGCTTACATAGGTCTTGGTGATAATGTTCCCCTTTAATAACCCTTGGACAGAGTTTTTTCAAAACCTCGTAAACCAGAACTCAACAGTTGAAGAGTGTTTGATACAATTCGACAACATCCCATCATAGAAGAGTTGGCAGCCACTCCGTCTCTGGCAGAATCTACAGAAAGCAATCATCAGTCCATCCATCCATTTTCCTCCGCTTATCCGAGGTCGGGTCGCAGGGGCAGCAGTCTAAGCAGAGAAGCCCAGACTTCCCTCACCCCAGCCATTTGGTCCAGCTCCTACCGGGGGATCCCGAGGCGTTCCTAGGCCAGCCGGGAGACATAGTCTTCCCAACGTGTCCTGGGTCTTCCCCTTGGCCTCCTGCCGGTCGGACGTGCCCCAAACACCTCCCTCATTTCGGCCGCTTGTAACCGTGATCTTGTCCTTTCGGTCATAACCCAAAGTTCATGACCATAGGTGAGGATTGGAACGTAGATCCATCCATCCATCCATCCATCTTCTTCCGCTTATCCGAGGTCGGGTCGCGGGGGCAGCAGCCTAAGCAGGGAAGCCCAGACTTCCCTCTCCCCAGCCACTTCGTCCAGCTCTTCCTGTGGGACCCCGAGGCGTTCCCAGGCCAGCCGGGAGACATAGTCTTCCCAACGTGTCCTGGGTCTTCCCCGCGGCCTCCTACCGGTCGGACGTGCCCTAAACACCTCCCTAGGGAGGCGCTCGGGTGGCATCCTGACCAGATGCCCGAACCACCTCATCTGGCTCCTCTCGATGTGGAGGAGCAGCGGCTTTACTTTGAGCTCCTCCTGGATGGCAGAGCTTCTCACCCTATCTCTAAAGTTAAAGTTAAAAAGTTAAAGTACCAATGATTGTCACACACACACTAGGTGTGGCGAAATTATTCTCTGCATTTGACCCATCACCCTTGATCACCCCTTGGGAGGTGAGGGGAGCAGTGGGCAGAAGCGGTGATTTAACCCCCAATTCCAACCCTTGATGCTGAGTGCCAAGCAGGGAGGTAATGGGTCCCATTTTTATAGTCTTTGGTATGACTCGGCCGGGATTTGAACTCCCAACCTACCGATCTCAGGACGGACACTCTAACCACTAGGCCACTAAGGGAGAGCCCCGCCACCCGGCGGAGGAAACTCATTTCGGCAGCTTGTACCCGTGATCTTGTCCTTTCGGTCATAACCCAAAACTCATGACCATAGGTGAGGATGGGAACGTAGATCGACCGGTAAATTGAGAGCTTTGCCTTCCGGCTCAGCTCCTTCTTCACCACAACGGATCGATACAGCGTCCGCATTACTGAAGACGCCGCACCGATCCGCCTGTCGATCTCACGATCCACTCTTCCCTCACTCGTGAACAAGACTCCGAGGTACTTGAACTCCTCCACTTGGGGCAAGATCTCCTCCCCAACCCGGAGATGGCACTCCACCCTTTTCCGGGCGAGAACCATGGACTCGGACTTGGAGGTGCTGATTCTCATCCCAGTCGCTTCACACTCAGCTGCGAACCGATCCAGTGGAACGTAGATCGATCGGTAAATTGAGATCTTTGCCTTCCGGCTGAGCTCCTTCTTCACCACAACGGATCGATACGGCGTCCGCATTACTGAAGACGCCGCAATCAGAAAGCAATCAACCATGATAAACAACAAAGCCGCTGGACCTGACGGCATTTCCACCACATTTTTTAAGCAAGGAGGTTCATCCCTTACCTACCAGCTGTACCTCCTGATTACAAAGATTTGGGAAAATGGGGTGATGACTGCAGACTTTCGGGATGCGCTTATTGTCGCCCTGTTCAAGAAAGAGGACAAGGCCATCCCTAAAAACCACAGAGGGATCTTCCTCCTTGCAACTGCAGGATCCTTGCAAGCCGTCTCCTTACTGTCTCCGAAGCTATGCTGCCTGAATCCCAATGTGGATTTCCACAACATAGAGGCACCGTTGACATGATGTTCTGTGCAAGACAGCTGCAAGAGAAATGTCAAGAACAAAATCTCCCACTCGACACAGCTATTATAATCTGTCTAAGGCTTTAGACATGGTAAATCATGAGGCACTGTGGGCCATAATGTCTAAGGCCATGTCTACACTAAGTCGTCTAACCCCTTAAACCAGGGGTGTCAAACTCAAATACAAAGTGGGCCAAAATGTAAAACTGAACAAAGCCGCGGGCCAAGGTTGAACAAATTAACCTTTTAATAGGGACCCAAACAAGTTTTGCATTGAATATTGAACAAGCAAGGCTTATATAACTTTATAGTGACATGCAAAATCCAGTTTCAAATAATAATTAAAGCTGCAAGCAGCATTGGTCGGGCCCGCGTATTTGGCAGGTGCTAGTCTTAAGTGTCCCAATACTTTTGTCCAGTTTTAGTCCCAAGTGTCCCAATACTTTTGGCAAGTTGTAGTCCCAAGTGTCCCAATACTTTTGTCTAGTTTTCGGCCTAAGTGTCCCAATACTTTTGTCCAGTTTTCGGCCTAAGTGTCCCAATACTTTTGTCCGGTGGTAGTCATAAGTGTCCCAAGACTTTTGTCTAGTGTACCTACCTTGTCTGCATTGTGTGGGCACGTTGGTGCTTCCTGCTTTTAAGCAGCCATCTTAAAAAAAACAGCAGCGCAGCAGCATCAGCGCAGCGGGTCTTTGAAGGGTCATAAAATCAAAACCGGAGCAGGTATTAAAACTCTGTTCTGTTATTTTATACACAAGGGTTTAATCTCTCTCCTGTGTTAGTTTGAAGCCGAAACGACAAACGCGCTCAGAGGAGATAGTTTTTGAAGGAAGGTGACCGGTTTTTACAAACAATTAGTTTTGAAGGGGGAATAGCAAACTTCCTGTTGATTTTTGCTGGGGGTTGTCAATTTATGAAATGTAGGTCTAAGTGAGACCTACATAGAGGTTTTTGTTTCATGTCTCTCCGACCTTCCCAGTGGGAGTTACAGGCAGTTTTGTCATTTTTTTTTCTTCCGAGGAGCAGTTTTTTCTCCGTTTTATTCAAAAATTGCTCTAGAGCGCAATTTTTAAATTTGGGGTTAGGTTTTTTATTAGATCGCAATTTTTGCCAGTCCTGATGTGTGTGTTCAGTTTGGTGAGTTTTGAAGCATGTTAAGAGGGTCAAATTACAGCTCAAAGAGGCAAAAGTGACTGTTTTTAGTACTTTTTTGTCTTGAAGGGGGAATTGCCAACTTCCTGTTGATTTCTGCCCGATGATATACAATTATGAAAACTAGGTCTAAGTCAGACCTACATACAGATTTTTGTTTCATGTCTCTCCGATCTTCCTAGTGGGAGTTACAGGCAGTCTAGTTTTTTTTTCCCTAGGGGGCGCTAGAGCGCAATTTTGAGTTTTGGGGTTCGGTTTTTTTTTAAAAAAAGGTAATTTTCGCAGGTCCTGATGTGTGGGTCAAATATGGTGAGTTTTGAAGCATGTTAAGTGGGTCAAATTACAGTTTGTTGTGGCGGCGGAAGAATAAAGAATAATAAAACCTTACAAATTCAATAGGTCCTTATGTCACATTGCATAAGGACTCCCTTTGGGAGTCCTTATGCAATGGGCCATGCGGGCCCTAATAATAATTCAAAAATCTCAATGGCATATCAAATACAATTTTTATAAAAATGTAATGCCTCTTTTCTATCTGCAGCCTTCTGAGGTAAATATATAAAAAAAAAAATTTCCACAGGCTAATAATAAATTGGAAAATAAAATAACAATAATGAATTAAAGCTGCAAGCAGCGTTGGACGGGCCCGCGTATTTGGCAGGTGCTAGTCCTAAGTGTCCCAATACTTTTGTCTACTTGTAGTCTGAAGTGTCCCAAGACTTTTGTCTAGTGTACCTACCTTGTCTGCATTGTGTGGGCACATTGGTGCTTGCTGCTTTTAAGCAGCCATCTTAAAAAAACAGCACCGCAGGAGCATCAGCGCAGCGGGTCTTTGAAGGGTCATAAAATCAAAACCGGAGCAGGTATTACAAATCCCATCTATACTTTTAATCACAAGGGTTGTATCTCTCACCTGTGTTAGTTTGAAGGCGAAACGACAAACGCGCTCAGAGGAGATAGATTTTGAAGAAAGGTGACCGGTTTGTACAAAAATTTTGTTTTGAAGGGGGAATAACAAACTTCCTGTTGATTTTTGCTGGGGGTTGTCAATTTATGAAATGTATGTCTAAGTGAGACCTACATAGAGGTTTTTGTTTCATGTCTCTCCGACCTTCCCAGTGGGAGTTACAGGCAGTTTTGTAATTTTTTTCTTCCGAGGAGCCGTTTTTTATCAGTTTTATTCAAAAATTGCTGTAGAGCGCAATTTTTGAATTTGGGGTTAGGTTTTTTTATTAGATCACAGTTTTTGCCAGTCCTGATGTGTGTGTTCAGTTCGGTGAGTTTTGAAGCAAAGAGGCAAAAGTGACTGTTTTTAGTACTTTTTTGTCTTGAAGGGGGAATTGCCAACTTCCTGTTGATATTTGCCCGAGGATATACAATTATGAAAACTAGGTCTAAGTCAAACCTACATACAGGTATTTGTTTCATGTCTCTCCGATCTTCCTAGTGGGAGATATAGGCAGTCTAGTTTTTTTTTTTCCTAGGGGGTGCTAGAGCGCAATTTTGAGTTTTGGGGTTCGGTTTTTTTTAAAAAAAGGTAATTTTCGCAGGTCCTGATGTGTGGGTCAAATATGGTGAGTTTTGAAGCATGTTAAGTGGGTCAAATTACAGTTTGTTGTGGCGGCGGAAGAATAAAGAATAATAATAAAACCTTAGAATAACAATAGGTCCTTATGTCCCATTGCAGGCCCTAATGAATCAAACATTCAGGCCTTGAAGTAGCAAGAGAAAGGGGGGGGCGGGGTTTGGTGGTAGCGGGGGGGGGAAAAAAAAAAAAAAGGTGGGGGGGTTGTATATTGTAGCGTCCCGGAAGAGTTAGTGCTGCAAGGGCTTCTGGGTATTTGTCCTGTTGTGTTTATGTTGTGTTACGGTGCGGATGTTCTCCCGAAATGTGTTTGTCATTTCTTGTTTGGTGTGGTTTCACAGTGTGGCGCATATTTGTAACAGTGTTAAAGTTGTTAATGCGGCCACCCTCGGTGTGACCTGTATGGCTGTTGATAAAGTATATTTTGCATTCACTTATGTGTGTGTAGAAGCTGCATATTTCATGTGATAGGGGCCGGCACGCTGTTTGTAAGGAGGAAAAACAGAGGTGACGACAGGTTGTAGAGGACGCTAAAGGCAGTGCCTTTAAAGGCACGCCCCCAATATTGTTGTCCGGGTGGAAATCGGGAGAATGGTTGCCCCGGGAGACTTTTGAGAGGGGCACTGAGAATAATATCGGCGGTCCGGCCAAATTTGGCCCGCGGGCCAGAGTTTGATACCTATGCCTTAAACGAATAATTATTTAGCCTAAGCCCTGTTTCAGCCACACTAAACCAGCGTTTAAGGTTTCTCTCCTCGAATACATTTTTACACAACAACACATAACTTCTACTACTTCAACTTTTACACAACCTACTCAGTGGCCTAGTGGTTAAAGTGTCCGCCCTGAGATGGGTAGGTTGTGAGTTCAAACCCCAACCGAGTCATACCAAAGACTATAGAAATGAGACCCATTACCTCCCTGCTTGGCACTCAGCATCAAGAGTTGGAATTGGGGGTTAAATCACCAAAAATGATTCCCGGGCGCGGCCACCGCTGCTGCCCACTGCTCCCCTCACCTGGGGGTGAACAAGGGTGATGGGTCAAATGCAGAGGACACATTTCACCAGACTTAGTGTGTGTGTGACAATCATTGCTACTTTAACTTTAACTTTAACATTAAACCTTGACGACAATGCAAAATGTAGTCCTGAATATGGAACCCTGCCATCAGGGAGAAGACTCCGGGTCCCACTATGCAAATCTAACCGCCTTAAATTATCATTTGTTCCAGCCTCCATTAAGCTGACCAACAATGTGCAATAGAATTTTAATACATAGGTTAGCACTTTTTTAGCACATAGCACTTTAGCACATAGCACTTTAGAACTAAGCACTTTAGCACACAGCACTTTATCCATGAGCTCTAGTGCAATGCACATTGGTACTTTATCTTTATCTCCATACTGTAGATTTTATGCCTACATCATAGTGCCACCTATGTCTATCAAGCTCCATGTTCTGATGTTTAAATGTTAGTTGTATGGTTGTGGTTGTGTCTGTGCTTGTGTTTTTGTTCTGTTGTTTTTGGGTATGTTAAGAAAGCAATGATGCACTGTGCCCAAGACAAATTTCCCCGCGTGGACAATAAAGTTGAACCTTGAACCTTGAACCTTGAACCTAGTACAAACGATAAAACATTGAATATTAGGAGTATGTGAAAGTTCCACTCTTACCTCGTTTACTTCTGACGACTTCCGTAAAATTTTGTAACCAATCAGAAATATCAAGCAGCTAAAATGCGCCAAAATTACACCTCAGAAGAAGGTAAATTGGTCAAGATGTGGAAAAAATACCCATTTAGGAACAGTTCTTTCAAACATATTGATGTCAAGACTTGTGGCGTGGTTTGTTTTCCCTTGGTGCAAAGGATTTGGACCGGACATGGCGTGAAGGTAAATACATGATTTAATAATAGACTATAAAAAGTATAAACAAAAGGCGCGCACAAGGCGGGGAACAAACTTGGCTAATAAAACAAAACTAGCACAAAGGCAGAACTATGAAAAAAAAGGAACAAACAAAAGGCGCTCACAGTGGCTTGAATAAACAAAAAAACTTACCGTATTTTCCGCACCATAAGGCGCCCTGGGTTATAAGCCGCGCCTTCAATGAACGGCATATTTCAAAACTTTGTCCACCCATAAGCCGCCCCGTGTTGTAAGCCGCATCTAACTGCGCTAAAGGAATGTCAAAAAAACAGTCATGGAATCGTATATCAACATGGACGGAGCTGCTGAAAAAAGCCACCCGGCCTCTTCGCGTAAACTTAAACTTACCTTAACCACTCGCTCATCTTTTCTTCATCCATCCCTTCGAGTTAGCTTTTATGATGACGCCGGCTGGAAAGGTCTCTTTTGGCAAGGTCTTCCTTTTGAATATCACCATGGGTGGAAGTTTCTGGCCATTAGCATGGCAAGCTAGAACCACAGTGAAGGATGACTTCTCATTCCCTGTGGTGCGAATATTCACCGTACGTGCTCCCGTTGTATCCACAGTGCGGTTCACAGGAATATCAGTTGCTGTGAAATAGTAATCCGTGTGCGGATGGAGAGATTGCGTCTTTTCATGGACCGGATCCCTGTCACTTGGTAGGAGCCATTTTGTGGTCTTTACAGATGTAAACACACAAAGGAAATGAAACGTACGGTGATATCCGCGCGCTTTTTCTTCTTCTACGCGGGCGGGTGGTTGCTTACAGTAGAAGAAGAAGCGCTTCCTGTTCTATGGGGGCGGGTGCTTACCTTGGCGGTTGCTTGCGTAGAAGAAGAAGCGCTTCCTGTTCTACCGGGAAAAAAGATGGCGGCTGTTTACCGAAGTTGCGAGACCGAAACTTTATGAAAATGAATCTTAATATTTATCCATATATAAAGCGCACCGGGTTATAAGGCGCACTGTCAGCTTTTGAGTAAATTTGTGGTTTTTAGGTGCGGAAAATACGGTACGTGGCAAATAAAGAGCAGCATGAACTATGACCTGGACAGAGTAAGCAGCGTGTCAAGAGTGCAGAGCATGAATGTGACGTCGCCAGGCCGACCGACAGAAAATGACAGGCTTAAATAGTCATGTGGTGATTGAAAACAGGTGCGTGAGTTCAAATGAATCAGGTGCGTGAGTCCAAGACGTGAAACAGGTGACACTAATGGTTGTCAAGGTAACAAACAAACAAGGAAGTGCAACCAGGAACTAAAAAGAGTCCAAAAAACAAACAGCACATGGCCAAAAAAAAACATGATCAACAATTCTTGTTTTTTTTTAATGTTTGGCCACAGCAAAATACGAACAGTCATGTGAGGCATACAAACATAAAGGCATCCCGTCGGGGCATCATTACGTGGATGTGGACGGCAGTGGACCGATCAAACCTCAGCTCATATATTGTAACATGACAGGTAACACACACACACACACACACACACACACATTAAAGATGTACTTTTCATTCCTATTGATGCTTCTGAGTGTTCTACAGATACCAATGGAAAGTAATGACCTATTCTAATGTAATCTAATCACTTTAAGACAAGGCATGGATGGTGATCGACCACAATAACACAGAGCTGACTGCACTGGATTCATCCTCCGCGGGAAGACAACATTCAGTCCAATTCCGCTACGCTTCGGAAGAGGAACAGTTAGCAGCGGTCCTCAGCCAATCAGAGCACTGCGAGCAGGAGCTGTATTACCATTGTCGGAAGCCCCGCCTCCACAGCAAACCAGGTAAACGTGGCAAATGTTCATGCTTAATGGCTTGATTCGTCATACTAATCATTGCTACTCACCGGTGGTATTCTTTGGAATAATACACAAATAGTCTTTAAAGGGGAACATTATCACAATTTCAGAAGGGTTAAAACCATTAAAAATCAGTTCCCAGTGGATTATTTTATTTTTCGAAGTTTTTTTCAAAATTTTACCCATCACGCAATATCCCTAAAAAAAAGCTTCAAAGTGCCTGATTTTAACCATCGTTATATACACCCGTCCATTTTCCTGTGACGTCACATAGTGATGCCAATACAAACAAACAGCAAGGTATAGCGACATTAGCTCGGATTCAGACTCGGATTTCAGCGATTTAACACTGTCTGATGCAACGGAAAGTTGGCTCGTGCGAGACGGGAATGAAGGTACATGATTTATTATTATCAAAAAAAAAGGAATAAATGAAAGCGCGCACAGTGGCGGAGAATAAACTATGAAACCAAAAGACTATAGCAAAAAAAGTACAAACAAAAAACACGCACAATGGCGGAGAACAAACTATGAAACCAAAAGGACTATAAATATGGAACAAAAAACTTACTTGGCTTGGACAAAAGTAGTTGCTTGAGGAATTGACATGAAAAGAAGTATCAGGCATGAACAGAGCATAAATGTGTTGAGGTCGTCAGGACGAACAACAGAAAATGAATGAACTTAAATACTATGGACATGATTAGTGAAAGCAGGTGCGTGACTCAAAACGTGAAACAGGTGCGTGACGTGACGGGTGAAAACTAATGGTTGCTATGGTGACCAGACAAGGGAGTGAAAAGACAGAAACTAAACAAAACATGACTTAAAACAAAACATGATAATACAGACATGACACTAAGAACATATATTTTTCCACGATTTCAGCACTCAGGTTAACTATACCTAAATAGACACAAAATACTGCATTACACAAGACTACCCGAATGTACTCGAAGGATTGAAAAAAATACATGTTTTTAAGCTAAATTATTGGTAAACACAAATTATGTATAATAATTTACGTAAAACCGCGAGTAATGAATAACGTTTTCATCAATTAATATATTCTGTAGACATACCCTTTTCCTGAAAGCTGTTCTGTCCAGTTTTGGAGTTGATGTCAGCAGGCCAGGGAAGCTAGGGTCGATATTCTTCTCTTGATTGCATAAGGGACGGTGTGAGTCAAGACATCCAGGGGGTTTAGCTCGCTCGTCTGCGGGAACAAACTGCCGCCATTGCTTGCCGTGCTACCGAGGTCCTTTGTCCCTGAATTGCTCACACACTCCGGCAGATTCAATGGGGGTCTGGTGGCAGATTTCTTTGACTTTATCGTTGGAAATGCATCTGCTTTGAGCATACTTGCCAACCCTCCCGGATTTTCCGGGAGACTCCCGAAATTCAGCGCCTCTCTCGAAAACCTCCCGGGACAAAATTTCTCCCGAAAATCTCCCGAAATTCAGGCGGACTCAGGTCCATGAGGACCTGAGTCCGCTAACCCACAATATAACCAGCATACCTGCCCAATCACGTTATAACTGTAGAATGATGGAGGGCGAGTTCTTGGTTTCTTATGTGGGTTTATTGTTAGGCAGTTTCATTAACGTCCTCCCAGCGCGGCAACAACACACAACAACAGCAGTCACGTTTTTGTATACCGTAAAGCAGTTGGTCTGCCGTAAACAGCAATGTTGTGACACTCTTAAACAGGACAATACTGCCATCTAGTGCATTTGATGAAAGCACTTTTGTGCGTGCCACACAGCAATGCATCATCAGAGTTCAGCATGGTTCGAAAAATAGTGACAGAGAATAGAACAAGGATGGACAATTCAATCCTTAACTCAACAATGAGTAGATGAGTGTTATGTGTGTGTGTATATGTGTAAATAAATGAACACTGAAATTCAAGTATTCATTTTATATATATATATACATATATATATATATATATATATATATATATATATATATATATATATATATATATATATATATATATATATATATATATATATATATATAATAAAATTAATATATATATATATACGTATATATATATACATATTATAAAATAAACATATATATACGTATATATATATATATATATATATATATATAAATATATATATATATATATATATATATATATATAGCTAGAATTCACTGAATGCCAAGTATTTGTATATATATATATATATATATTATATATATATATGAAATACTTGACTTGGTGAATTCTAGCTGTAAATATACTCCTCCCTTTTAACCACGCCCCCATCCCACGCCCACCCCCACCCTCCTCCCCCCACCTCCCGAAATCGGAGGTCTCAAGGTTGGCAAGCATGGCTTTGAGTGTCGCAGGATATCCACACATTCTTGCCATCTCTGTCGTAGCATAGCTTTCGTCGGTAAAGTGTGCGGAACAAACGACTGACCATTTCGTCGGCTTTCCCCACAGCCTCGTATTTTGAACAAATTTCGTCCAATTTCTTGCCACTTTGGCATCTTTGGGCCACTGGTGCAACTTGAATCCGTCCCTGTTCGTGTTGTTACACCCTCCGACAACACACCGACGAAAGTGAGAAATAGGCGGATTGCTTCCCGATGTGACGTCAGGTTGTGACGTCATCGCTCTGAGAGCGAATATTAGAAAGGCGTTTAATTCGCCTAAATTCACCCATTTAGAGTTCGGAAATCGGTCAAAAATTATATGGTCTTTTTTCTGCAACATCAAGGTATATATTGACGCTTACATAGGTCTGGTGATAATGTTCCCCTTTAAGACGACTGTATGCAGATTTAGTTCCTCATCGGCACCAAAACTTATAAAAATGCGCAAAACATTTTAATATCATCAAAATATACAGTCGTGGTCAAAAGTTTACATACACTTGTAAAGAACATCATGTCATGGCTGTCTTGAGTTTCCAATCATTTCTACTTTTTGTGATGTAGTGATTGGAGCACATACTTGTTGGTCACAAAAAACATTCATGAAGTTTAGTATTTAAATTCATTGTTTTCAGTTTGTCGTGCTGACGACATCCCCGCATTTATGCTTCTGCACACTCTCCACACCCTTATGACCCTTGCTGCAGTTTTTTCATGCCGGTTCCATGCCAAGTAAGTTTTTGTTTATTAAGCCACAGTTAGTGTTTTTTGTTGTTCATAGTTTCTGCCTCTGTGCAAGTATTTGTTTTCATAGCCAAGTCGTTTTCTCCGCCACTGTGCGCGCTTTTCGTTTGTACTTTTTTGTAGTTATAGTGTTTAAATAAATCATGTATTTACCTTCAAGCCACATCTGGTCCAATTCACTTGCACCTCGGGAGAACAAACCAAGCCATAGTCCAAGTCCTGACAACATACACTTGTAAAGAACATCATGTCATGGCTGTCTTGAGTTTCCAATCATTTCTACAACTTATTTTTTTGTGATGTAGTGATTGGAGCACATACTTGTTGGTCACAAAAAACATTCATGAAGTTTGCTTCTTTTATGAATTTATTATGGGTCTACTGAAAATGTGAGGGTCAAAAGTATACATACAGCAATGTTAATATTTGCTTACATGTCCCTTGGCAAGTTTACCTGCAATAAGGCGCTTTTGGTAGCCATCCACAAGCTTCTGCTTGAATTTTTGACCACTCCTCTTGACAAAATTGGTGCAGTTCAGCTAAATGTGTTGCTTTTCTGACATGGACTTGTTTCTTCAGCATTGTCCACACGTTTAAGTCAGGACTTTGGGAAGGCCATTCTAAAACCTTCATTCTAGCCTGGTTTAGCCATTCTTTTACCACTTTTGACGTGTGTTTGGGGTCATTGTCCTGTTGGAACACCCAACTGCGCCCAACTGATGATTTTAGCTTGTCCTGAAGAATTTGGAGGTAATCCTCCTTTTTCATTGTCCCATTTACTCTCTGTAAAGCAGCAGTTCCATTGGCAGCAAAACAGGCCCAGAGCATAATACTACCACCACCATGCTTGATGGTAGGTTTGTTGTTCCTAGGATTAAAGGCCTCACCTTTTGTCCTCCAAAAATATTGCTGGGTTTTTACTTCAGGACAAGCTAAAATCATCAACCCGGAGGTTGGGTCTTGGGCGCAGTTGGGTGTTCCAACGGGACAATGACCCCAAACACACCTCAAAAGTGGTAAAGGAATGGCTAAATCAGGCTAGAATGAAGGTTTTAGAATGGCCTTCCCAAAGTCCTGACTTAAATGTGTGGACTGTTATGATCCGCTGCCCGGATCATATTTTTGTTTACGTTTTCAAGATACTTGTGTTTTTTGTTAGTTTTGGACTCCTTGAGTGCCTGTTTTGTACACCTGAGTTTGTTGCCATGGCTGCTTATTATTTTCACCTGACGCGTGTGTTCCCGACGCGCACCCGTTTGTCATCACTGACATTATTATTTAAGCCTGCCTTCCCTGTCATTCTGTCTTGCTTCCTAGTTTGTTTTCGTACAACAGTTGACGACTTTTGTTTCCTGCTCTGAACCTGCTAGCTTCCATGCTAGACTCCGTTTTACCTTCTAGCTCCCACGCTAGCCATTTTTAGTTTTTGCCTTCCGTGCTATGAGCACGTTTTTGTTTGTTCCAGTATAATTTATTCCGGTAAATAAATCATTTCTTTTACCTTCACGCTGTGTCCGAAGTCCGTTGCATCCTGGGAGAACGAAACCCCGCATCACCATGCGCCCCGGTCGTCACAGTGGACAATGCTGAAGAAACAAGTCCAAGTCAGAAAACCAACAAATTTAGATGAACCAAACTTCATGAATGTTTTTTGTGACCAACAAGTATGTGCTCCAATCACTACATCACAAAAAAATAAGTTGTAGAAATGATTGGAAACTCAAGACAGCCATGACATGATGTTCTTTACAAGTGTATGTTGTCAGGACTTGGACTATGGCTTGGTTTGTTCTCCCGAGGTGCAAGTGAATTGGACCAGGTGTGGCTTGAAGGTAAATACATGATTTATTTAAACACTATAACTACAAAAAAGTACAAACGAAAAGCGCGCACAGTGGCGGAGAAAACGACTTGGCTATGAAAACAAATACTTGCACAAAGGCAGAAACTATGAACAACAAAAAAACACTAACTGTGGCTTAATAAACAAAAACTTACTTGGCATGGAACCGGCATGAAAAAACTGCAGCAAGGGTCATAAGGGTGTGGAGAGTGTGCAGAAGCATAAATGCGGGGATGTCGTCAGCACGACAAACTGAAAACAATGAACTTAAATACTATAGACATGATTAACGAAAACAGGTGCGTGACTCAAAATGTGAAACAGGTGCGTGACGTGACAGGTGAAAACTAATGGTTGCTATGGTGACAAAACAAAAGTGCACAAAAAGTCCAAAAACAAAACTGAACATGACCAAAACAAAAATCACACAGACATGACATATGTAAACTTTTGACCAGGACTGTATATTATTGGACATTTAATAATCTACCATAAT
The DNA here is from genome assembly GCF_033978685.3 of Nerophis lumbriciformis. Classification (NCBI taxonomy): domain Eukaryota; kingdom Metazoa; phylum Chordata; class Actinopteri; order Syngnathiformes; family Syngnathidae; genus Nerophis; species Nerophis lumbriciformis. Next base: position 43,323,837 of record NC_084561.2, on the reverse strand, counting down.
ATCATCAAACACTGTCTTTTATGGCCTTAAATCCCTAATTTGTGGGCCCAACCAGATAAAAGATATGATCTGTCTATATACTTTGTCATGTTTTGAAGTCTTAAAGTGTTGAAGGAAGTGTCGTCCACCAGTTTGAAATGTCAACTTTGCTACATCGGGGACGGTACCACTGGATTGGCAGACCGGGGTGGTGGTTCCTCTCTTTAAGAAGGGGAACCGGAGGGTGTGTTCTAACTATCGTGGGATCACACTCCTCAGCCTTCCCGGTAAGGTCTATTCAGGTGTACTGGAGAGGAGGCTACGCCGGATAGTCGAACCTCGGATTCAGGAGGAACAGTGTGGTTTTCGTCCTGGTCGTGGAACTGTGGACCAGCTCTATACTCTCGGCAGGGTCCTTGAGGGTGCATGGGAGTTTGCCCAACCAGTCTACATGTGTTTTGTGGACTTGGAGAAGGCATTCGACCGTGTCCCTCGGGAAGTCCTGTGGGGAGTGCTCAGGGAGTATGGGGTATCGGACTGTCTGATTGTGGCAGTCCGCTCCCTGTATGATCAGTGCCAGAGCTTGGTCCGCATTGCCGGTAGTAAGTCGGACACGTTTCCAGTAAGGGTTGGACTCCGCCAAGGCTGCCCTTTGTCACCGATTCTGTTCATAACTTTTATGGACCGAATTTCTAGGCGCAGTCAAGGCGTTGAGGGGATCTGGTTTGGTGGCTGCAGGATTAGGTCTCTGCTTTTTGCAGATGATGTGGTCCTGATGGCTTCATCTGGCCAGGATCTTCAGCTCTCACTGGATCGGTTCGCAGCTGAGTGTGAAGCGACTGGGATGAGAATCAGCACCTCCAAGTCCGAGTCCATGGTTCTCGCCCGGAAAAGGGTGGAGTGCCATCTCCGGGTTGGGGAGGAGATCTTGCCCCAAGTGGAGGAGTTCAAGGACCTCGGAGTCTTGTTCACGAGTGAGGGAAGAGTGAATCGTGAGATCGACAGGCGGATCGGTGCGGCGTCTTCAGTAATGCGGACGCTGTATCGGTCCGTTGTGGTGAAGAAGGAGCTGAGCCGGAAGGCAAAGCTCTCAATTTACCGGTCGATCTACGTTCCCATCCTCACCTATGGTCATGAGCTTTGGGTTATGACCGAAAGGACAAGATCACGGGTACAAGCGGCCGAAATGAGTTTCCTCCGCCGGGTGGCGGGTCTCTCCCTTAGAGATAGGGTGAGAAGCTCTGCCATCCGGGAGGAGCTCAAAGTAAAGCCGCTGCTCCTCCACATCGAGAGGAGCCAGATGAGGTGGTTCGGGCATCTGGTCAGGATGCCACCCGAACGCCTCCCTAGGGAGGTGTTTAGGGCACGTCCGACCGGTAGGAGGCCGCGGGGAAGACCCAGGACACAAGTTGGGAAGACTATGTCTCCCGGCTGGCCTGGGAACGCCTCGGGTCCCCCGGGAGGAGCTGGATGAAGTGGCTGGGGAGAGGGAAGTCTGGGCTTCCCTGCTTAGACTGCTGCCCCCGCGACCCGACCTCGGATAAGCGGAAGAAGATGGATGGATGGATGGAACTTTGCTAATGTTTGGTAAATATTTTCAATCTTAAGAGTGTATAGATGCACATCTATCTTTTTGATGACACCTGCTGTGCGTATCGGCCTAAACCGTCATAAGAAGGTGGTCTTATTGAAATGATGCGCATCACTAAGACATTTGCAGTTGCAACACGAATCTTTGCAGTGGATTAGTTAAATGAAGTATCAATGTCAAATTCCTTGTGGTAAGGGTCTGTGTGTTTCAGACAGTGCATCGCTCAGCAGGTGGATTGGAGGTCAAGGTCCTGGACTGGTCCAGAACCACTGGGATGGAGCTCTGCAGCACAGTGAACTGTGTTCTTGTGGCCTTCACAACAACTGTCTGAGTTCAAATATCCAGTGCAACTGCGACACAGGCAACAACCAATGGTATGGCAATGCATATTACTCCCAGGGTTTTGTAAAGGGGTGGAAAGTTTCCGGAAATTTACCACGGGAAGTTAAGCTCGGGGAAGTTTGGAAATATCGACCATTTTTTGGATTATTCAAAGTTGGACACCGTCCATGGGAATTAATGGGAATATATGGGGAATTTGTCACGACGAGGGGGTTTTCGCATCTTACTGCGAGGATTGTTCTCCCGGGATGCAAACAGAGGTGGGTAGAGTAGCCAGAAATTGTACTCAAGTAAGAGTACTGTTACTTTAGAGATTTATTACTCAAGTAAAAGTAAGGAGTAGTCACCCAAATATTTACTTGAGTAAAAGTAAAAAGTATGTTGTGAAAAAACTACTCAAGTACTGAGTAACTGATGAGTAACATACACACACATATCATATATATATATATATATATATATATATATATATATATATATATATATATATATATATATACACACACATATATATATATATATATATATATATATATATATATATACATATATATATGTATGTGTGGGAAAAAAAATCACAAGACTATTTCATCTCTACAGGCCTGTTTCATGAGGGGGGGTTCCCTCAATCATCAGGAGATTTTAATGGGAGCATTCGCATACCATGGTTTATATAGGGCACAGAGTGGGTGGGTACAGGCTGGCGTAGGGGCGTGGTGATTGGCTCATGTGTTACCTAGGAGGTGTTTCCGTCTGTGGCGGCATGCTGTTACAATTTCGCTGCGCTTGTTGAGGGATGACAGGTCTGGACGGTAAATAATAAACAGTTTCTCTTTCAAGCATAGGTTGCATCTTTTATTACCACTATTGTAAGGTGTGCTGGATGCAAGAATTTGCCATGTTATTGAATATTCAACATTATTGTCTTTGAGGTCCCAAATGTGTTTGCTGAGTTCTGTGATATTCCGCAGGTTTTGGTTCCTGAAAGAAGCCTTGTGATTGTTCCATCTGGTTTTGAATTCTCCCTCGGTTAATCCTACATATGTGTCGGATGTGTTAATGTCCTTGCGTGTTACCTTAGATTGGTAGACAACTGATGTTTGTAAGCACCCCCCGTTGAGAGGGCAATCAGGTTTCTTTCGACAGTTACAGCCTCTGAAACAGGCCTGTAGAGATGAAATAGTCTTGTGATTTTTTTTCCCACACATACATATATTGCTCTACTACGGTTACGAGCACTATTTTTTGGATAACCTTATTAAGACATATATATATATATATATATATATATATATATATATATATATATATATATATATATATATATATATATATATATATATATATATATATACACATACATTGATATATACAGTATATAATTTATATTTATTTATTTTGCCGTTTTTGTTTACATGTTAAAGGTGTTTTAATGCATATACATGCATGTTTAACATATAGATTCCTTTCTTTCATGAAGACAAGAATATAAGTTGGTGTATTACCTGATTCTGATGACTTGCATTGATTGTAATCAGACAGTAGTGATGATAACATCCACGTTTTCAAATGGAGGAGAAAAAAAGTTCCTCCATTCTGTCTAATACCACATGAAAGTGGTTGGTTTTTGGCATCTTATTTGTCCAGCTTCCATATTCGTTTTTATACACTTTACAAGAAATACATTGGCGGCAAACTCCGTAGCTTGCTAGCTTGTTTGCGCTGGCTTTCGGAGACTCTTATTTTGAAAGCGCAGACGCGATGGAGCGGCACTTTTATGACGGGATGAACGGTTGAAATAAAAAAGGATCTTTTTTCCTTCATACTTTTGATTGATTGATTGAAACATTTATTAGTAGATTGCACAGTACAGTACATATTCCGTACAATTGGCCACTAAATGGTAACACCCCAATAAGTTTTTCAACTTGTTTAAGTCAGGTCATGTGACCCCTGGCTCTGTTTGATTGGTCCAACGTCACCAGTGACTGCATCTGATTGGTGGAACGGAGTGAACGTCACCAGTGACTGTATTTGTTGAAACGCAGGCACTATGAAGGTCTGTCTGACGGACCAAAACAAACAAAGCTTGCATTAACAGATCGATAAAAATTGGTAGCGAGTAGCGAGCTGAATGTAGATAAAAGTAGCGGAGTAAAAGTAGCGTTTCTTCTCTATAAATATACTCAAGTAAAAGTACAAGTATGTTGCATTAAAACTACTCTTAGAAGTACAATTTATCCCAAAAGTTACTCAAGTAGATGTAACGGAGTAAATGTAGCGCGCTACTACCCACCTCTGGATGCAAACAGACTTTTCCGGACATAGGAACGTAGGAACATATTTATTCTTGACTCTCAACTAGGTGAAAACAAAAAGGCGCACAAGCCGAAGGCACAACTTAACGCAGAAAACACTTAGCCTGAACTATAGACATGAAACAAAAAGTCGCTAACTGTGGCATAAATAAACAAAACTTACTTGGCAAGGCACGAGCAGCATGAACTAAGCATGAAACAATCAGCATGAACTATGGTATCTCCAGAAAACAAGCATGAACATGGCACGAATCAATCGAATGAATACAAGCATGAACTATGGCATGAAAAGAACAATGTCGCCAAACCGACTAACTGGCAACAACAGGCTTAAAGGGGAACATTATCACCAGACCTATGTAAGCGTCAATATATACCTTGATGTTGCAGAAAAAAGACCATATATTTTTTTAACCGATTTCCGAACTCTAAATGGGTGAATTTTGGCAAATTAAACGCCTTTCTAATATTCGCTCTCGGAGCGATTGTGGCATCACATCGGGAAGCAATCCGCCTATTTCTCAAACACCGAGTCAAATCAGCTCTGTTATTTTCCCTTTTTTCGACTGTTTTCCGTACCTTGGAGACATCATGCCTCGTCGGTGTGTTGTCGGAGGGTGTAGCAACACGAACAGGGACGGATTCAAGTTGCACCAGTGGCCCAAAGATGCGAAAGTGGCAAGAAATTGGACGTTTGTTCCGCACACTTTACCGACGAAAGCTATGCTACGACAGAGATGGCAAGAATGTGTGGATATCCTGCGACACTCAAAGCAGATGCATTTCCAACCATAAAGTCAAAGAAATCTGCCGCCAGACCCCCATTGAATCTGCCGGAGTGTGTGAGCAATTCAGGGACAAAGGACCTCGGTAGCACGGCAAGCAATGGCGGCAGTTTGTTCCCGCAGACGAGCGAGCTAAACCCCCTATCGACCCTAGCTTCCCTGGCCTGCTGACATCAACTCCAAAACTGGACAGATCAGCTTTCAGGAAAAGAGCGCGGATGAGGGTATGTCTACAGAATATATTAATTGATGAAAATTGGGCTGTCTGCACTCTTAAAGTGCATGTTGTTGCCAAATGTATTTCATATGCTGTAAACCTAGTTCATAGTTGTTAGTTTCCTTTAATGCCAAACAAACACATACCAATCGTTGGTTAGAAGGCGATCGCCGAATTCGTCCTCGCTTTCTCCCGTGTCGCTGGCTGTCGTGTCGTTTTCGTCGGTTTCGCTTGCATACGGTTCAAACCGATAAGGCTCAATAGCTTCAGTTTCTTCTTCAATTTGGTTTTCGCTACCTGCCTCCACACTACAACCATCCGTTTCAATACATGCGTAATCTGTTGAATCGCTTAAGCCGCTGAAATCCGAGTCTGAATCCGAGCTAATGTCGCTATAGCTTGCTGTTCTTTCCGCCATGTTTGTTTGTGTTGGCTTCACTATGTGACGTCACAGGAAAATGGACGGGTGTATATAACGATGGTTAAAATCAGGCACTTTGAAGCTTTTTTTAGGGATATTGCGTGATGGGTAAAATTTTGAAAAAAACTTCGAAAAATAAAATAAGCCACTGGGAACTGATTTTTAATGGTTTTAACAATTCTGAAATTGTGATAATGTTCCCCGTTAAATAATAGTCTCCTGATTAGAAACAGGTGTGTCCCTGTCATGTCTGTATTATCATGTTTTGTTTTAAGTCATGTTTTGTTTAGTTTCTGTCTTTTCACTCCCTTGTCTGGTCACCATAGCAACCATTAGTTTTCACCTGTCATGTCACGCACCTGTTTCACGTTTTGAGTCATGCACCTGCTTTCACTAATCATGTCCGCGGTTGTGCCGGCAAACCGCGCATCTCTAATATATATATATATATATATATATATATATATATATATATATATATATAGTTTGCGTCAGGGGCGTCACTAGCTTTTAAGGACAGGGGGGGCTTTGCCCCCAGGAGATGCACAGGATGCGAGCGAATGTTACGCACGAGCACAAAACTTCACAAACGGCTAACAAAGACTTAGACATGATTCATTGTTATTATTATTATTTTTTTAAAAATGCACGGGACGAAATGAAATGCTCCCCGGGACGATGGCTTTTAACCATTTTTTTTCTTTTTCTTTTTATTTATTTATTCATTTTACATTTTATATTAAATGTCTTGGTTTTTCCCTCCCTCTGAAAATCCTATGAAATGTTTAACAAGCCATCCTATAATAATAAAACAGCTATTAATGTAACAATACAATAAAACAAATACATTTAATGATGTTTTTTTTCATTATTTTAACAATAGGATAATGTATATTACTTTATATAGATTCTACAAGAAACACAAAACTTAAAAAATAAATGATTTACAATTGCACACACAAGGTTTTGTGCAGTTTCACTCATTGTAAAGGAAGATAATGTGCTTCGTACACCTGCAGGACCGCATGCAAGGTCGCAGAGAAAATACGGGCTGGAATTTGAGTGATGTGGGCATTTTCTATATGAACAAGTGGAATGGATTGGGGCTCTCTACCTTACGCTACGAAGTGAGGGGAAACTGAGTGAATAATAACAGGTTATATGATTATTTATTTAAACTCATATTTGGGCCACTTTATAATGAATATGTCGGCATTTATTTGTAAAAAAAACCCAAAAAAAACACCAAATTATTTAGGGGAGCTTAAGAATATTTTATTTCGAAGAGAGCGTTTTTTTTATTTTTTTGTCTTGTCTTAAATTGTGTTGCAAAATGTGTAAAAGAGACAAGTCATAACTGTGAAGTAAGACAAACAGTCATCCACCAATCAGCATTAATGTGGTAAGGCATGGATTTTTTTTTTACAACTATTAAGATATATTTTTTTATGTTATACTGTACCTGGGAACTGTTTTAATGTGCGGAAACATGGCACACTGGTTTTATTTCTTTCTTTTTTTACACAAATAGAGTTGAAATAATGCAAGAATCAATACTATGTGTCATGTCTGTATTATCATGTTTTGTTTTAAGTCATGTTTTGTTTAGTTTCTGTCTTTTCACTCCCTTGTCTGGTCACCATAGCAACCATTAGTTTTCACCTGTCACGTCACGCACCTGTTTCACGTTTTGAGTCACGCACCTGCTTTCACTAATCATGTCCATAGTATTTAAGTTCATTCATTTTCTATTGTTCGGCCTGACGACCTCACCCCATATATGCTTCTTCACACCCTTATCATCCTTGCTGCTCTTTTTTCATGCCGGTTCCATGCCAAGTAAGTTTTTGTTTATCAAGCCACAGTTTATGTTTTGTTTAATTGTTCATAGTTTCCGCCACTGTGCGCGCTTTTTGTTTGATCATTTTTTTTTGTATTTATAGTCTTTAAATAAATCATGTACCTTCATTCCCGTCTCGCCCGTGCCAACTTTCCGTTGCATCCCGGAAAAGCACACACCCAGGACCAAGTCATGACACTATGATGATACATTAAACCCTTGTTTATCGCTCTTAATTGGTTCCAGGCCTGAGCGCAGAAAAGTACCACTGATATAAGTCCTAATATTCAATGTTTTATCGTTTATACGACGTTTTGCGTTGTCGTCAAGGTCTGATGTTAAAGTTAAAGTTAAAGTACCAATGATTGTCACACACACACTCTGCATTTGACCCATCACCCTTGATCACCCCCTGAGAGGTGAGGGGAGCAGTGAGCAGCAGCGGTGGCCACGCCCGGGAATCATTTTTGGTGATTTAACCCCCAATTCCAACCCTTGATGCTGAGTGCCAAGCAGGGAGGTAATGGCTCCCATTTTTATAGTCTTTGGTATGACTCGGCCAGGGTTTGAACTCACAACCCAGACACTCTAAGAACTAGGCCACTGAGTAGGTCTGTGAAGTAAATTATTATTAAAAATGTAATATTTTCAGCACTAAAGCATACAAAATATGGTATTTAGCATTGTTAGAGCCCACTCGACATATGAAATAACATCTACATGGACACCATAACACTTTTTTAATCCAATATATTAATGTTAGTTAATGAATGGTTTTATTTCTTTCTTTTTTACACAAATAGAGTTGAAATAATGCAAGGATCAATACTATGATGATACATTAAACCCTTGTTTATCGCTCTTAATTGGTTCCAGGCCTGAGCGCAGAAAAGTACCACTGATATAAGTCCTAATATTCAATGTTTTATCGTTTATACGACGTTTTGCGTTGTCGTCAAGGTCTGATGTTAAAGTTAAAGTTAAAGTACCAATGATTGTCACACACACACTCTGCATTTGACCCATCACCCTTGATCACCCCCTGAGAGGTGAGAGGAGCAGTGAGCAGCAGCGGTGGCCATGCCCGGGAATCATTTTTGGTGATTTAACCCCCAATTCCAACCCTTGATGCTGAGTACCAAGCAGGGAGGTAATGGCTCCCATTTTTATAGTCTTTGGTATGACTCAAAACCCAGACACTCTAAGAACTAGGCCACTGAGTAGGTCTGTGAAGTAAATTATTATTAAAAATGTAATATTTTCAGCACTAAAAGCATACAAAATATGGTATTTAGCATTGTTAGAGCCCACTCGACATATGAAATAACATCTACATGGACACCATAACACTTTTTTAATCCAATATATTAATGTTAATTAATTAATCCAATCAGTCACCACGATACTGATTGGTTTGGTGTCATCTCATGGCCAATAATGCTGTATTTGTTGGTTAATTTAGTCATTTTACACTTGAAAATGCGTAATTTAGCCCCCAAAAAATACATTGACTATGCTTTAAAAAATGATGAATGTGTCATGTCTGTGTGATCATGTTTTGTTTTAGTAATGTTCGGTTTAAATTTTGGACTTTTTGTGCACTTTTGTTTTGTTTTGTCACCATAGCAACCATTAGTTTCACCTGTCACGTCACGCACCTGTTCCACGTTTGGACTCATTGTGCACTCTTGTCACCATAGCAACCATTAGTTTTCACCTGTCACGTCACGCACCTGTTTCACGTTTCGAGTCACGCACCTGCTTTCACTAATCATGTCCATAGTATTTAAGTTCATTCATTTTCTGTTGTTCGTTCTGACGACATCATCGCCGCCGCCACTTGACTTTGCCTCGGTGGATTCGGGGCCACTTGGGCTGGCGACCCACCGCCATGTCCCCCTCCCGCCCTCCCATGACTATTGATCTTTGTTTTTTTTTGGACATCTGGTATCTGTCCTTAAGGGAGGGGCTCTGTCATGTCTGTGTGATCAGGCTTTATTTTTGGACTTTTTGTGCAGTTTTGTTTTGTCCCCATAGTTACCCATTAGTTTCACCTGTCATGTCACGCACCTGTTTTGAGTCACGCACCTGTTGTTAATCATGTCCATAAGTATTTAAGTTAATTCATTTTCTGTTGTTCGGGCTGACGACCTCGCACCCCATATATGCTTCTGCACACCCTTATGATCCTTGCTGCTCCTTTTTCATGCCGGTTCCATGCCAAGTAAGTTTTTGTTTCTCAAGCCACAGTTAATGTTTTGTTTAATTGTTCATAGTTTCCGCCACTTTGCGTGCTTTTCATTTGTACTTTTTTGCTATAGTCTTTTGGTTTCATAGCTTATTCTCCGCCATTGTGCGCGCTTTTTGTTTGATCTTTTTTTAATAAATAAATCATGTACCTTGGTTCCCGTCTCGCCCGTGCCAACTTTCCGTTGCATCCCGGAAAAGCAAACTCCAAAGACCAAGTCGTGACAGAATGATGCATGTGTGATGGTATGGGGGTGTATTAGTGCCCAAGACATGGGTAACTTACACATCTGTGAAGGCGCCATTAATGCTGAAAGGTACATTCAGCTTTTGGAGCAACATATGTTGCCATCCAAGCAACGTTACCATGGACGCCCCTGCTTATTTCAGCAAGACGATGCCAAGCCACGTGTTACAACAGTGTGGCTTTGTAGTAAAAGAGTGGCCTGCCTGTAATCCTGTGGTCTATTGTCTTAATTGTTTAATTTGAATTAATATTTGTGTTATTTTTTTCTTCACTGTTTTCTTCCTGTTCCTATTTTCTATCTTCATGTGACCGTCCTTGGGCTTTTCTTTTCTCCTTCCTGTAGGACTAAGTATTCAGGTCTCCTAACCCTTAAGGAGACTCTCCCAGTCCGGTCTCTGGTCCTGGGCGGCATACAGCCAGGGTTAGAGTCTGCCTACAAAGTGGGACCTCTACGTTGTCATGGAGACAGTAGGTTCATTTCCTTTACAGAGTTTTAAAATGTGTATTTATTTAATGTATGAAGTTAAAACAGAAAGTTAGCAGCCATATCCTCCTGAGTTCGTTGTATATTTATTTTGTCAGAGTTAAAAGAAGGATGGACTGAATTTTACAAATACAGTGGTGGTCATAAGTGTACATACACTTGTAAAGAACATCATGTCATGGCTGTCTTGAGTTTCCAATCATTTCTACAACTCTTATTTTTTTGTGATGTAGTGATTGGAGCACATACTTGTTGGTCACAAAAAAATATTCATGAAGTTTGCTTCTTTTATGAATTTATTATGGGTCTACTGAAAATGTGACAAAAGTATACATACAGCAATGTTAATATTTGCTTACATGTCCCTTGGCAAGTTTACCTGCAATAAGGCGCTTTTGGTAGCCATCCACAAGCTTCTGCTTGACCACTTGACCACAAAATTGGTGCAGTTCAGCTAAATGTGTTGGTTTTCTTACACGGACTTGTTTCTTCAGCATTGTCCACACGTTTAAGTCAGGACTGTCATGTCTGTGTAATCATGTTTTGTTTTAGTCATGTTTTTAGTTATTGGACTCTTTAGTTTCTGGCTTTTCACTCCCTTGTCTTGTTTCCATGGTTACCCATTAGTTTCACCTGTTCCACGTTTGGACTCATTGTGCACTCTTGTTTGTCACCATAGCAACCCATTGGTTTTCACCTGTCACGTCACGCACCTGTTTCACGTTTTGAGTCACACACCTGTTTTCACTAATCATGTCACTAGTATTTAAGTTCATTGTTGTCAGTTTGTCGTTCTGGCGACATCATACCCCTGACTAGAGATGCGCGGTTTGCGGACACAACCGCGGAGTCCGCGGATTATCCGCGGATCGGGCGGATGAAATTAAAAACAATAAGATTTTATCCGCTCGCGGGTCGGGTCGGGCGGATTAATTAGATATTTTTTTTATTTTTTTATTTTTTTTGCGGGTGGCAGTTAAACCAATTCGGAAATATATATACATAGTTAAATGTTGTTACCCACATACGAAAAACGAGCAGGCACCTGCTGCATATGCCACAACAGAAGAAAAAAAAAGAAAAGAGATGGACACTTTTACGGAGCGGAGAAGGGACGCCTCGCCGGGGTCCGGGACCGAGGCCCCTTCCCCCGAGAGGGCCCCACCGGGAGCCGTAGCTGAGGCGATCCGCGAGAAGGGCCCGACGCACGTCCAGGGTCACTACCGCGCCCACCGCACCGACACCCCGCCTCGTCCGCTTTCGCAGTGCGCTCACGAAAGGGGTGGGGCTCACCCTGGTTGATATAGAGAGCAGGACGGTGGCCATGGAATTTCATTTAAGGTTTGTGATAAACCATCAAACTCATTCGTTAAAAGGACTCTATAGTAATATAAAGCAAATTTTTCTGGACATTATCATGCAAGAAAAGTTTATTTTTGGGATCGCGATCACCGCGTAATGATTTTTAAAGGTTGCATTACATTATTAACTGTCCCATGTGATCAGCCAGTGCGATTGGAAGTCCATGCTCAATTATTGCCTCCGTAAATAAAACTTCGGCATTTATCACATCCAAAGAATCTGTTTGGGCGACGAAAAACGTTGAAAGTTTTCCACTTGTATCGCTAGCAACGGCATTAGACTTGTGTTTTTTTGTCCCAACGTGGTCTTTTACATCGCTAATTCCTCCGTGTCCGATCGAAAAATCTTGTCTGCACAAGGTGCAATTCGCGTAGTTTTCACCCTTTTTTTTTTTTTTTTTTAATTAATATTAGATATATAACAACGGGCGGATGGCGGGCGGGTGCAGTTCTGATCAAACGTTACATCGGGTGGATGGCGGATGGTTGACGACTTTCTGACGCGGTTGCGGATGAAATAAATTGCCTATCCGCGCATCTCTACCCCTGACTTTCTGCTTCTCACTCTGTTTACCTCTGCGCACTTCATGCCATGTCAAGTAAGTTTTTTCTATCCATGCCACAGTTAGCGACTTTTGTTCATGTCCATAGTTTTTTGCCCACGTGCAAGTCTTTTTGTTTCGTTAGTCAAGTTTGTACTTCCGCCTTGAGCGCGCTTTTTGTTCCTTTTGTTAGTGTAAAATAAATAATGTCTTCACCTTCACGCCATGTCTGGTCCAAATGTTGACTTGCACCACGGGAGAACAAACCACGCCATAGTCCAAGTCGTGACAAGGACTTTGGGAAGGCCATTCTAAAACCTTCATTCTAGCCTGATTTAGCCATTCCTTTACCATTTTTGAGGTGTGTTTGGGGTCATTGTCCTGTTGGAACACCCAACTGCACCCAAGACCCAAACTGGTTTTAGCTTGTCCTGAAGAATTTGGAGGTAATCCTCCTTTTTCATTGTCCCATTTACTCTCTGTAAAGCACCAGTTCCATTGGCAGCAAAACAGCCCCAGAGTATAATACTACCACCACCATGCTTGACTGTAGGAATGGTGTTCCTGGGATTACCGTTTCTCCTCCTAACATATTGCTGGGTTTTTACTTCCAAATTCTTCAGGACAAGCTAAAATCATCAGCCCGGAGGTTGGGTCTTGGGCGCAGTTGGGTGTTCCAACAGGACAATGACCCCAAACACACCTCAAAAGTGGTAAAGGAATGACTAAATCAGGCTAGAATGAAGGTTTTAGAATGGCCTTCCCAAAGTCCTGACTTAAACGTGTGGACAATGCTGAAGAAACAAGTCCATGTCAGAAAACCAACAAATTTAGCTGAACTGCACCAATTTTGTCAAGAATTTGGAGGTAATCCTCCTTTTTCATTGTCCCATTTACTCTCTATAAAGCACCAGTTCCATTGTTAGCAAAACAGGCCCAGAGCATAATACTACCACCACCATGCTTGACGGTAGGTTTGGTATTCCTGGGATTAAAGGCCTCACCTTTTCTCCTCCAAACATATTGCTGGGTATTGTGACCAAACAACGCAATGTTTGTTTCATCTGACATCACCTGGACAAAGATAAGACCTTCTGGAGGAAACTTCTGTGGTCAAAGTCCTGACAATGTGGACAATGCTGAAGAAACAAGTCCGTGTCAGAAAACACATTTAGCTGTTTTGCAGCAATTTTGTGGTCAAGTGGTCAAGCAGAAGCTTGTGGATGGCTACCAAAAGCGCCTTATTGCAGGTAAACTTGCCAAGGGACATGTAAGCAAATATTAACATTGCTGTATGTATACTTTTGACCCATTTTCAGTAGAGCCATAATAAATTCATAAAAGAAGCAAACTTCATGAATGTTTTTTGTGACCAACAAGTATGTGCTCCAATCACTACATCACAAAAAAATAAGAGTTGTAGAAATGATTGGAAACTCAAGACAGCCATGACATGATGTTCTTTACAAGTGTATGTACCAGTGACGTGCAGTCACTAGAGGCAGGTGAGGCTGGGGCCTCACCTGCCATCATGGAAAGAAAAAAAATGTAAAAAGAAAAAATAAATAATTAAATTGTTATATGTATCCAGTGATTATACTATAAAGTTATTTTCCATTTAACTTCACCAGTTTTAGATTATTTTTATTCAAAATTGCTGAATTTTCACATTTGCCGTTCAAATACTGAGAAGAGACGGTGCGGTGATCAGCAGCCAGTTGAGGCACGTCACTCAGTGCCTCAACATGGATTCCGGACTCGGCTAACTGCTGGCCTGCTGTGCAGTGAGACTGTATTGCTATATGAATTATATTATACATTTCCATAGTTTTGTTAGCTGAGGTGTATAATGTACAGTGTATTTTGTCAACAACTGTATGTGTGTAAAGTATTTCTTGTGCTGAGCGATCATAAAACGGCTGCAAAAGACGCACTGGCTGAGGCTCGCAGTAATCCCGCCTCCTGCACCCCCGCCGTAGAATTGTTATATCAACTAAAGCCCACACTTAAACTTTCCACGTGCAAGATTGAATCTATTTAAAAAAGTTATTTCATAAGAAGCCAAAAAGTGCAAAAACAATAATGTTCGTGTTGGAGGAGTTGTGAATGACTGCAGGGCCTCAACATTAGGTACACCTGCAGACTGCAGGTGTACCTAATTCACAACTCCTCCAACACGAACATTATTGTTTTTACACTTTTTGGCTTCTTATTAAATAACTTTTGTAACCTATTTTCATGGGCTTTCCTCTTTGTGATGTTAAGTTCCTGTTATGCGCTGTTATACAGTATATGCCTTGAGCTCTTATTTTGAAGGCGCTAAGAGCGGAAGTGATGTCACGTTGCGGAGGTTTTTGAAAGAAGGTAAATAAAGTGGTCCTCGTGTAAACTGGAGCCTCTGTGTTTGTTATTTTGTAGTTTCATACAGTATAGGCCACATTTATAAACCCTCGGTTACACTTTTTTAAATAGATTCAATCTTGCACGTGGAAAGTTGAAGTGAGGGCTTTAGTTGCGGCGCATGGACTTCATTTTTAAGTAAAGGTAAGCCCATAATAACATTGTTTTTATTAAATGTGCTTTTTTGTGTGCTACAGTTTGTATGTGTAAAGTTAAAGTTAAGTTAAAGTAGCAATGATTGTCACACACACACTAGGTGTAATGAAATGTGTCCTCTGCATTTGACCCATCCCCTTGATCACCCCCTGGGAGGTGAGGGGAGCAGTGGGCAGCAGCGGCGCCGCGCTCGGGAATCATTTTTGGTGATTTAACCCCCAATTCCAAGCCTTGATACTGAGTGCCAAGCAGGGAAGAATGCTGGTATGAGCTTTTAAACATAACCCGTTAACTGCTGCCAATCAAATGGTGAATAAGATACTCTTTAGGGTTCATATGTTTGTAAATCTGACTGTGATGAAGTCAGTGCCTCACCAGCCATCAACCTCACCGCACGTCACTGGTATGTACACTTTTGACCAGGACTGTATATATCCACTTGATACCCGCTGGGAAAAACACGGGTCATAATGTTTTAACCAGAGGTGGGACCAAGTCATTGTTTTGCAAGTCACAAGTAAGTCTCAAGTCTTTGCCCTCAAGTCCGAGTCAAGTCCCGAGTCAAGACAGGCAAGCCCCGAGTCAAGTCCAAAGTCAAGACTGGAAAGTCTCAAGTCAAGTCCTAAGTCCTGCATTTTGAGTTTCGAGTCCTTTCAAGTCCTTTTAACCACAGACTAATATATTAACACAGATTGTGTATGCTTTTCAAACGCTGTATTTATTTATTAAAACAAGTGCATTTTAAATTGCAGGAAAGAAAATTGTGCTGACATTGCACTTTATAATAGCACTATTAACCAGTCATTTTAAACATTAACTCATTCCTTTACAGAACAAACACATTGAAAAATAAAGTGCAAATGTACTTATTTGTACAAAAGTGTTAACATTGAAAAAAACATGACATATACGTAAACATAACAAAAAAGTTTTACTTTTTATATGTCAGGGCCCTATGCTGCATTGCATTTGCAAAAGACCAAATTAGCCAAGAGTCTGTCAGTCATTTGTGCACGATGGGGGCGTAGTATGATGCCACCATGGCTGAAAACTCGCTCCACTGGAGCACTGGAGGCAGGCACTGCCAAGACTCTCATGGCCACTCGGAACAGTGAAGGAAGAGTCTTCATGTTCAATGCCCAGAACAAAAGGGGGGAGAGAGTTGTTTTGGGTTGGTGCACTACTTGTAAGTGTATCTTGTGTTTTTTATGTTGATTTAATTAAAAAAAAAAAATTAAAAAAATTATTTCTTGTGCGGCCCGATACCAATCGATCCACGGACCAGTACCGGGCCGCGGCCCGGTGGTTGGGGACCGCTGAGGTAAACAACCAACAGTATGTCAGAAAGCTAGCTAAAACGGTACACATATTCATAATATAGTATACATTTTAACTGACCTTTATTTTACTATTTTTGTCTTTTTTTAGGTGGCTAAAATACGCGGTGCTGCTGACCGCCGTCTAACGTTACGTGTGATATATTGACTAACGTAACCCTGCTTAAAAAAAAATCACTGAACAAAAAGTATGAATAAGGTAGTGAACTGCAACAGATTCCCGTGTTTGCAATAACGTTATAACGTTAGCAGTGAGTTTACAGCCTCACTGATTTAACTACACAGCAAATAAAAGTCACGTTACTTAGCCAATAAACGTTATCTTACATTCAAAACTTACCGTTCTTTGTGCAACTTCAAATGCCGGACGAAGTTGGACGTTGTTGCCTCTCCATCAGTCATTTTCGAACCGCATGTGTTGCATACTGCAAACCGTTTTGTGTTGACCACCTCGTAATTTTTATACACAAACGAAATTATTTTAGGTATAATTTTTTGTTCACTGGCGTGTGGTTTGGACATGTCTTCTTCGTTGGTTGTCCTGCAATTTGATTGGATGAATGCTGTGTGATGAAAACAAAGTAGATCTAATTTGATTGGCTGTTGTACTGAGACCACACCAGCTGACACACGCAACGCTGTTTGGGCGACGAAAAACGTTGAAAGTTTTCCACTTGTATCGCTAGCAACGGCATTAGACTTGTGTTTTTTTGTCCCAACGTGGTCTTTTACATCGCTAATTCCTCCGTGTCCGATCGAAAAATCTTGTCTGCACAAGGTGCAATTCGCGTAGTTTTCACCCTTTTTTTTTTTTTTTAATTAATATTAGATATATAACAACGGGCGGATGGCGGGCGGGTGCAGTTCTGATCAAACGTTACATCGGGTGGATGGCGGATGGTTGACGACTTTCTGACGCGGTTGCGGATGAAATAAATTGCCTATCCGCGCATCTCTACCCCTGACTTTCTGCTTCTCACTCTGTTTACCTCTGCGCACTTCATGCCATGTCAAGTAAGTTTTTTCTATTTATGCCACAGTTAGCGACTTTTGTTCATGTCCATAGTTTTTTGCCCACGTGCAAGTCTTTTTGTTTCGTTAGTCAAGTTTGTACTTCCGCCTTGAGCGCGCTTTTTGTTCCTTTGTTAGTGTAAAATAAATAATGTCTTCACCTTCACGCCATGTCTGGTCCAAATGTTGACTTGCACCACGGGAGAACAAACCACGCCATAGTCCAAGTCGTGACAAGGACTTTGGGAAGGCCATTCTAAAACCTTCATTCTAGCCTGATTTAGCCATTCCTTTACCACTTTTGAGGTGTGTTTGGGGTCATTGTCCTGTTGGAACACCCAAATGCACCCAAGACCCAAACTGATTTTAGCTTGTCCTGAAGAATTTGGAGGTAATTCTCCTTTTTCATTGTCCCATTGACTCTCTGTAAAGCACCAGTTCCATTGGCAGCAAAACAGCCCCAGAGTATAATACTACCACCACCATGCTTGACGGTAGGAATAGTGTTCCTGGGATTACCAATTCTCCTCCAAACATATTGCTGGGTTTTTACTTCAAAATTCTTCAGGACAAGCAAAAATCATCAGCCCGGAGGTTGGGTCTTGGGCGCAGTTGGGTGTTCCAACAGGACAATGACCCCAAACACACCTCAAAAGTGGTAAAGGAATGACTAAATCAGGCTACAATGAAGGTTTTAGAATGGCCTTCCCAAAGTCCTGACTTAAACGTGTGGACAATGCTGAAGAAACAAGTCCATGTCAGAAAAGCAACACATTTAGCTGAACCCAAACGAAATTATTTTAGGTATCATTTTTTTGTTCACTGGCGTGTGGTTTGGACATGTCTTCTTCGTTGGTTGTCCTGCAATTTGATTGGATGAATGCTGTGTGATGAAAACAAAGCAGATCTAATTAGATTGGCTGTTGTACTGAGACCACACCAGCTGACACACGCAACGCTGATAGACAAGTACACAATGAAAAATACGGGGCGCTCCCGAATAACTTTTTCATCTTTGCGTTTTGGGGAAAGTAGCAAGTCATGTCAATTCAAAAGGCTCAAGTCCAAGTGAAGTCACAAGTCATTGATGTTAAAGTCTAAGTCGAGTTGCAAGTCTTTTTACATTTTGTCAAGTCGAGTCTAAAGTCATCAAATTCATGACTCGAGTCTGACTCGAGTCCAAGTCATGTGACTCGAGTCCACACCTCTGGTTTTAACTGCCCTAGATTTTAGACCCCTTTTGTTTATGCATTAAAGATTGAAGTAGTGATCTCGAGTGAACTATGTTGCTAACCCAAACAGCAGAACCTACAGAGACTCACAAATAGTTTCTTAAATGAATGCCTGTCATGAAGGAGGCTGCAGAGCTGAGAGCTGAGAGCTGAGAGCATCTCCTGTGGCAATTATCAGTCTAGTTGACTTTAATGTGCTCGCTCATGATTGCGTAACAGCAAATTGCTCCTGTAATCATCAAGCCCTTCTGTTTTTTTTTTTCCAGAAGGTTTTTGGAACGCCGCACTGTTTGACAAGGAGACATCCTACCTCCACTTCCCCACCTTCCACGGGGAGCTGAATGCAGACATCTCCTTCCTCTTTAAAACCACGTCCTCGTCCGGGGTCTTCCTGGAAAATCTGGGCATCAAAGATTTTATCCGAATTGAACTGAGCTGTGAGTAAACTCTCAAATGTTTTGTTATTTCAGGTTAATTTGACTTTTTTTTGCCATTTCTTTCTCTCACTCAAAACACAGCAGGGCAGACCAGTAAGGGGAAAATAAGGGAGGTTCTCTCAGAAACTGAGGGAAATTCCGGTTCCAATTAAATTTGTTTTGATTGCCTGACTTCATGATGCCCGAGTGTTCCATTTTTGTTTCACCTGACATCACACGGACAAAGATAAGACCTTTTGGAGGAAAGTTCTGTGGTCAGATGAAAGAAAAATGGAGCTGTTTGGCCACAATACCCAGCAATATGTTTGGAGGAGTAAAGGTTAGGCCTTTAATCCCAGGAACACTATGCATACCGTCAAGCATGGTGGTGGTAGTATTATGCTCTGGGCCTGTTTTGCTGCCAATGGAACTACTGCTTTACAGAGAGTAAATGGGACAATGAAAAAGGAGGATTACCTCCAAATTCTTCAGGACAACCTAAAATCCTCCATCCATCCATCCATCCATCTTCTTCCGCTTATCCGAGGTCGGGTCGCGGGGGCAGCAGCCTAAGCAGGGAAGCCCAGACTTCCCTCTCCCCAGCCACTTCGTCCAGCTCCTCCCGGGGGATCCCGAGGCGTTCCCAGGCCAGCCGGGAGACATAGTCTTCCCAACGTGTCCTGGGTCTTCCTCGTGGCCTCCTACCGGTCGGACATGCCCTAAACACCTCCTTAGGGAGGCGCTCGGGTGGCATCCTGACCAGATGCCCGAACCACCTCATCTGGCTCCTCTCGATGCGGAGGAGCAGCGGCTTTACTTTGAGCTCCCCCCGGATGACAGAGCTTCTCACCCTATCTCTAAGGGAGAGCCCCGCCACCCGGCGGAGGAAACTCATTTGGGCCGCTTGTACCCGTGATCTTGTCCTTTCGGTCATAACCCAAAGCTCATGACCATAGGTGAGGATGGGAACGTAGATCGACCGGTAAATTGAGAGCTTTGCCTTACGGCTCAGCTCCTTCTTCACCACAACGGATCGATACAGCGTCCGCATTACTGAAGACGCCGCACCGATCCGCCTGTCGATCTCACGATCCACTCTTCCCTCACTCGTGAACAAGACTCCGAGGTACTTGAACTCCTCCACTTGGGGCAAGATCTCCTCCCCAACCCGGAGATGGCACTCCACCCTTTTCCGGGCGAGAACCATGGACTCGGACTTGGAGGTGCTGATTCTCATCCCAGTCGCTTCACACTCAGCTGCGAACCGATCCAGTGAGAGCTGAAGATCCTGGCCAGATGAAGCCATCAGGACCAAATCATCTGCAAAAAGCAGAGACCTAATCCTGCAGCCACCAAACCGGATCCCCTCAACGCCTTGACTGCGCCTAGAAAACCTAAAATCCTAAAACACAAAATTGGGTCTTGGGCGCAGTTGGGTGTTCAGAATCAGAATCAGAATACCTTTATTGTCATTGTATGGAAACAACGAAATTGGACAGCAATCCAGCTCAGTGTTTTTAAAACAATCTACATAAAATAGTCTTTCAGACAACAAACAATAATAAAACAATTTAAAATTTAAAAACATAATAAAGTGTTAAAAACATATTGCACTGTAGATCTCTATCAAAAGTAAGCAAGTTAATAAAGTGGTGAGTGTTCAGGTATGTGCAGAGTTTAGGGAAATAACAGCTCTCGGATAGAAACTGTTTTTCAATCTATTTGTCCTTGCTTTGATGGTCTTATACATCGACGTCCCACTGGGGTGAGTTTTTCCTTGCCCTTATGTGGGCTTTGTACCGAGGATGTCGTTGTGGCTTGTGCAGCCCTTTGAGACACTTGTGATTTAGGGCTATATAAATAAACGTTAATTGATTGATTGATTATAGCGCCTCCCTGAGGGCAAGAGTTCAAGCCACTGGTGTCCTGGGTGGGATGAGTCCCTGAGGATGCTGTTTGCTCTCCAAATTCTTCAGGACAAGCTAAAATCATCAGCCCGGAGGTTGGGTCTTGGGCGCAGTTGGGTGTTCCAACAGGACAATGACTCCAAACACACGTAAAGTGGTAAAGGAATGACTAAATCAGGCTGGAATTAAGGTTTTAGAATGGCCTTCCCAAAGTCCTGACTTGAACGTGTGGACAATGCTGAAGAAACAAGTCCATGTCAGAAAACCAACACATTTAGCTGAACTGCACCAATTTTGTCAAGAGGAGTGGCCAAAAATTCAACCAGAAGCTGTATCGATTGGTTCGAGTGTGAAGCGACTGGAATGAGAATCAGCACCTCCAAGTCCGAGTCCATGGTTCTCGCCCGGAAAAGGGCGGAGTGCCATCCCCAGGTTGAAGAGGAGACCCTGCCCCAATTGGAGGAGTTCAAGTACCTCGGAGTCTTGTTCACGAGTGAGGGAAGAGTAGATGGTGAGATCGGTGCGGCGTCTTCAGTAATGCGGACGCTGTATCGATCCGTTGTGGTGAAGAAGGAGCTGAGCCGGAAGGCAAAGCTCTCAATTTACCGGTCGATCTACGTTCCCATCCTCACCTATGGTCATGAGCTTTGGGTTATGACCGAAAGGACAAGATCACGGGTACAAGCGGCCCAAATGAGTTTCCTCCGCCGGGTGGCGGGTCTCTCCCTTAGAGATAGGGTGAGAAGCTCTGTCATCCGGGAGGAGCTCAAAGTAAAGCCGCTGCTCCTCCACATCGAGAGGAGCCAGATGAGGTGGTTCGGGCATCTGGTCAGGATGCCACCCGAACGCCTCCCTAAGGAGGTGTTTAGGGCATGTCCGACCGGTAGGAGGCCACGAGGAAGACCCAGGACACGTTGGGAAGACTATGTCTCCCGGCTGGCCTGGGAACGCCTCGGGATCCCCCGGGAGGAGCTGGACGAAGTGGCTGGGGAGAGGGAAGTCTGGGCTTCCCTGCTTAGGCTGCTGCCCCTGCGACCCGACCTCGGATAAGCGGAAGAAGATGGATGGATGGATGGAACTGCTGCTTTACAGAGAGTAAATGGGACAATGAAAAAGGAAGATTACCTCCAAATTCTTCAGGACAAGCTAAAATCATCAGCCCGGAGGTTGGGTCTTGGGCACAGTTGGGTGTTCCAACAGGACAATGACCCCAAACACACGTAAAGTGGTAAAGGAATGACTAAATCAGACTGTAATGAAGGTTTTAGAATGGCCTTCCCAAAGTCCTGACTTGAACGTGTGGACAATGCTGAAGAAACAAGTCCATGTCAGAAAACCAACACATTTAGCTGAACTGCACCAATTTTGTCAAGAGGAGTGGCCAAAAATTCAACCAGAAGCTGTATCGATTGGTTCGAGTGTGAAGCGACTGGAATGAGAATCAGCACCTCCAAGTCCGAGTCCATGGTTCTCGCCCGGAAAAGGGCGGAGTGCCATCCCCAGGTTGAAGAGGAGACCCTGCCCCAATTGGAGGAGTTCAAGTACCTCGGAGTCTTGTTCACGAGTGAGGGAAGAGTAGATGGTGAGATCGGTGCGGCGTCTTCAGTAATGCGGACGCTGTATCGATCCGTTGTGGTGAAGAAGGAGCTGAGCCGGAAGGCAAAGCTCTCAATTTACCGGTCGATCTACGTTCCCATCCTCACCTATGGTCATGAGCTTTGGGTTATGACCGAAAGGACAAGATCACGGGTACAAGCGGCCCAAATGAGTTTCCTCCGCCGGGTGGCGGGTCTCTCCCTTAGAGATAGGGTGAGAAGCTCTGTCATCCGGGAGGAGCTCAAAGTAAAGCCGCTGCTCCTCCACATCGAGAGGAGCCAGATGAGGTGGTTCGGGCATCTGGTCAGGATGCCACCCGAACGCCTCCCTAAGGAGGTGTTTAGGGCATGTCCGACCGGTAGGAGGCCACGAGGAAGACCCAGGACACGTTGGGAAGACTATGTCTCCTGGCTGGCCTGGGAACGCCTCGGGATCCCCCGGGAGGAGCTGGACGAAGTGGCTGGGGAGAGGGAAGTCTGGGCTTCCCTGCTTAGGCTGCTGCCCCTGCGACCCGACCTCGGATAAGCGGAAGAAGATGGATGGATGGATGGAACTGCTGCTTTACAGAGAGTAAATGGGACAATGAAAAAGGAAGATTACCTCCAAATTCTTCAGGACAAGCTAAAATCATCAGCCCGGAGGTTGGGTCTTGGGCACAGTTGGGTGTTCCAACAGGACAATGACCCCAAACACACGTAAAGTGGTAAAGGAATGACTAAATCAGGCTGTAATGAAGGTTTTAGAATGGCCTTCCCAAAGTCCTGACTTGAACGTGTGGACAATGCTGAAGAAACAAGTCCATGTCAGAAAACCAACACATTTAGCTGAACTGCACCAATTGTGTCAAGAGGAGTGGCCAAAAATTCAACCAGAAGCTGTATCGATTGGTTCGAGTGTGAAGCGACTGGAATGAGAATCAGCACCTCCAAGTCAGAGTCCATGGTTCTCGCCCGGAAAAGGGCGGAGTGCCATCCCCAGGTTGAAGAGGAGACCCTGCCCCAATTGGAGGAGTTCAAGTACCTCGGAGTCTTGTTCACGAGTGAGGGAAGAGTGGATGGTGAGATCGGTGCGGCGTCATCAGTAATGCGGACGCTGTATCGATCCGTTGTGGTGAAGAAGGAGCTGAGCCGGAAGGCAAAGCTCTCAATTTACCGGTCGATCTACGTTCCCATCCTCACCTATGGTCACGAGCTTTGGGTTATGACCGAAAGGACAAGATCACGGGTACAAGCGGCCCAAATGAGTTTCCTCCGCCGGGTGGCGAGTCTCTCCCTTAGAGATAGGGTGAGAAGCTCTGTCATCCGGGGGGAGCTCAAAGTAAAGCCGCTGCTCCTCCACATGGAGAGGAGCCAGATGAGGTGGTTCGGGCATCTGGTCAGGATGCATACCTGCCAACTACTCCGGTTTTCCCGTAATTAGTACGGTTTTCATCAACCTATTCCGGGTTACGGTTGCAGTGATAAAAAATACGGTTTTTCATTAATTTAAAAAAAAAAAAATGTTTTTAAATTTTATTCACGAAATCGCGTAACAACAATGACAATCGACACTGCTTCCCGTAACTTCCTATCGAGCCATTCCGAATGCCATGTGCGAGGCTATTTATAGCACCGCTGCCAAGCACGAGGCACCAGTTGCCATTGTTTCCAAACGAGCGAACGATCATGGAATCAGCCGGAGAAAAATCGCAAACGAGTCTTAAACCGAAAAGAAAACTGCAGTCATTCCGTGAAGAATATTCAAAAGCCTATCCGGGAATAATTATCCCTTCCAAAAAGGGTGAAAACTACGCGAATTGCACCTTGTGCAGACAAGATTTTTCGATTGGACACGGAGGAATTAGCGATGTAAAAGACCACGTTGGGACAAAAAAACACAAGTCTAATGCCGTTGCTAGCGATACAAGTGGAAAACTTTCAACGTTTTTCGTCGCCCAAAACAGATTCTTTGGATGTGATAAATGCCAAAGTTTTATTTACGGAGGCAATAATTGAGCATGGACTTCCAATCGCACTGGCTGATCACATGGGACAGTTATTTCGGAAAATGTTTCCCGACTCGAAAATCGCCAAAAAATATGGATGTGGTCGAACCAAAACATCAAACATTATTCAGCGTCTTGGAACAGAATCCTCAAAAAGTATCGCCGATGTCATGAAGACGGAACCATTTAGCATGTCGACTGACGGCAGCACCGATTATGACGATGTAAAACTGTACCCCATTTGTGTTCGATATTTCGATGACGACATTGGAAAAGTATTGTCAGTACTTCTGTCTTTGAGGGAATGCAATACGGATAACTGGCATTAACTGTCAAAATAATTTCAAACTATTGAAGTTAGCTTACAGAATAAACATGTCAATCAACCCATATGATTTTTGCTGTAATATTTTTGTTTTGAAAAGTCACTGTGACTGATAGAAAAGTGATGGTTTTAGCAACATTTTAACCTGTCTGAATGCTAATAATCATTTTGCGTCGGGGGGCGAAGCCTGAACCCCCCACCAGGACTTTGTCCTGGACCTACCGGGGCCTGCGGCCCTTGGACCCTGGCTACTAGGTTTTTCTGATTTCAAAAGTTGGCAGGTATGAGGATGCCACCCGAACGCCTCCCTAGGGAGGTGTTTAGGGCACGTCCGACTGATAGGAGGCCACGGGGAAGACCCAGGACACGTTGGGAAGACTATGTCTCCCGGCTGGTCTGGGAATGCCTCGGGATCCCCCGTGAAGAGCTGGATGAAGTGGCTGGGGAGAGGGAAGTCTGGGCCCGACCCAACCTCGGATAAGTAGAAGAAGATGGACGAATGGAAACCTTTAACGAAGTTTTCACTGCAAAGTTCAAACTTGTGCGGTCTTCGACTCTCCTTCCACTTTGTCATCGTCATCTCCTAAAATCTTGCACTCTTCAGCCCTTCCTGATTCCCTCTCGAGGAACTCTGAAGAAACGTTTATCCTTTTGAACGGCTCGTACAGCCGAAAACAAGGCAAGCGTAGGGCATTGTTCTTCCAGAACGGCTAAATGGCGCCTCGTACCCACTGAGAACAGACGCTGCTCGACCACCACGCATATTTAATGACCTGGACGTGACGTCATTCAAATCCAAGCAATTGGTAAGACTGGTTGGTTTTGCATACTAGGTCCCCTTTACTGAGGAGAGAGATAATTAGAAAACATAGTAACAATTAAGACTCATTTATAGAGAAGTGTAATGTGTATTTTTTAGTAAGGCGGGAAATTATTGACCATTTATCCCATGGCAAGCCCAGTCCACCACAGGCAGTCAGGACCCGAGAGTCCCCCAGCAGAGACCCTCACTGCCCTAACAGACCGCCAAGGCTTGACAGACCACCACACAAATAATTCTTAAATTGGGGCATCACTGTGCTTTCTTTCCATTGTCTACATCATCCATGAGCATGTTGTTTTCACACAAAGGTCACCACTCCGATGACTACATCTATATGCTTAACCTTTTCTCAGTACATGTCACATCGGTAGTCTAGACATTTGTAAAATCCCAATCCACATACACTATATTGTCAAAGGTTTTTGGCCACCTGCCTTGACTCACATATGAACTTGAAGTGTCATCCCATTCCTAACCCATAGGGTTCAATATGACACCTTTTGCAGCTATTACAGCTTCAACTCTTCTGGGAAGGCTGTCCACAAGGTTGAGGAGTGCGTTTATAGGAATTGTCCACCATTCTTCCAAAAGTGCATTGGTGAGGTCACACAGAAGGCCTGGCTCTCAGTCTCCGTTCTAATTCATCCCAAAGGTGTTCTATCGGGTTCAGGTCAGGACTCTGTGCAGGCCAGTCAAGTTCATCCACACCAGACTCTTGTCATCCATGTCTTTACGGACCTTGCTTTGTGCACTGGTGCACAGTCATGTTGGAAGAGGAAGGGGTCCGCTCCAAACTGTTCCCACAAGGTTGGGAGCATGGAATTGTCCAAAATGTTTTGATATCCTGGAGCATTCAAAGTTCCTTTCACTGGAACTAAGTGGCCAAGCCCAACTCCTGAAAAACAACCCCACACCATAATTCCATCCATCCATCCATCTTCTTCCGCTTATCCGAGGTCGGGTCGCGGGGGCAGCAGCCTAAGCAGGGAAGCCCAGACTTACCTCTCCCCAGCCACTTCGTCCAGCGCCTCCCGGGGGATCCCGAGGCGTTCCCAGGCCAGCCGGGAGACATAGTCTTCCCAACGTGTCCTGGGTCTTCCCCATGGCCTCCTACCGGTCGGACGTGCCCAAAGCACCTCCCGAGGGAGGCGTTCGGGTGGCATCCTGACCAGATGCCCGAACCACCTCATCTGGCTCCTCTCGATGTGGAGGAGCAGCGGCTTTACTTTGAGCTCCCCCCGGATGACAGAGCTTCTCACCCTATCTCTAAAGGAGAGCCCTGCCACCCGGCGGAGGAAACTCATTTCGGCCGCTTGTACCCGTGATCTTGTCCTTTCGGTCATAACCCAAAGCTCATGACCATAGGTGAGGATGGGAACGTAGATCGACCGGTAAATTGAGAGCTTTGCCTTCCGGCTCAGCTCCTTCTTCACCACAACGGATCGATACAGCGTCCGCATTACTGAAGACGCCGCACCGATCCGCCTGTCGATCTCACCATCCACTCTTCCCTCACTCGTGAACAAGACTCCGAGGTACTTGAACTCCTCCACTTGGGGCAGGGTCTCCTCCCCAACCCGAAGATGGCATTCCACCCTTTTCCGGGCGAGAACCATGGACTCGGACTTGGAGGTGCTGATTCTCATCCCAGTCGCTTCACACTCGGCTGCGAACCGATCCAGCGAGAGCTGGAGATCCTGGCCAGATGAAGCCATCAGGACCACATCATCTGCAAAAAGCAGAGACCTAATCCTGTAGCCACCAAACCAGATCCCCTCAACGCCTTGACTGCGCCTAGAAATTCTGTCCATAAAAGTTATGAACAGAATGGGTGACAAAGGGCAGCCTTGGCGGAGTCCAACCCTCACTGGAAACGTGTCCGACTTACTGCCGGCAATGCGGACCAAGCTCTGACACTGATCATACAGGGAGCGGACCGCCAAAAAACCATAATTCCTCCTCCACCAAATTTCACACGCGGCACAATGCAGTCCGCAATGTACCGTTTCTCGTGGCAACCTCCAAACTGTCAGAGTATGTTGGTGACGAACCCCAAGATGCAGAGATGGCGGCAGGCTTGGTACAAGAAAACATGATTTAATTTAACACTATGGCAAAAAAAACTAACAAAAGGGTACAAACAAAAGACGCGCACAAGGCGGAGAACAAACCGGGCTATGAACTAAAATAGCACAAAGGCTAACTGTGGACAAGAAACAAAAACACTTACTGTGACACGAAGGAACTATGACATGAGCAGAGTGAACAAAAGTAGACAGAGCTACAACGACAGGTAGTAGTGACAACAAGTATTAGCGACAATAACCCAGCACTGACTGGAGGGTGTCGGAGGCAGATATTTACATATATCCGAATTTAAGTGTTACTACGTTTATTTCATAGTCATATTTGAAAACAGCTCGTGTTCTTCCAATGGTGGTCTTTTGGTTGTCTGCAAAACTGTGTGCTTAACCTTGAATGAGGAATGTTAGAGAGAGCGATAATAAGCATTTGTTTTGACTAGAGAGAGGGAAGAGGGGAAAGGGTTTTGGGTCGGGAAGGCAGACCATTTTGGCGGCGCGATAGAATGTTCTATGCTGGACTGGTCTCAAATATATATATCTGCAAAGCTTTGCCAATATATTACAAAATACCTATTCCGTCTCTGGTGGTTTTTCAACTCAGCTTTAAGTGTCGTAAAGAGCTTGGGAGCGACTTGTGACTTGAATTCCCTGGGAGGAACAACTGGTCCAAAACGCAACAAGGGGAAGGCAGGTTTAAATAGCAGCTGGCTGATTGACACCAGGTGTGGCCAGGTGCCAATCAGCCGCAGCTGAGGGGAAGCAGCAGTCGGGGAGACAATGAGGAAACAACCAAAATAAGAGCGTTGACAGGAAATGACAGAGGAAAAACTCAAACTTGACCAAACTGTCAGGGACAAGCCTGACACAAACCCAGATTGGTCCATCAGATTGCCAGATGGAAAAGTGTGATCTATCAGTCCAGAGAAGGCGTCTCCACTGCTCTAGAGTCCAGTGGTGATGTCCTTTACACCACTGCATCCCACGCTTTGCATTGGACTTGGAGATGTATGCCTAACTCCTTTTGGCAACATGGTGTATGTTTTGTATTCACTATAACAAGCGGTGAGTGCACTTACCATGTTCGTTGATGAGCAGGGTGAGGTATTCCCGGTGGAACGAGTCGACAAAGAGCAGCCTGGTCCTGAATTTCAGGGTGACGTTTTCTCCTTTCGACGTCATGTCAGAGAAATGTTTTGGTATTGCTGCGTCCAACCAGCTTTTCCTCCCAGGGAATTAAAGTCACTGGTCAATCCCAAGTCCTTTCGATGACATATATGCTGAGTAAGAAGGACCATCAAGACAGAATAGGAATATTATCAAGTTTTACTGAAGCTTCAGGAGAACAGCCCAGACCAATACATTCATACCGGCTTCTCAAATTGTTCTAACATTCAAATGGAAAGGAATGCCTCTCCCTTCCCCCAACACTGATAAGGCAAAGAGAGGGATGTATCTTCTTCACATTCCTATGTCTAAAACACTAAACAGACCTATGTAGACAAAGAGAAACTGGTATACAGATTATACAATGGAAAAGTAATAGCTTATCCAAACATGGCTATAAAAAAAGAAATAACTCTTAAACATATATGCATTCTCCACAATATCCTGGAGCATTCAAAGTTCCTTTCACTGGAACTAAGGGGCCAAAACAACCCCACACCATAATTCCTCCTCCACCAAATTTTACACTCGGCACAATGCAGTCCGAAATGTAGCGTTCTCCTGGCAACGTCCAAACCTAGACTGGTCCATCAGAATGCCAGATGGAAAAGTGTGATTCATCAGTCCAGAGAAGGCGTCTCCACTGCTCTAGAGTCCAGTGGCGACGTGCTTTACACCACTGCATCCCACGCTTTGCATTGGACTTGGTGATGTATGGCTTAGATGCAGCTGCTCGGCCATGGCAACCCATTCCATGAAGCTCTCTGCGTACTGTACGTGGGCTAATTGGAAGGTTACATGAAGTTTGGAGCTCTGTAGCAACTGACTGTGCAGAAAGTCTTTGCACTATGCTGACCTCTCTGTCAGTTTCCGTGGCCTACCACTTGGTGGCTGAGTTGCTGTTGTTCCCAAATTCTTCACTTTTGTCAAGACTTGGACTTTGGCTTGGTTTGTTCTCCCGTGGTGCAAATGAACTGGACTGGTCAAGGCTTGAAGGTGGGTACATGATTTATTTTAAACTATCAAAAAAGGAATAAACAAAAAGCGCGCACAGCGCGGAGAATAAAACTAGACTTTAAACACAAAACTTGCACATTGGCAGAAACTATGAACAATTAAACAAAACACTAACTGTGGCTTAACAAACAAAAACTTACTTGGCATGGAACCGGCATGAAAAAAAGAGTAGCAAGGTCATCAGGGTGTGGAGAGAGTGCAGGAGCATAAATGCGGGGGTGTCGTCAGGACGAACAACAGAAAATGAATGAACTTAAATACTATGGACATGATTAGTGAAAGCAGGTGCGTGACTCAAAACGTGAAACAGGTGCGTGACGTGACAGGTGAAAACTAATGGTTGCTATGGCGACAAGAGTGCACAATGAGTCCAAACGTGGAACAGGTGCGTGACGTGACAGGTGAAACTAATGGTTGCTATGGTGACAAAACAAAACAAAAGTGCACAAAAAGTCCAAAATTTAAACCGAACATTACTAAAACAAAACATGATCACACAGACATGACAACTTTTCTTATAATAAAGGTGACTTTGGAGTATTTAGGAGCGAGGAAATTTCACGACTGGATTTGTTGCACAGGTGGCATCCTATGACAGTTCCACGCTGGAAATCACTGAAAGCGGCCCATTCTTTCACAAATGTTTGTAGAAACAGTCTCCATGCCTAAGTGCTTCATTTGATACACCGGGCCAAGTGATTAGGACACCTGATTCTCATCATTTGGATGGGTGGCCAAATACTTTTGGCAATATAGTGTAGGTTACGAATCTGATTGTGGCGTAAAATACAGGTTTAAAATTCAAACTCAAAAATAGCGGCAGGTTGCTTGTTTTCTTTAACTGTTGTAGCAAGAACAGCTGCTCTGGAGGGAATATTGGAAGCACATACTCACTTACATATGAAGCAGCTTCAAGAGCAAATTGCTTAGATCGTGCTCAAGGATGCTTGCAGACTGCTTGAGCCGGAGATCAAATCAACAATCTTCCAGTTTCCGGGCGACAACCACTTTATCACGGTCACCGTGAGCAGTTTTGCTCCTGCTGTGTCAAAAAGCTGACATAACGTCAGCATCTTCACCATCACAATTTCAAGTCCAGTGCGGTTTTTGGATGTTAAAAGTAATTGTTGATAATTGTCCGTCAGTCAGTGTGAGAAATAAAAATACAATTTAGGTCACCTGTTATTTAGTAGACTTAATAGGAATTACTTGCATTTACCGAATGCCCAAAAAGATGAAATGCTAATATTGTGACGGTAGATCTGTCAGAATAATTGTATATAAAATATCACACAACTTTGCGTTCCATTGAGGTCAGGTCCAAACACTGATGACATCTATTAAACAGACAAGAAGCAAGGAATCATGCTGAGACAGAGTTCAATTTAGCTCATGAGGAGAACGCATGGAGCTGCACACCTAGTCACAGTCTCGCCCTACGCTCTAAGGCAGTGGTTCTCAACCTTTTTTCAGTGATGTACCCCCCTGTGAACATTTTTTTAATTCAAGTACCCCCTAATCAGAGCAAAGCATTTTTGGTTGAAAAAAAGAGATAAAGAAGTAAAAAGTTAAAGTTAAAGTTAAAGTTAAAGTTAAAGTTAAAGTACCAATGATTGTCACACACACACTAGGTGTGGCGAAATTATTCTCTGCATTTGACCCATCACCCTTGATCACCCCCTGGAAGGTGAGGGGAGCAGTGGGCAGCAGCGGTGGCCGCGCCCGGGAATCATTTTTGGTGATTTAACCCCCAATTCCAACCCTTGATGCTGAGTGCCAAGCAGGGAGGCAATGGGTCCCATTTTTATAGTCTTTGGTATGACTCGGCTGGGGTTTGAACTCACAACCTACCGATCTCAGGGCGGACACTCTAACCACTAGGCCACTATGTCATCAGTTTCTGATTTATTAAATTGTATAACAGTGCAAAATATTGCTTATTTAGTAGTGGTCTTTCTTGAACTATTTGGGGAAAAAAAGATATAAAAATAACTACAAACTTGTTGAAAAATAAACAAGTGATTCAATTATAAATATTTCCACAAAAAAATCTAGCTGTCAACACTGAATATTGCATTGTAATGAATGGAATAGCCTTACTTGATTTGATGTTCAGTTTATGAACTTACATTCATATTTTGTTGAAGTATTATTCAATAAATATATTTATAAAGGATTTTTGAGTTGTTGCTATTTTTAGAATATTTAAAAAAAAATCTCACGTACCCCTTGGCATACCTTCAAGTACCCCCAGGGGTACGCGTACCCCCATTTGAGAATCACTGCTCTAAGGTACAGCTCCCGCGTCCCTCTATTTATTCAGGAGTTCCCCAGTCAACATCACTGACTCCGCTTCTAAGAGGAGTGGTCACACACATCATGCAAAGCAGGTCCAGTACGCACAATACGTGACGGAATGTGCTGGGGGCCTTGTGATTGCCTTGTTTCTGCTTCGTCCGCGTGCTGTCATATTATCTTCGTTGAGGTCCTTGAAGTCCTTGGCTGTTAGCGGGCTAAAACAAAGATAACATCTGCGGCTGAGGCCACCCATCAGACAAGAAGTTTTGTCCTTGCACAGATAGAAAAAAATGCAGCTTGAGCACAACAGCTAATAACTACAGCAACGGACTTTAAGCATACTAAAGTTGTGTGACTGCGAGAAGACAAAAGCTGTCTTTCATCTTATCA